>NC_084537.1:14569619-14908191 GCF_024500275.1 Phycodurus eques
CCTGCGTGGGTTTTCTCCGGGCACTCCGGTTTCCTCCCACATCCCAAAAACATGCATTAATTGGAGACTCTAAATTGCCCGTAGGCATGACTGTGAGTGCGAATGGTTGTTTGTTTCTATGTGCCCTGCGATTGGCTGGCAACCAGTTCACGGTGTCCCCCGCCTCCTGCCCGATGACAGCTGGGATAGGCTCCAGTACGCCCGCGACCCTAGTGAGGAGAAGCGGCTCAGAAAATGGATGGATGGATGGATGTTTAATAAAGTTTAAAAAAAATTTTTAAAAAACTATTTACTGTTTTTGTGCTGAGGCCAAAGCCCTAATATCAAAGTATTGCTTTGGCGGCATCTTGTTGCCAAGAAACTGGGTTGAAGTGAGGGGAGGAGCTTCATTAAACAGGCTGTCGCCCTGTCTTCTGGAAAAGTCATGCTTTGCTGCCCTCTTGTGTGTATAGGCAATATATTATAAACATTTTAAGGGGTCCATCAATTATTCGATATTCTTATCAATGTGTATCTATCAAACAATTTATTGTTAAATTGATACCTTCCTGTCAATGTCAAGCAAAAGTGAGCATTATCTTTATAAAAGCAGAATTTATGATTGAATGCATCTCAATAGGTTGTGCAGGTGTACTCATGAATGTACCTCGGTTGTTGATTTGACACAATCTCCAACTCTGTTCTCCACTCAGCAGCTCAGACAAGATCCTGGCCCTCCACACTCAACTAGACTCGGTTCAGGCACTCCGCGGACAGCTTGAGGAGGTCCTAGCCCGGATTCAGAACATGGCCCTCGAGTTGGAAAGGGCTGCCAAAAGGCAGCCTGACTTAGGAGGTGGGAACAGTCAGGGTTGAGCTTCTGGTCCTCCAGGGGGCGCTGTAACAAATGCTGTGTGATGTTTGGTGTGACCTCAACATTTTGATGAATACTTATTCCAAAAGAAAGTTGTGATCATAGATAACATCTAACCTCATTCAAATGCAACATAATTCCAGAAACCTAACCTTAATGGATTCATGTTTATTAATATACTTTCTGGTGTTGTGAATGTGTTTTATATGATTTAAAAAAAAAAAAAAAAAAAAAAAAAAGCTTTTCAGTGCTAACTGTTCTGTTTTGCCATTTCTGTGTACCATCTCTCACCGATTTCACTCTTCCAGCCTTAGAGCCGCAGTCATGTTTTCTTCAAGTCTTGTGGAGAAACTGAAGCCCATGCCTTATACACACAGTGCAACGCCTCGCCATCTATCATTTGTTTTGGCCGTCATTTTGTTGTCTGCAAGGACATGTAATTCACACCCTCCGTGCAAATCCCAAAAGAAGAGTGGTTTTATCCCAAGCTTCTGCAGTCAGTTTTAGGCCAGACACACCCCGGGCGACACGACCGAACGCCACAGAACTGTTGCGCAGTGTGCGAGCTTGTGGTACTACTTTCCATGAGTGACCAACACACAGGATCTAGTTTTGCTGCCATTTGAAATTCTAATCGCAGGTGAACTGCATCACAGTTTGGTAAATGTAACAGCCAGTCAAAAATGCCCTGTTGTATCACATGATCTTTCACAAAAATTACATTTCCGGGTACGAAGTGATATCGGGCTGCTGCCAAGCTGTACCAATGCAGTAAATACAGTATCGTTTTACAATATTACTTCGCTATTTTTATAATTGTACCTGTGACTAAAAAGTGAAGTGTGTTGAGTCTCTGTCACCGAAAATCATGATTGCAGTCAATTAATGGGGCGATTATTGCCAATGGCCTCAAATATCCACGCTCTCTTCATTATTCTTGGCCATTTCCGTTCTCTGTAATTTAAATTCTCTGTAATTTGATCATGTAGCAGCCGGGGCAATCCGTTTCTTCCTTGACAATCGCTACATGTTGTTTGTGGTTGAATGGAAAATAATACAGTGCAGTTACTGTGGAGCCTCAAAATGTTTCCTGGTAAGAACACTAGGGGTCAGAATTTATTTGTTGAGTTCAGTCGTGTCGTTCGGTGTGTGGCTGCCCTTATGTTGCAATTTTGCACTTGCTACATTATAGTCTAGATAGGCATTACACATGAACTCAGCCATATTAGATGAGATGAAAGTAAGTAAACTTGTATAGTGCTATTGGTTAGTTTTTCCCATACATTATATATTTCCTGTTAATTCCATCCTGGAAGCTCACCTCAGACATTCCTTGTCAATACTTTTGTATTTCAAGTGCAACTAAATAAAACACATGCTGTTGTCCTCTGTTTAACAGAAGTACTTCTCTTTATGGATTTCTCTTTCTTGTGTTCATTGAGAGAGTATTTAGAACATTCCAACCCAGAAATCCCTGATTTTTACCTTTTAGGAACCCACAATCAATGCCACAGAACAACCCTTTTTCCTATTTCTTATTAAAAATAATGACAATACTTAACCTTCAACAGACAGTTGATTGTTTATTGTAAACATACATGACATAACATTGTCACGTCAAATGTCTTTATGTCCCTCCTGCATGAAAGTGTGGCATGCATTCCATGTCTGCATGACTGGTTTTCCCAAAGCACCCCAGTATAAAACACCAAATTAGCAAAGTTTTCATGCTGACTATCATTGGTTAAATGCACCACTGTTTAAGTGTCAAGAAATACAATTCCTCTGTTAATAAGTCACCAGTTTGTGTTTAGTGTACGAGTAAGCCCTCAGCCTACAGTGAACAAAACCAAATAACATTTTGTCATCTCCTCCATAGCAATATTATAAAGCAATACAGAGTAACCCCTTTCCTAATGATGATGCTGACAGGATTTATTCACCAACCACATTAGGTCCACTCACACAATGAGATCCAAATAACAAACACAGGTACTTGTATCACAAAATACTACATTTTAGTGATGTTGAACTGCACTGCATCACACTGAGCTGTGTAAACAAAAAAATAAAAAATCAATTAACCTATTTGATGCTGTGCAGTTCCATGCCACCCAGCCCCACTATAATCAATAAAATTTTAGGATTACTACATTTGTAATGACATACATTTTGATATAGTGTTTGTACTGTGGCCAGTGAGTAAATGCTAGTGTGCTTCTTCACTGGCAGTAGCCAATAAAAATGTCCACATTGTCCAGTTCAGTCTTAAACAGCCTACATTTTATTGCCAATGTATGATTATAGAACCCGTGGCTATATTTTTCTCCATGTCTGTCTGAAACCTCCCTGGTTTTCAGTAATACACACAGCACTAGTGGGTTTTCTCCACCCTATGTGTGTTTTTGGCCAGCTGGAAACAGATGACAACATTTCCCCTCAATTCCTGTGACTCCACGTCAGAGTGGAGCTGTGTTAGTGGAGACAATAGACCATGAACAGGAAAACTGAAGGAATGAGGAACAGGAGATTTCAGACATAAAGTATAAGGAAGTACACACGTGCGTTCTGTCCTAATGTGGTGGCTGTGTTTCCAGATGTCAGCTCTGGTGAGGAAGAGGAGGGGGATGATGAAGACGGCAGCAGCGACGAGTTCACAGACAGCATCGAGGAGGACGAGAAAGTGACATCTGCAAGTTTGCCTTCCAATCAGGTTGGATTTTTCTATCGCATGTCCACGTATAGTCATTTAAACACCATGATTATGACAATATTAACAATCAGATGTGTTTGTGAAGACTAAAAGGCCCTGTGGACATGAAGAAGAGTGTGGATTCCTGAGGACTAGCACACAGACAGTTGAACTAGAGCTGAAAGAAATACAGTCACAGCTCGAGAGGGAGGGATTCACCTCGGTGACCCAGATGAGGTGCATATTTGTCCAAGTGACAATCCCCATTGTTTTCCCGCACCCTTTTTTCTATTTTATAGCAACAACATTGTGATCTGTTTGCTCAAAGGAGCACGCTGGAAAGGCTTCAAAAGGAGAACCTGTTCCTAAAAGAACATCAGGGTTTGGGATCAAACCACAGGAGACTTGACCAGGGACAGGATGATGATGATACTGAGAAGGAGGAGGAAGAGGAGGACTACATGGAAGATGATGAAGAGGGGCTAACATCATCAATGCCTGATAAGGTAAAAATAATATCCTGTATGTTTGTTCTGACTGTTTCCTCTTTAGATCATGTGACATTGTCAATATAGGTTACTAATACAGACCTATTCTAGGGACATATGGGAATTTACAGGTACTAAGTCAGTTGAGATTTAAACTAAACTTAATGTGGGAATAGGCTTTAGCTAACCAGTGACAGTAATGAGGACAATAAGAAAATAACAAACTAAATGGCAGCTTATTCTATAATACGGAACATATTTGCTTCTACAGTGCATCCCTGACACTAAAATTTGCAAATATTGAGGCCATACTACTGCATGTATTCAATGTAATGTTTTTCAAATGCCATTATTTGTTTGTGTATTATTCAAAATGACCTGTTAAAGTAGAAGTTTGCACACACACACACAAATCACTTTTTGTCATATTTGTTAAAACAGCCATTATGAATTGACAGTAGTATATGATAAATATGATCTTGATACAAATGACTGACACCTCGTAAGTCAAACCTTCGGTCATTGATTGGTTGTTTTTCCTCAGATGCTGTGGTTGCATGTATTACACATTAGAGGTAGAAGATTCGTCCAGAGACTGTATTTTTTCTTAGATCATATTTATTTTGTACTACTCTCAAGTCATAATGACTAAATATGACAAAAGTGATTTAAAAAATAAACAATCAAACTCTCACTTTAATTTATTACATCCATTCATTATCTGTAGCATGTGTCCAGCTGGAGCCTATCCCAGCTGACTGGGTGAGAGATGGGCTTCACACTGGACTGGTCACCACCCAATCGCAGGGCACACATTGACAAGCAACCAGTCACAGACACCTTTACACCTATGAACAATTTACTTGGCTACTGTGCTACCACCATATAGTCAAAACTAAACCAAAATTCCCAAGTTTTTTGGAATGTTTAGCCCTTTATTAATGCTAATCAGAATGGAAGTGTTTTTAGACTGAGATAAAAAGTTTGTGATGTTTCTGTTGCAGGGCTTCAAGCATACAGGGGGCGTTAGCGAGGCAGAGCAGGGTCTCAGGGAGCATTCGGCCAGGCTTTGTTCCGAGAACCGAGAGCTGCAGGAGAGGCTGATGGTGTCTGAGGCCACCGTCCACGCTCAGGCCGAACAACTCAAGGACTACAGAGACCTGCTCAGTGAGTGTGGCCAATCAGAACATTGTCAATCACTACTTAATATGCATTATACTCATCACAGTAACATTACTTATAGAGAAGTTTCATTTATTTAGCGTGCATGGTTTGACCATTTGGTGTCTTTGCAGCCGAGACGACTGTGCAGCAGGCCAGTAAGCAGGTCCAAGTGGATCTGCAGGATTTGGGCTATGAGACTTGTGGACGCAGCGAAAATGAAGCAGAGAGGGAGGACGCCAGTAGCCCAGGTGACAATCTCATACAATAATGAAACACTCATACATTAAACTACTGAAACGCTCTTATAAAATCTACTGAAACGCTCTCACACACTACTGAAACTCTCATACACATTACTGAAACACTCATATGCAACCCAAATACTCTCATACACACTACTGAAACTCATTAACTCTACTGAAACGCTCTCACACACACTAATGAAATTTTGTTGGCCGATATACACAACTGAAACGCTCTCATACACACCATGGAAACGCTCACACACTACTGAAATGCTCACGTTAACACTACTGAAATGCGCCCACATCCCTACTGAAACAGTCTCATAAACACTATTCGAAAACTCTTCATACACACTACTGAAGTGCTCTCATATACACTACTAAAACACTCATAATCACACTGAAACGCTGTCACACACGCTGCTGAAGCTCTTTTTGCTCCCACACACAACTGAAGCACTCTCACATCCACAACTGAAATGCTCTCATACTCCCTAATTGTTTTTAGCCCATATACACGACTGAAACGCAGTCACACATAAAACAGAAAATTTTAAATGGCCCATAATTTTTTTGCTTTTTCTGTTCAGTCACTTTTTTCCTATTTCTTCCTATTCCTATTTGCCAATTTAAAAATGAAAGAACAAATAAAATATTTTGTACTGTTTCTTACATTACATTCTCTAATTATAAATCGTTTCTTTTTCACAGAGTTTGATGACCTCGAGATGTGCACGTCATTGTCTCATCAGCAGGAGGAGAGCGTGGGTGGAGGCTGGTACGCTGCCGGAAGAAACAGACATAACGGAGGGGCATATGAAGAAATTGCGGATAAGTCAACTTTGCAGCACCTTGTCCAAGACCTGCGCTCCCAGCTGACCCGCTGCCACAAAGTGATCCGTGGGCTTCAGATGCGTGTGCGCTCCCTGTCGGCCACAAGCGACTACGCCTCCAGCCTGGAGCGAACCTCACGCAAGGTATCGCTAAATCAGCTCCCCGCATTACAGTATATTCACCGGAAGATGATTTCTAACCTTTAAGTTGTGTTTTGCAGGTAAACTGGGCCTTTGAGATGTCACCTGCCCAAGGGGGCGTGGAGGAGGATGAAGGCTGGATGTCCGACACCCAAGCAACTTCACTCGGGCCCAAACCCAGTCGCGAGCTGCAAGAACTGATGGCACGTGTTGCCACGTTGGAGGCACAATTGAAGAGCTCCAAGCTAGAGGGGAAGAACCAAGCGGAGGAGGGCAAATGTGCCACATGGCCTGGGTGAGTTTAAGGCATCGGACACCTTTACAACAAAAACAGCAACAACAAATTCCAGCTCCCTGAACAGGATAAGCCATATCGTCCATTATTCGTTAAAAAACTCACAATTCACCATTTTTGTGCTTTCCGAAACGCCCGAAATATCCCTAAAATGGCACAAGATGTTGCCAAGGAATTACAGTGGTACCTTGAGTTTATTTTGTTCTGTGACCAAATTCAAAACATGTGTCGGAAATTATCTTACCCCATTGAAATAAATGGAAATGCCATTAATCAGACAAACATTTTTGGTAACTTGTTTTTAATAAGAAAATTAGCACTCAATAGTATTGTGCTCTATAAAAGCATACAGTTATAACATAAATAGAATTTAAAGAATTAAATCGCTCGAGCATCATGATTTCATGCTTTAAAACATTGTGCGGCTCCTTCTGGTGTGCGCGCCATCATGGAACAATATAATATATATATACCTGTGTACATGAAGGAGATAGTCACAAATGCTCAGTAAGCTGTAGTAAAGAGTCCTTTTTCGCAAAGGATAAAGAATAAATGCCTGGGAGTATTGTTATCTTGTCTGTCTACATGTGTAGCTTTGTGTTCAAATATCCGTTGCTTAAAGGCTTATAATGACCAGTAGACTGTATGTTGAAGTGATTTTGATTGGAAGACTGATCAACTTTCTCAAGGCAGCAACAATTGTGGTTTTTCGCAATTTTGCAGAGCTGGGCTCAGTCCCTATTACGGTGTAGAAAATAGATTGATGAATGAGACATTTCTGCATCTATGACAGTTCTATGAACCAAACAACAGACTACAATTTGTCATCTCTACCTATCTTAAAGTGTTGTGTCATTGCTTTTGGTTCCACCCAAAAAAATGGTACGATTAAATTTTTTTCCAAAAAATGGTACAATACAATTCAGCTATTTCAGTAATATTCACACTTTTTGACAACGGAAAGGACTAAGTGAACTATACTGCATAGTGGGCATAATGCCTATCCACATAAAACATACAGGCATGTCTAATATTCTGCGCTCGTGTCTCTTCAACCTCTTCTGCTGCTACTCCTCGTTTTGTAGGAAGTACAACTCTCTCATCCAGGCCCAAGCCCGTGAGCTCTCCCACCTGAGGCAGAGGATGAGAGAGGGTGAAGGAGTCTCCCATATACTCACCCAGCATCTGGGCGACACCACCAAGGTGCCTCAAAAGTCACTCTGCAACAATACAGGTCTCTAGTCAAAATTTCTGTTGCAACGTTTTATCATTTAAATTTCAGGCCTTTGAGGAGCTACTGCGGGCCAATGATGTTGACTACTACATGGGGCAGAGCTTTAGAGAGCAGCTTTCACAAAGCACCGCGCTGGCTCAGAGGCTGCTCACCAAGATCAGCGGACGTAAGGCACACTCTCACTTCTCTACTAGAAACCGGCTGCTTTGTTGTCATCCATTGTATTTTGTGCCGACGCCCATCCTATGCTTTTCCTGATTTAGGAGCGGAGAGCCCTGATGACAAGACAGGTCATGAGTTGCTCGCCCTGCAGTGAGTCAGCCTAATTTTGTCACTGCTTGTGTATGACTGAGGAGGATTTTCAACTGCCACATTTAAGTTTAGTGTGATCAAAAATGTGCTACGGTAGGTTCAATATAGGATAAATGACTTGTACTTGAAAGTTCACCATAATCTGAGAGATGTTGAAAGTAGCTGAAATACAGAAATTGACTTGGTACAAAAATATTGGCAATACCCAACTTTATATTCAGCTTTTGTACATTTATGGGACTTAAACACAATACCTTTCAAGTCATAAAGCAAAAGATTTTTGACATCTTGGATTTTTGAGCCCACCATCTTAGAATGGCAGTGGCATTTCTGGAAAAAGTGTGCTTTGAAGAGTATGTGTAACAAATTTCGTGCTCGTATCGCAATTTGAACTATTCTTGCTGTATTTTGAATTATCTCCTCTACTACTGGGGAATAACTGAGCCACTGTGGGTTTTGATTGCCTAACATCAGGCACAAATAATTGAGACAAACATTTGTCATCGCTACCTGTTGCTAGGCAGAATTCAAGTTTAGCCTACACACAAAGCCCAATAAAATCCGAGGCATGTGCCACTCACTCCACTTTTTCCATGGCAACTCAGGGTAGCTCCAGACAGTACAGAAAGGATAGAGAGGAATGACTCCTAAAAGAAGATTGTAAAGATGATTAGTTTATTTTGTACATTTTTGCATCCAGTCTTAAATGTAAAATTGTCACAGTTTCCACTACCTAGCCTCCATTATATGCTGGAACGCACCATTTTGTGTTTTTTGTACTCCCTCTAAAAAGCCCTAAGGTGCCACAAGAGGGCGCCAAAACTATCTGAACAGATAAGTAGGACAGTGTACTCCCGCAAACTCGCGGTTTGGGACCCGTGGATTCAACTATTTGCAGATATTTTTTTTCTTTAATTAAAAAAAAAAAAAATCATTTATTTTCCGTTTTTTTTTTCAAGCTGATTTTCTTTCTTTCTTTCTTTTTTTTTGGGGGGGGGGGTGTTGAGAAGCAACCCCAAAAATGCTTTTGTGGTTTATCACAGTTTATTCAAGAAGGATTTGGGGGGATTTGAAAAAAAAAAAAAAAAAAACTTTTTTTTATTTTTTTTTTTATAATAAACATCAAGCTTTGTATGTTGGGGAGGAGCTAAGTTTAGCTTGGGTTGTTAGTGGATGTTACAGAGCGTCTTCTCCCACGTGCACTTAGGGTGTGTTGTTTTTTTATTTATTTTATTTTCATAAAATCATCTGTAACCAATTTATTTTTGAATGGTAATGTAAGATTAGTTTGAAATTATATATATTTTTTAAGGATCTTAGTTCTGGTTATATTTACAGTTTAAATGATTAATATAGGAAATTACAGTATAAAATTTATTTTTTTTGGGGGGGGGGGGCAATTACTTGGTCCCTATCCCAATTCCTAATTAATGTTTTAAAACTCATGAAACAGCTCAGTAAACTATAGGTTCTTTTTAAAGATGCAAATTAGAGAAGAAAGTGTTCTAAATAGATAGATAGACAGACAGATAGATGTAACGGGCCAAGGGCTAAAGAGAAGACAGATGGTTGGCGTGGTTAATCCACACTCAAGGAGGTAGCGTGGATCCTTTACTGTTAAGATGATTTAGCTGCAAAGACATCCCACCAGCTGCTGTTAAGCGGCTCAGTGCTGCTGGATAGTGGAAGTGCTCCTCCATGTTTTATCAGTATTGTGGCGATATCTGGGATTAAATAGTAGTGGCAAACAATATCAAACATAATACTTCTCCTTTTGGACTTTACTGAGGCTGTTATGGCTCCGTTGTGGAAATATATGATCTCTAAGAGCACTCCACTATACAGGGACTCTCTGTGGTCTTTTTCTATGAATAATGGCAGAGGTCGATCCAGAAGTATTTGCCTGCTTAGAATGCTGCATCAACAACTCAAACAGTAAGAAATGAATACATGTTGCGAGGTGACTATGATAGCTGTGTAAGGAAATATAAAACACTTGTTAGTAGTTTAAAGTGTACATGAATCCCTCTCTGTAGCTTTGTTTTGTTTGTTGTTCTGGTTTCTATTGGTTATTTTATGAGCTGATGAGGTGTTCTTTGTTCCCTTACCAGTATTGGACAAAGACTTACAAAATGTAAAATATTTTATATAATATATAAAATATTGAATTACTTTTGAATGCCAAATATGAATTCCATTTTGCACACTCATATGACATTTAAGTTTAAAGGAGTTATATGCAAAAAAAAATTCACAATTTAAAACAGTACTCACGTGTCTTAGTAAAAGTCTGACATTCTTCCGTCAAGATACACAAAGAACAAAGCGTTACAGTGCACTTGATATCTACTCGTCACTACTTTGGTTGATATCACTCTGTTGGAACTTTTATACTTTTTCCACAATATTGCTACTTGTAGGCACCGTCTATAATAAAAAGGTTGCTAAAAAAAGAAACATTAAGTCCTCTGATGTGGTTTTCCATGCCTTATGCCCTGAAGATGTATTTTGGCCAAATATTATCTTTTTTTTTTAATTCAACATTTGTCTAAAAAAAAAAATAATAATAATAATAAATGGTGAGAGGCGCCGAGCAGGTGTGGGTATACTTATTGCTCCCCGGCTCGTCGCCTGTACGTTGGGGTTCACCCCGGTGGACGAGAGGGTAGCCTCACTCCGCCTTCGGGAGGGGGGACGGGTCCTGACTGTTGTTTGTGCCTATGCACCAAACACCAGTTCAGAGTACCCACCCTTTTTGAAGTCCTTGGAGGGGGTGCTGGAGAGCGCTCCCGCTGGGGACTCCATCGTTCTGCTGGGGGACTTCAATGCTCACGTGGGCAATGACAGTGAGACCTGGAAGGGTGTGATTGGGAGGAACGGCCCCACCGATCAGAACCCGAGCGGTGTTCTGTTATTGGACTTCTGTGCTCGTCACGGATTGTCCATAACGAACACCATGTTCAAGCATAAGGGTGTCCACACGTGCACTTGGCACCAGGACACCCTAGGTCGCAGTTCGATGATCGACTTTGTGGTCGTGTCATCGGACTTGCGGCCGCATGTCTTGGACACTCGGGTAAAGAGAGGGGCGGAGCTGTCAACTGATCACCACCTGGTGGTGAGTTGGCTCCAATGGTGGGGTAAGATGGCCCAAACGTATTGTGAGGGTCTGCTGGGAACGTCTGGCAGAATCCCCTGTCAGAAGGAGTTTCAACTCCCACCTCCGACAGAACTTTGCTCATGTTCCGGGGGAGGCGGGGGACATAGAGTCCGAGTGAATCACAGAACACCGCTCGGGTTCTGATCGGTGGGGGGCCGTTCCTCCCAATTCACGCCCTTCCAGGTCTCACTGTCATTGCCCACGTGAGCATTGAAGTCCCCCAGCAGAACGATGGAGTCCCCAGCGGGAGCACTCTCCAGCACCCCCTCCAAGGACTCCAAAAAGGGAGGGTAATCTGACCTGCTGTTTGGTGCATCAGCACAAACAACAGTCATGACCCGTCCCCCCACCCGAAGGCGGAGGGAGGCTACCCTCTCGTCCACCGGGGTGAACCCCAATGTACAGGCGCCGAGCCGGCGGGCAATAAGTGTACCCACACCTGCTCGGCGCCTCTCTCCGTGGGAAACTCCAGAGTGGAAGAAAGTCCAACCCCTCTCGAGAGGACAGGTACCAGAGCCCAAGCTATGTGTGGAGGCGAGTCCGACTATATCTAGTCGAAACTTCTCGACCTCACATACCAGCTCGGGCTCCTTCCCTGCCAGAGAGGCGACATTCCACGTCCCTAGAGCCAGCCGGGGATCGGATCGCCAAAGTCGCTGCCTTCGGCCACCGCCCAGCTCGCACTGCACCCGACCCCTATGGCCCCTCCCACAGGTGGTGAGCCCATGGGAAGGGGGACCCACGTTACACTTTCGGGCTGTGCCGGCCGGGCCCCATGGGTGCAAGCCCGGCCACCAGGCGCTCGCCCTCGAGTCCCACCTCCAGGTCCGGCTCCAAAGGGGGACCCCGGTGACCCGCGTCCGGGCAAGGAAAACCTAGATCCATTTAATGTATTCTTCATAGCGGTCTTACAATTAATAAATAAACAATTAAAAATAACAATAAATCAATTAACAATTATTTAATTTCATGAATGAATAAAAAATATATACAAAAGTTGAAAATACATTTTAATTGAACCATTTTAGGAGAAAACTGCTAAATTAATACAACAAATGGATATGTTGGCAATGTTACTTTGCCCTGTGTTTTCACTTTCCCTTGCAGGCTAAGCAAAGAACTTCAACAGAAAGATAAAATCATCGAGTCTCTCCACAACAAGCTGCAGCACCGTCCTGAGACACCATCCAGCTGCCAAGCCCTCTCGGAGACCACCGACCCATCAGACAGGACCTCCTTTGTGTCGGATGAGTGTCAAACCAATGAAGACCTGGATCTGTGCTCTGATTTAGACGCCCGAGAGTATCAGGATGAGGAACAGCGGCTACAATCCGATCAAGATGGTAACTGGCCGTCTTTTCTTCTTTCTTTGGTTCTCTTTTCTGTCCTTCATCTTCCATTCCCACCTTTTAGCCCATCCATCTATCACTCCTCCTCGTGGACCCCTCCAACCCTCCCTCAGCTGTCCCGGCACGCTTTACTCAGCTTCTGTGGGTTTGACCAGTCCGTCCTTTAAAGGTACAGGATTCACGACTCAAGGCTTGAAAAGTTCCCCCCATTTCTTTTCTGTCTCTTTATGTTACTTGCTGTCATTCTCTGCCAGCCCCTCTCAGTATTCCCCTTTCCTCGTCCTTCCCTCCCCCTCGTGACCCTGATGTCCGGGGTAAGGAGGTCACAAGTGACCCACGCCTTAGAGCCCTGTCTGTGATGGCTGTTCGCCCAGAGCTGGACACATTGTACAAACAGATGAATGAGCAGATAAGGGGTGAGGGGGGTGCCGGGAGTGTTTGTCACCTTCTTTTGCTCACACATCTCACACATTCATCCATTCATAATTTCTGTGTGTTTCCAGGGTTCCCGGATCTTCCCGGCAAGCCTCGGTTTGCTCTCTCACCCGGTTCCCCCAACCAGTGCGAGCTCTCCGGCTACAGCCAGCTACCCCATCACACCTTTCAACAGTACCAGTTGGGCGGCATTCCTGAGGGTCACTCGCTCAAGTCAGACTCGGGTCTGCTGACAGGAGGAGGGGCTTTCTGGGACATGGACAACATGACTCAGCCTATGGGGAACTATTCTGGAGTCCCTGGACATCTCCTAGGAAGTACCCAGACAGGTAAACTTATCGACTGTATCTATCAGGTTTACATCATTCTTGGGCAGTAGCATCTTACAAATGACTTGCCTTTGAAATATCATATCTTTAATGTAACTGTTTTTGTTAATTTTATGATGAATACAATTGCATCTGGAATTACTCAAAATTTTGATTTTAAATATATATTTTTTTTTATTTGTTGAATGAGTATCTTTTAGCTGGAAATTACATGAGAAAGTGGAATACATTTTAAGAGGTTTTAAACAAATGTAAGGGGAAAAAAACGTTTTTTTGTTTTTTTTTACAATTTTAAAAGTTTGATATCTAAAAGTCGTATCCTTTCTACGTTTTCAACCTATCTGCCGTTATTCACTGAAAAAGTCTTTGAATCACTTACTATGTGCTTTTTTTAAAATGCCATAAGATGCCACAAGATGTTGCCAAAGCTCTGTCTGAACAGCAAAGTAATACAGTATTTGTTCCAAGAAAGTATATTAAAGGGAAACATGTTAACTGAAAACAAACAGCATTATATGTCGGTGAGGAGTCAAGTTTAGCCTGGTTTGTTTGTGGAAGTTACGAAGAGTCTTCGTCAAAATCAATCAAGTGTAGCTTTTTTTGGCACTTACATTTTTATTAATTTTTAACAAGGTTATACACAAATATAACAGCAAAACAAAACAAAAACATGGTTAAAATCTTTAAAAAAAAATCTAAATTAAAAATTGGGTATTAGCAGTTGGTCTATAGCTTTTGTCTATATATATTTATTTATCACTATTTGTTCAGCTGTTGTTCTTGTAGTCTCAGTCTGTGAGTCAGTTTTTCCATTGGAAAAATTTCCTCCATTGTAGTTTTCCACTGGTCCGTTGATGGAATGGTCACCTTCCCCCAATGCCTTGTTATTTAAAAATGTATTTATTTTTTTTGCAGCCACCAACATTATCTTAACCAAATACTCATCCTTTTTAAGAATCACATTATTCTGAAAGTTGCAGAGATATGGAACTTAAGGGGTTACACAAATTTGATATCTCAATATTTGACGCATTATATTAACAACAGTATTTCCAAACCCAATCACATTTTTACATTTCCAAAATATATGTAAATGATTCCCATCAACTTCCCCACATTTATGCCAACATCTTTGTTGTGTTTTTAGTTGTTTGCGTTTTAACTCTGGGGTAATAAAAAAACCTTACAAGATTCTTCCAGACAAATTCCCTCCACGTTCGAGAGCAGGTAGTTTATCCTCCACATATATAGCCGATCTATTAGTTCTGTGGACCGGGGTTCAATCCCCGGCCCCGCCTGTGTGGAGTTTGCATGTTCTCCCTGTGCCTCTGTGGGTTTTCTCCGGGCACTCTGGTTTCCTCCAACATCCCAAAAAAATGCATGGTAGGTTTATTGAAGACTCTAAATTGCCCGTAGGTGTGAATGTGAGTGCAAATGGTTGTTTGTTTATGTCTGCCCTGCGATTGGCTGGCAACCAGTACAGGGTGTACCCCGCCTCCTGCCCGAAGATAGCTGGGATAGGCTCGAGCAATCCCGCGACCCTTGTGAGGATAAGTGGCTCAGAAAATGGAAAATACGCCACACAGAGTTTAGCTAGAATCCAGTAATACACACACAAACAAATATATTACATAGCATGTTAGATGATAAAGTGGAAAATGTTTTGTTTTCAGGGCCGAATGTAATTGAAGAGCACCTACGAGAGGTGCGCTGTCTCCGCCAGCGTCTGGAAGAGTCCATTCGGACCAACGAGAGGCTCCGACAGCAGCTGGAAGAGAAACTTGCGAACCCTGGGCGTGACGGAGGTACTACAGCTCCAATATCAGTTTGGCTGTAAAATGGCGCCAAAGCCCTGTCTGTCTGCCTGTTTAAGTTTTAACTATTAATAAAGGCAATTGTAACCATTTTTAGTTGGAGCCTTCAGTTACTCGCGGGATTACTGTATACATTATGTGTTGTAAAAGATACAAATATTTTTGACTATACAGTATAGGGTTAGTAGTTTTCATTAATTTGTTGCTATTGTATTGTACAGGTGCACCAACAAACATCTACATTCAGGGGCTGGACACAGTCACACATCTGTCTAATGAAATCAGAGTCCTGACAGACGAGAATTTGAATCTGCAGTCTCGTCTGCAGGCCAGCACAGGTAGCCCATCTGGAGGTGTGCCCATTATACTGTTTATGCTCTAACTTGTACTGTAAGTGTTTTGTTGTTGTTGCTCAGACTCATGTGAGGAGCTGATCGCAGCGCGCACTCGCCTCAAGCAGGCCGAACTAGAGGCCGAGCAGTGGAAGGAGGAGTTGAGACGACTTCAGACGCACAGTGAGGAGCAGGGACAGCAGATCCACGACTTGAGGCAGGAGAGGCAGGCCAGCCAGGAGAAGATCAACAGGTGTGTGCATGCTAGAAAAGCTTAGAGAAAAATCTGTCTTCTAAATGCCTTTTCTTCTCCTATGTTACGTGTGTGTACTCAAGAGTGCAGCACGAGGCGTCTCTACTACAGCAGCAGCTGGGTGAGAGCAGGGAGCTCATTCACTCCCTGCAGACTGAACTGCATGTTTATGATCGAGTGTGCTCCAGCTTTAAATCCACCAAAGGTTTGTCTCATCACACTCTTCAAAATAGCATTTTGAAATGTCAAGTGTGCAGAGTTACGTATCAAAACGTCACCATAGCACTATCTAGTGGCAGTAACAAGAACCACACGTCGAAAATGTTTTCATTATTAGCTATGTGTGTACTCTATTACTGTATATCATTACAACCTACATAATAATAATGATAACAATATTTTAACAAGTATTACTATTAATTTAAACCTTTAAATCAAATGTAATACAAATCTGATGAGGATGACAATAATAATTTAAATGTTACCTTGTACTGTATACAACCAAATTTTATTCAGAACTGATCATCACAATAATAATAATAATAATAATTACAATAATAATTATCAAATGAATGATAAAATCATAATAATAATAATGACACAAAATAATGAGGTATTCAGTATTATGAATTCAAATCTGATCATAGCAATAATGATTTCAATAATAACAATAATAGAAAGATTGTAAGAGTCGTATATGAATAATTATGATAACAACAACAATAAACATTGTTATTAATAAGAATTGGATAGCAATTTTCAAGTGATTTTTCACCTAAGTTGTTATTGGAATACTTTGCATAATTAATATTTTGTTTATTACCTTTCGACAATTGAAAACGACGAACAGAAACCCATGCTGATGAAAACTCCTGAAACTGCAACTGTGAACCTGGAAATTGTGTTGTGGATTCAGGCTACCTGTGCGAGACCCCCGGCCTGCCCGTGGAGTTGGGTGAGCTACTGAGCGAGGTGAGGAGTCTGCGAGCCCAGCTGCAGACCAGCGTCCAGGAGAACAGCGCCCTCAAGCAGCTGGAGCTCCACAAGCAGCTGGAACAGAAGCTGGGCGGCGGCTCCCCTCGCACGGCGTCCCTGTCGGCCTTCAGCGCCAGCCCGCAGAGAGAACATTTCTACAGGCGACCGTTGCTGCACGGTAACGCTCCGCTGCATATACAGTAAACCCCCGCTATTCCCCGGGGATGGGGACCGAGCCCTGCCACAAATAGCAAATAACTCACATCACAACAAGCAGCAGTTTGGCAGATATTAAACAATTCTTCTTCTTCAAAAAAAAAAAGAGGCTTCAAGCTTTTCAACACCACTCCAAGTTGAAGTTTACTGTCAAACAAAACATCAAACAAAGAGACCTACACGTGTATTTAAAGCAACCACACAACTTTGTCTTCCGCCAGCTTAATGCCAACACACAAAGCAAAATGCCATAGGCTAACTAACGAATAGCACATGATCGTCGCGGTGTTACTACCTTTTAAGCAACGGATATTTGAATATGAATGGCGGAGCAACATATGTAGACAGAAAATATAACAATACTCACAGGCTTATTTTCTATACCCCCTGCAAAAAATGACTAATATTACTGCAATTTGTCTTCATGACTGTATTATACTCCCCTTGGTGGCCAAGTTGCACACACCAGTACGAGTCACAATTAATTAATCATGATGTACAAACTGTTTAATTCTTTATATTCTATTTAATTGTGGTATTACTATATATTTTATTTTAAGGAGATATTCTAAATCCTATTTTCATTATTAATTAATAAACATTTCAAAATTGCTTGTTTTTTGGGGAGAGACTGGAACGAATTCATGTTTTTTCCATTCCTTTCGATAGAATACAGTACAGTACAGTAATCTATAACAGTTTATTCCTTTACATTCTCTGTTATTGTTTGATTGTTTTTATATAAGACAGTGGTATTTTTCTGTATGAAAAACATAAAAAAATACTAATACAAAACACTAATATCAATTCAAACTCATCTTACATTACCTTTAAAAATAAATTGCTTACAGATGATTTGATTAAAATCACCATAAATGCGTGCGTACTTCCACATGCGGCGTAGACTGTCTGTACCTTCCACTTACAAGCCAGGCTAAACTTAGCTCCTCCCCAATATACAAAGATCTGAGTCTATCAGTCAAGATGTATCACTTGAGCAATACTTTCTTGACACCAATTACTATTTTCCTATTTGCCAGGGCTTTGGCGCCATCTTGTGGCAACCTAGGGCATAGAATAAAGATTAGATGAATTTGTGGCAAGCGAACCGCGAATATGCGGAGGTTCACTGAGCATGTGTAGTCTTTGGTGTGATGTGTGTCCAAGCCCGGTTTGTGTATCTGTGTGCTCCTCAGACCCGGCCCCGTCTCCACCGGTCAGGGACATTGGTCTCTTTAACTGTGGATCTCCCTGTCCCCCGTACTCGGACCAGGATGACAGCCATAGCACTGCCAACGGTGTGACTTTAACTGCACTGCATGTCTGTGGCTTGACTTGTACACAGTTTGGTTCTAATGTGCCTGTCAGCGCTGTGCTTTATTCACATCTCACCGACTTAGAATTAAATAAATATCCTTCCATTTTCTCTCAACAACCGCAGACCCTCTTGACCTTCACTCCGAGCTGGAAGGTGACGCCCCCGACGGCTCGTTCGCCAACCGTTATGGCCGCCACGCCGTCGGTCACGTGGACGACTTTACCGCTCTACAACAGCAAGTCTTGGAAGGTCGCGGCATCGTGCAGCGCATGGAGGCAGCGCTGCATGCATGCCTGAGCCCCCCTTCACCATTAGGGGGCACCCAGAAACAGAACAGTGAGATGGTGAGAACCTTGCTGCAACACAATTATCAAATATAGATATTACTGTCGTGAAGTGAATTGAACTGTTTTTTAATTGAGCTACTAAAATATTTTTTTCATGACTTTTCCATTATATTCAAATTTATGTAAGACATTTTTTAATTTGTTTTTTTTTTATTTAAGACTTTTTTTTTCGTTTTTTGCAAAAATATTGAATGTATTCAACATGTACAAGCGAGTTCTGAGGTTCCACTGTTGTTTTCCATTTCTGTAGGTGCACTGGCCAGGTGTTGATATGCTCCTGTTTTTGTGTTTTAAAAAATATCTGTTGAGCTGGAATCTGACTAGTTTCTCCATGCAGTTCTTGGATCATGGCAGTGCTAAGAGTCTCCTATCCAACACCAAGACCCTGAGGCAGATTTTGGAGGAGACAGCATCTCTTCTGAAGATGTTTTGGAGGGCGGCGCTGCCCAGCGCTGACGTGTCCATCCCGAACCTGAAGAAGGTTTGCACGAGCGCCGTGATGCAAATTCCTGATTTAACTGGTCTTTAAATCAGCGAAATTAAAATATTCATGCATTTTCATGTGGTTTCGACACAGGAGCAGTCTATGCAAGAGGAGATCTTGTCCCTGAAGCTACGCATGTCTGAGCAGGAGGAGGTCCTGAAGGGGACGATTCACAGACTGAGGAGCACCAGCCGCACCAAGGAGAGCATGGAGCATTTCATAGTCAACCAGTGTAAGTCTGGATTTTGCACAAGACAGGCTGAGTTGAGGAAGAGATGACCAAATATGACACGAGTGGGAGAGAAAAAGCTGCAGCGGTTGAATTTCAAATACTTCCAAATTTGTATTACCATCTGTAGAAGACAGACCTGGAACAAAAATGTAATTATTTAAAGGGTGAGGAACCATACTTGCTAGCAGAAGCTTAGGTGGACGTCACCCACCTCACTATGAGGCAGTAGAACCATGTCGTTTCTCCCAGCCAATCAGTGAAGAATTGATACTTGAATATAATTGGGGATTATTATTACTGGAATGTCTATACATTTTTGAAAAAGTCCCTGAGGTTAAAAAAAAACATTTAGTCATAATTTTGATGCTAATTTTGTGGGTGGAAAAAAGTTTAATTAAAAAACACAATTTAAATGAATACCCTAAATTGGGTTAATGGGATATTCCTTGACCCGTGTCTGACTACGACACAAGGTTTTGTTGAAAAATTGTGTATTTTTTTTATTTTATTTTGTTAACAAAGAACCAGAAATAAAAATAAAGTCCTTGTTTTTGCAGTGTCGAGGACTCGTGATGTTTTGAAGAAAGCCAGGACAAATTTGGAGGTAACTTTTTTTTTTTTTTTTTTACCTAATTGTTTGGGGTATGACGTGTCCCCAGGTCAAAGCATTATTTGTATCCGGATGTTCTCTTTTCTTGTCATTATCTATGATCCCATCACTTTTTTGTCTGTTTGTGTCTCACTCGTCCCTTTGTCTCACACCTGTCTCTGCGTATGAACACCTCCAGAAGAACGAGCAGAGACTTTCCTCTCTAAGCTCCTCCTCTTCCTCTCCCTATGCCGGTAATTGTCTTGCCAGAACAGGTAGACGCTGTCCCAGATGCTGGTTTTTATTTTTAATGTGATGTGGGGCAGCTTTTACCTTGGTGTTCATTTGTCGTTTGCAATCACGCCGACATCAGCGCTTTACCATCTTTTAGCCAACTTCAGCCCCATTAAAAAGTACAGTAACAGACTGTACTTATATGTAATATTCATCCATCCATCCATTTTCTATAACACGTGTCATGACTAGGATAGCGGGTAACGTACGTTTTTGGAACGTAGGCGAAAGCTGGAGTACAGTAATCCCCGCAGTTTCCCAGTTCACTATTTGCAAATTCATATACAGTAATGCCCCCTCCCTCCATCGCTGGGGTTTCGTTCCATTATCCGGAGAAAACCCATGTAAACTCCACACAAGAAGGCTGTAGCTGAGATTCGAACCCGGGACATCTTGACTGTGAGGCAGACGTCCCACCATGTTGCCCATAGTCATACTGTAATATTTTATTTGATCAAAATCTAATTGTATTCTTCACCACGACAATTTGGAAAAATTATATTCGTCCAACTTTGTGTAAACAGTTTGGGAGACGGTCCACACGGTTTGCCCGGGTGTATAATGCAAGGTCCATAAAGGCATGCTTGGATGAGTTTGGTGTGGAAGAACTTGAGAACACTGAGCCCCATCACCATTTTTTTAATTTTTTTTTATTTATTTATTTTTTTTACATCTGCAGTGTTAGAATAAAAATAGGAAGCCAAATTTCTCAATATTCTGTGAGTCACAAACCCTCAAAGAAATGCACACTCAAAGTCACAACCGCATGGACGACTGCGTGTGTTTTCGTGTGTGTGCATGTTGTGGTTGTTAAGGAGCACGGCACTCACCGCTTATCTTCAGCACACCACCTGCAATCATACAACTAACACAAACACCATAAAACTGCTACTCGGAGTAATCTTTTTGTTACAGAGCCCCAGATATGACCTGGGTGAAACAATTCTCTATTGTACTTGGACAATTTCATTTGAAACCTTCTCCTCTCACTCTCGTACATGCAGCTGAGAAACCAGGAGGTGACGCCCGAGAGCAGCCTGTTGATGTCCTTTGCCTGAGGACCGACGGCATCAAATCAAGCCAATGTCCGGTCGCTCCAGTGGCCAGGAAGCGCACCAGCCAATGCTTGCTTTAGACCACCTAACAACCAGCCTCAATGCCACCACCTGTGACCTCAATATTAAAAATAGCCAAGACTTTCCCCCTCCTCTTTAGCCTCCAACTTCAACCAGGCCTTGACAAACTCCCTTCACTCTCTTTAGCCCCCAAAACTCCAGTTAATGATGTTCTTTGAGTGTAACTGTCAGCAGTGTGTGTGACAGAAGGTGTGTGAAATGTGTCCGTGGTGGTTTCAATGACAAGCCGGATAGAGCGGCTTGAAGATGCTCCCGAACGGGGGAGCGCCTTCTTCCGAAAGCCTGCGGAGGGGAAAAGGTGTTTTGTGCATGTTAAAATGAGGTTTGTGAGAGGAACACTGCACACACATACAAGTCTGGGGTCACTTAGTCATGTTTTTTTTATTATGATTATTTTGAACAAAAGCACTATGACTATTTCATATCATACTCAGTTCACACTCACTTCATCCAGTTTAAATCTTTCAAATCCCACTCATCTCCTGTCACTTCCAGTGTTCCACAGGGTTCTGTTCTTGCCCTCCTTCTGTTTATCACTTATCTCATTCTCCTTGCCAATATCCTCAATAAATATAAAATCTATTTGTACTGCTATGTGGATCACACCCAGCTCTACCACTCTGCTAATTTTATCCATTAACTTTTTTTCTGGTGTAGCTAAAACGGTGCCTAGTGCTGCATTTCGGCTTGGGCATTTTCCCCTCCCCCACTATTTAATAACTTGAGCGCCCTCATTCGCATCAGCAGTTATCTGGCGCAATTGCAACATGCAGTTAGCTAGCTAGCTATGCCTACACCCCCCCGAAAATGCATCTTCCCTTCAGATGGTGGCTGCTTTAGAGCGCCTCGTTGTCAGCTGTGAGTGCGAGCACATCACCCAGAGTAAGGCGGAAAAGTGAGCAGGGGGAAATTCTAAAAAATAAATAAAAAGTCAGTAGAGGGTGTGGACCAGGGCGTAAACACTGGGATTAAAATAAATAAATAAATAAATGTAGTTATTAATGTGGTAAAAGAAAAAATGTTTATCTAAACAAATAATAATAAGGACATTTCTAAGTGATCCCCAAAGTTTTGAACGGTATTTGTATTTATACAGTTGTGTGTTTTCGCTGGAAACCTGACATTTTCTGGTTGATCCCAATCTTTTGAACAGTAGTGTGCAGTGTGTGTTGTCAAGGAAAGTTCACTCAAAGTCCAAGAAAACAAAAATCCTTAATTACAACAATCACCGAATTTGTTTTCATCTTTTTGCTGAGGCAATGCATCAAATTCGCTGACATTCACAATATATCAGCAGACAAAATGGAGGAATGTTGGCCTGGGAGCTGTTTTGTGGCTGTATATTTAATATTTTCCACATCCATCTATTGCAAGTCATAGATACCAGCAAATGGCTCCGTGTTTTGTCCACAGCCTCCTTTTCGGTTCTTCAAGTGGCAAAATTTGGCATTTCTAACAAGCATGTGTGCTGAATTGTGAGGTTGAACTGCCGCAAAAAAAAAAAAAAAAAAATGAGCATGTGCAATAACGCTTGAATGATCACACTGGAGTGTCGCATGATCGTGATTGTAAAAAAAAAAAAAAAAAAAAGAAGAAGAAGAAAAAAAATCACGTTATAGGACGGGAGATTGCCATTACTTGCCAAAGTTTGAACTTTAACTTGCCTTAACCATGTGAGTGAGAATTTAGCCTATCACGAGGACTTTTAGAACCACGTGGAGCCGTTTTGGTTTGTTTCTAGTGGTGCAATGAATTTCAGTTTTGGACCAAAACAAATTTTTTTAAAAATTCTCCAAAAGGCCTCATGCCATTCATTTTGTGTTTCTAGGATTTTACATTCTCATGGCTCACGGTCATGTTATAGATGACACAAACTTTGGCAGGCTAACCGGTGGAATCATTGTTCTGTACATTTTTGCTTTGTTTGATGCTTGTACATGTGCCATTTGTGCTGTAAATAACCAGCTTTTTTAACGTGTGTGTGTGAGCGTGCGCTTGAATAAATATACGTTTGCTTTGTGCAAAGTTGAACATTTGGGGTAGCTGTGCAATATCTTTTAAATTGATGTTAAACATCATTGTATTTCAAGTGTGTTCTCGCCATGTATTATTATTATTCAGCTTGTATAAGCCACGTTTTGTGTCCCGATAAATCACTTTAGTCTTTATGATGCCCCTGAACACAATATTGTCCGCTTATATTATTGCGTGGCCTGTCTTTAAATTGAAAGCTTCTTTAGCTCAAACTGGGACATGTCCACCTCAAATCTACCAAAATTGGTTTTGTTTGACAAGTGACAAACAAAAAGAATTTACATGATTTCTTTTGGAGTGTTTTCCTCGTCAGAGCAGAAAAAAAAGCCTTATTGTTTGTTCAAGAAGAGAATCAAAGCAAGCGTGAACACGATCTCGAGTTGTGGATGTACTGTATATACTGTAGTTGCTATTGAAGCAGTGCAGCTTTTGTTGTGGCTGGAAAGTTTTGCATAATAATAGACAATGCCGATGCAGGACTCATATGGATCCTGTCTCTGATGACAGTTAAGTGTGTCGTGTTGCCAAAAAAGTATTTATCGCTAAAACTTTTTTGGGAAGAACCAATAAAACACCCCCCCTTAAAAAAAAAAAAACTTATCACTGGTACATTATTTGTGTGTGTGTGTGTGTGTTTTTTTTTTAGAACCAGATATACATTTTGTATTATAAATATATACAGCAAATTATATGTATTGTAATGCTATACAACTGTAATAAGTACTTTTGTAATTTTTAAAATCTTCACTAATTGGCCATTTAAAGTTAAAAGGGATGAACTTTTTAAGAAATTAGCTGCCCTGAGGAATAAACCCTGGCGACAAACTCTTTTACTATTATTTTCAAGGTAAACTATTGTCAATTCATTAAACGTCATTAGATTATAAATAAAATAAAATTGAAAACAAATGATACAAACAATAAAAATTAATTCAATAAAGTGGTGTTCTTTGTCCTCTGCAAAGGACTAATTACTGCGGCTTACTGAGGAGTTTCGACCGGCTCCATGTACAGTATTTCCATGTCTCCTATGTGCACACACCAGAAGGAGCAGCACAATGTCCATTTGTTTACATTCTATTATGTCATTAGTGTTCGTTTATACTACGTGCAATATTACAGAGTGCTTCTTTTATTGTTGAAATGTTTTTCAAAAAAACACATTCCAAAAATATTTGTTGTTTTTGGGGGGGGCGGCTGGAATGGATCTGAAGGCACCACTGCATCTACAATGCATGTTTTTATTCCCACTGCAACACACCATGCTTGCATCACACAAGAAAAGGAGGTAATAAACTTTCTTTTATTTATTCTTAAACAAGTACAACTTTGTGCAAATGGCTTTATAAACTTGAGCCTCTAAGCATTTTGAACCATTCAGAAAATGGCTGTCAAAATCAAGTTTTGCTGTCTGATTTGTATATTGTCGTCATTTAATACACGTGTAACAGTACAGCCTGGTTGAATACATACAATGAACACACAACAGGTAAACACACGTATAGATCACTGCATTGATAAAAGCTCATGATGAAGGTCACCTCAAAGAGAAACCGTGAAACACAAACATGTTAACATGATTTTAGCATTTCATCATCAAACAGGACAGAAGAAAACTTCACAAACAGGACATCCAAATCAGAAATGTTGAACTGGTGTCACTGTGTGAAACAACAAAACAACATCAGTCTTTTTAATTGCACTTGAAGTTCCAGCACTACCAACTTACTAGTTACTTTCAATTCTTCATCCACTGAATGCGCACACGATAGATTTGATATCCATTTTAGGGTCTGTGATTGTACTAGTACGCTCTTTGTCCTCACTAGTACACCAACTGTGTCTTACTAGTAACATTTTTCCCACTATGACATTTTTGCACACTAGTAGGACAACTTTGGCATACTAGTACGCCAAGAACACATTACTAGTGAGGCAAAACTGGGCACTAGTTCATCTGTGTGCTACTAGTACTACTAGTGACGCACTAGATTTTAATTTATAGATGTTATTTTTTAGAATTTCATGTCACTAGTAGTACTAGTAACTCACAATTGGCAACTAGTAGGACTACATGTTACTAGTGAGGAAAAACTGGGTACTAGACATCTATGTGCTACTAGTACTACTAGTGAAGCACTAGATTTCAACTTGTAGAATTTCATGTCACTGGTAGCACTAGTAGGATTTTATAATGTCACTAGTAGTAGTATTAGGACAACTACTTGTTAGTAGTAAGGTAAAACTGTCCACTAGTTGACATCTGCACAGCACTAGTCCTACTACTGACACGTTAGATGTTAACTATGTCACTAGTAGAACTAGTAGCTCTAAATTGGCAAGTACTGGAGTTTTGCTTAACTAGCAATATGTAGTTGTCCTACTAGAATGCCGAAATTGTCTTACTAGTGAGGACAAAATTGTATTAGTACGTGGACCTTAAGCTGGATATGAAGAATATTAAATAAATGCTCAAGTGCCTTTCCATGTCCAGCAGCACTCTCAATATGCCCTTTGAATTGAAAACATCTTTCAACACACCAGCATGCAAGTGGTCACAAAGTGCACTACAACACTCAAGACACACACACACACACACACACACGAACGGACTCACGTGTACACACAGTGATTGAGTCAAAGCCACGGTGTGGTCGTCATCAAACAGCGGCTGCACTTTGCTACATTCTGTGTTGGCTAGCCCTCCATGTAGACAAGAGGTGCGACCTCGTGACCTCCAAGGCCTTTCAGCCGTAAACGTGTTTCAAGTGCAAGATTTTGGCCCTAAACGTCATACGGGAAAAGCGACACGCTGCTCTCATCCCGAAGCACTAGTAGCAGCAGATGTGAGGCTTTAGATGGGCTTGTAGAGGAGCGAGGTCACATATTTCTTCTTGTAGCGGTGAGTGGCGCTCAGCACCATGACGCCGTCCTGCGTGGACAACACCGGAGGAACGAGTCAAGTTTTTTCCAGTTACGAGATGTCGCATGCTCACATTTTTTATTTTTTTGCTTAGCGTTGCAAGATAAAATTGGAGGGAAGGGCGAGCTTCGGATACGCCGCCGCTCAAGTGAAGTGAAACAAACGAAAAACTAAAGAAAAATGGAGCATTTAATGGCATACATCCTACACATGTACAGTAATAACACTTCATAAAACCAGTTTATTCTTCTTTGTTATGTTTTTATGCAATATAATGCTATTTTTCTTTATTAAAAACAACCAGGGGTTGTATTCAAATTTTAGTGATGATCACCAACACTGGCTGTCAAAGTGCAGACTGACCTTTATAGAGAGCGCGTAGAGATGATTCAGCATAACATGGTTGGGTTCAGGCAGCAGGGCGGGGTCACACTGCCAAGACGGAGGGACACGTTATCACGGAACACACATAAAAACACAACAAACATAGACAGGATAAACGGTCAGCGCTTACTGAAATATTGGTGTCCTTGTTGAGTATGACCTGAAGAAGGTGAGGGGGGAGTATGGGTGGCGCTTTGAAATGCCCCTCGGGTTTGAACACGTATTGATTCTGCCCGTACGGGCCCGGAGGGGAGCTGGACAGATCTGTGAGCGTGCGACAAGGGAGTTAGCGTCCAAATGGGGTTGAAACAGGGTAAAATTGAATCCATAAAGGTCTTTATTTAATCCATAAACACTTACAAATATTAAATCTGTTCAATGTTTACTACTGGTTGTGTTGCGTGTTTTTATAATGAGTTATTCACCGCAATAAAAAGGACAAGGACAAGCGTTTGCAACTGTAAAATAGTTACCAGATAAGCTAACAGTTGGCCTAGCTGCTTCTACCATAGTGGTACTGTGACTTGCACTTTTTTTTTTTTTTCACTTATTTTATTTGTTGATGTCATTACATAAAAGAAAAAGCAGTCATGTTTACGTAAAAACTGAAAATTTGAATAAAAAGGAGCATTGAGAAGAATAAATATTTTCATTTCCTGCCCCTTTCTACAGGAAATATTGACATTTCACATTTAAATTTCCTTTTTAGCATCTATATTGAAATAACTTTACCGTAATCTTCTCGATGATTTTTAACCCGTTGTCTTATTTTGATTAACTATGTCATAATTATTTGATAGCGTTCGTTTAATGATCTTTACCTTGACTCTTTTGTTTCTTTGTTGAGGTTGTTCCATAACTTCCCACCTTTGACTACGATACTCATTTCCGTGCCCTGTGGCACAGTGCTGCCTCTCACAGGTCGGTCTTGGTATTGTGACTGAAATCTGGTTTTGGTGGAGAAACTCATGACTGTCAGCAAAGATGCCTTTTTTTTTCCTCATCATGTGTGGGGTCGCACATATTTTAAAAATCCCTTACAATGTTAAAAATTTAATTGTGTGACCTGCCTTAGCGGATCAAATCAAATAACTAAAGGGAGAAAAACACACCCGATAAGTCGGAGCACTCTAGAGAGTCGACCTGCAGGGCGTCAAAAACCTCAAAGTCGGATTTCTTCACCTGGATCAGGTTGTTGATGGTGCCTAGCTGGCTGGTCACCACTGGCTGCAAAAGATAAACATTGGCAAACATTTGATATATTTCTAAAGATAAGTACAATTACAACAACTGCAGAGCATTAGTAATTGGTGACAAAAAAAAAAAAGAGTTGTAGATAATGAAGTATAGCTACTATCATATTTATTCTTGCAATATGTCTTATTTGAATTATCCATCACTGTGCATTCTACTTCTCAGGTCCTATTTTTCTTAGCATTTTAGCTCAGCATACAGAGAAATTCTGAGTAAACGTACAATTTCTGGGTCGCAAGTCATGAAATCGAACATACCTCCGAGGGATCGTGTACCCATTGGCCATCCACAAAAAACTTGTACTGGTGCTCGCCTTCAGGAAGGTCCAGGATTGCTACAAAGTCATTGTGGCTTTGTGAAGAGAAGAAGAGAAGCATATTCATGATTTGTTTTGTTTTTTAAATACCATAGAGAATCAGAATGAAGTACAGTGAACACACACTTACTTATGAACACACACTTACGAAACACACTGTAAATGTACTTGAAAATACTGCTCATATTGTAGCTTGTGTGTACACGCATGTGCTTTTAAGACGGGTGGGGACGGGTGGGCTGGCGTGTGACATCGGCGAGTATGTGTGTGAGTTTATGGACGTGAGCTGTGGTCGCCAGCAGCTTCTGCTTGAGTGTCCCCATTGTGTTTCACTGCTCTTCTTTTAATAGCTGACAAGTGCATTGGCGACTGTGGCACTCGTTTCCAACATGTGAGGGCATTACAATAGATAAGAATAATTAAAAAAAATAATAATAAATAAATAAATAAATCACTTTTTAATGTAGTGTGGGTGCAGACAATGAACTGTAATAAAAACAGACAATGAACTGTTCAACACCATATAATCATACTGTTGCTGTCGGGCGGAAACCCCTTTTGTCCAAATATGGTCAATTTCATATTTTTTCACAAATCGTTACTACTGGTCTGTTATTTTTCCGCATTGTTAACCAATTAAATGTGTTGAAGTTTGCTTCAGAACAAATCTTTTAACTCTATTGGACACTTGTAATGTCTAAGAAGTGTGGTAAAACTCCACTTTTCCTCGCTATGTGGGATGCGTGCGGCATTACGTCGCCACAAGATTGAAAGTCTGGATGTTCTTTTAGTTTAGCCAACTTTTTCACTTCCGATCCAATACCGATATTGCAGCTTTGAGTTTTGGCTGATACCAATATCGGTCCGATCCGATTCCAGCAATAATCATTCATAATTTACTTACTTTTTAGTATGGAATGTTACAAAAGGCTTGATCAAGTGATATTGCCCAAACAGAGAACAATAATCAGCAACAGTAGCTATGACAAAAAACGACCCATTTATTATTAACCTATGGGTTTAACTGCTGTGCACATCTAGACCTCTGAGGGGCAGCGTGGTGCACGCAATGAGATACACACTTGCAGTAACAAGGAAAGTAGAAGAAGAAATGCTCCAATATTGTTATTATAACTCGTTTTTCACAGAGTTTGAAGAATATATGCCGTAATAATATGGCATTAGACCAGTTTCCGATCTCAAAAATCGGATTGGGACACCGCTTGGAGCAAGGCTGTTTCGTTAAAAATGGACCGCTGTAATGCTTCAGTGCAGAAGAAAGCGAGTCGGCCACGAAGGTGCAGTGATTAATTTCCGCCGGTTACGCCGCTTAGTCAGCTCCCCGTTTTATTTATTGCTTCACTCGTGGCTTTTAGATCTCTGAAAAAGAATTTGGGAAGGCGATGTGACCACAGTGGTTGGCTTTTGTGAAGCATTTAAAGGTTTTTGTCATCTTTTGCCTGATGCAAGGTTTCTGCCCGACAGCAACGATATGTTAGAAAAAGAATAGCTCTGTACCTTTTATTGAGCGGTATCTTGGTGCTCCAGTTATTAAACGAGCCAGCTATGTAGACCTCCTTCCCTCCTCCGGCCCACCGGATAACTGTTGGTCGAGCCTGAGGAACAGTTTTCACCAGGTCGTCCAAATCAGAGGGGAATTCTTTCTCTCCCGACACCTGGAAGTGTAAACACAAATAACCAGAAATACATTTATTTGTATTGTGTGAGTGCGTTCTTGTGGTACCTTGGACTCCAACCCGCGTGTGCTGAAGATGTTGGGGTCGTCCGTGCTGTCCGCCATCTTGCTGCTGGGCTCGTGGTCCTTGTGACCCCCGCCGCTGTCTGAGCGGTGGGCTTTGCCCCCATGGCGGTCCGCGGACACCCTGTCACTTGTGTTACCCATCACGCCACACTATTTACACCACTAGGAGTACAGCGAATGAACAGAGTAAACACGTCAATCTAATTTCAAAGACATTTTACAACATCGCCGTTAAAAATAAATGGCAAAAACACACATGCGGCTTAGACTCTTCGTAATTTCAGCTAACAACCCAGGCTAAACTTAGCTTCTCACCGACATACAAAAACCTTAGTCCGGATGTGTCACTTTAACATAACTTCTACAATCTTAGGGCGTTACAGAAAAAGCACAAAAATATGCTGAGAACCGCAAATAAGCGAAGTTTTCTGCAAATATTTAATTTGTGGTAACCCTATTTGTGGCTACTTCAAGCAGGACATTCATTTTCTTCAATCTATCTAACCAACAAAGACGACAAAATATGGTTTAATTTGGTACTAGAGAGGTGTCCCTACTAAAAGCCCAGCAGAGGTGAAAACTAGTAAATTGGTTTAAATTACAGTGGACCGCTGTATATTCGCGGTTCAGCACTTGTGAATTTACCTATTTGCAGATTTTTTTTTTTTAACCTATTCCCCTAGTTTGCAGAAAAATTCAGATTTTTTTTTTTTTTTAACCTATCCCCTTGTTCAAGGGAAAAACTTGCCTGTTTTAAGTCGGATTTTTCTTTCGTGTTTGTTTGTGTCTGAATAGCTATGGACCTTGATGTAGGTAATATAATTATTTGCAGATTTTTTTGCTATCTGCGATCGGGCACGGCCACTAACCCGACCAATAGCAGGGGTCCACTGTAATTATGACACCGCCGCCGTTAGTGATTCCTAATCACTGTGATGCCACACATCAAATTTCACATAGTTGGTCCAAAAATGCTTATTTGCCAGCAGTTGGCGCGACACTGTGGCGGTTTGACACAACGGCGAATCATCATGTGCATCAGAAAGAAAGAAAGAAAGAAAGGTTTTTGTTCACAATTATCTGTCATTGTGTTCATTGAAATTTTATACATCAAAAGTATCTGGTATCAAACATCCCCTTTTATCCATCCATCCATTTTCTACCGCTTATCCGAGGTCCTTCTTTACCACAACGGATCGATACAAAGTCCGCATCACTGCAGACGCTGCACCGTTCCGCCTGTCAATCTCCCGTTCCATCCCCTTTAATTTACTCCGAATATCTTTGTCGCTTTGTCTACACCAGTGACGTATACTGACAGGCAGAACAATTCAATGCTCGTCCACTAGATGGCAGACATTTAAATTCACCTGCATGCATCTGTGGCCATAAATAAAACAGATTAATCGTTTTAGTGTTCAACAAATCAAACCAAAAGTTCACAATGAGTAAATCAATTTGTTAGTCAAATTGACACGAGATCATCATTATTTCAGTGTGCCGTACCGGTTTTTTGTTTTTTTGTTTCCATGTAAAAGGAGTGCCTAGGCTCAATCAAGGTGTTAAAACACTGGCCTAAGTCATGAATAACAACTGATATAAACAGCAGAGTTGAACATCGCGTTGTAGCCTCCACACATCACGTCGAAGACGTGTGTTATTTTTAGCTGCTACTCGTACTTGAGTGGGGGCTAGCCTGAACCACATACGGGCTTGTGTCACCCCTAACAGGCCGTTTTGTGGTTCTTGTGGTCGTTTGTGGTGTCGTGTTGAGTCTGCGACAACAGGAGAAAAGCTCGACTTCTTCAACATTTCGTTCCAGAAGAGGTGGCGAACTCACCTCAAGCAGCTGGCGTTTAACTGTTTATCAACGTGCTGTCTTCAACCGAGGAAACTCCTCCTCCTTCGCCTCACCTCCATAGACATGTATTACATAGACAACATCCTTGATCTGGCTGACCGTTGGATTCTCGTCCGCCATATTGGAGGTGGCAGCTCTGCCCGTAAACTAATGAAAGGAAAGGACTAGCTTAGTTAAATACGTGCACGGGGACAGGAGCAAGAAAATTAAATTAAATTAAATTAAATTAAATTAAATTAAATTAAATTAAATTAAATTAAATTAAATTAAATTAAATTAAATTAAATTAAATTCCAGCTGATATCATTAAATATGTATATAATTCAATTCATATTAAATAATTCATGATACATGATTGATTATTTAGTGGTTTAATTATTTTGGGAACTTTCTTCACTGATTTATTTCGCAATTTACTAATAATACAATAATATCATAGAAAAGACTCCTGCAAATAATGATTAGTTTGATAATGGATAAGTTTCTCAACTTTTGTATTTATTTTTTTTATTAGTTGATGAATAGGATGTTTTTTTTATTTTAAACTACCCATCCCTACATTCAAAAACAGGAAATGATATAAAATTGACAGTGCTAAAAATGCACAAAGATTAATTGATTATGATTCAGTTACTTGTCCAAAAATGGGCAAAAATGATGGTCATAGTTTTCCAAAGTAAAAGCAGATGTTTGCAAATGTCTTAGTTTGATTAAACACAAAAAAAATCTAATAATTGTCATGGACTACAGAAATGTAGGAATATTTATTGCTGAAAGGCTGAAATTCCGAGGATTTGGACAGTTCTAAATTAAACATGGTCACCAAACGATTAATGGATTATTAAAATATCCATCCATCCAACCATTTTCTGAGCCGCTTCTCCTCACTAGTGTCGCGGGCGTGCTGGTCTAAATGACTACAGGCCTGTCGCCTTGACATCTGTGGTCATGAAGTCCTTTGAACGTCTGGACCACCTCAAGAGCGTCACAGGCCCCCTGCGGTTTGCCTACCGAGCAAACAGGTTTGCGGATGATGCAGTCAACATGGGACTGCACTTCATCCTAGAACACCTCGACAGTACAGGGACCTACGCGAGGATCCTGTTCGTGGACTTCAGCTCGGCGTTCAACACCATCATCCCTGAACTCATTTCCTCCAAGCTTCTCCAGCTCAGCGTCTCACCTGCCATCTGCCAGTGGATTTACAGCTTCCTGACGGGCAGGACACAGCAGGTGAGGCTAGGAGAGACCACCTCATCCACACGCAGCATCAGTACTGGCGCGTCCCAAGGTTGTGTCCTCTCTCCGCTGCACTTCTCTCTCTACACGAACGACTGCACCTCAACGCACCCGGCTGTCAAACTCCTGAAGTTTGCAGATGACACCACTGTCATCGGGCCTCATCAAGGACGGTGACGAGTCTGCATATCGACAGGATGCGGTGCGACTGGAGCTGTGGTGCGGCCGACACAACCTGGAGCTGAACACGCTCAAGACTGTAGAGATAATCGTGGACTTCAGGAGGCATCCTTCGCCACAGCTGCCCCTCACGCTGTCCAGCTGCCTTGTGTCAACCGTCGAGACCTTCAAGTTCCTGGGAATTACAGTCTCTCAGGACCCGAAGTGGGCGATCAACATCAACTCCGTCCTCAAAAAGGCCCAGCAGAGGATGTACTTCCTGCGGCTTCTGAGAAAGCACGGCCTGCCACCGGAGCTGCTGAGGCAGTTTTCTACACAGCGGTCATCGAATCAGTCCTGTGTTCTTCCATCACAGTCTGGTTTGGTGCTGCTACAAAAAAGGACAAACTCCAACTGCAACGGACAATCAAACCTGCTGAAAGGATTGTCAGTACCCCCCTACCCACCCTTGAGGACTTGCACGCTGCCAGAACTAAGACAAGAGCGTGCAAAAATCCTCTCGGACCCTCCACATCCCGGTCACCGGCTCTTCCGGCTCCTTCCCTCAGGTAGGCGCTACCGATCAATGCAAACTAGAACTAGCAGACATTCCAACAGCTTTTTCCCTCCTGAAATCAACTTCTTAAACACCTAACCTACAATTCCATTGCAACACGGTGGCAATTTTTTGTTTATTGTCACATTTCTGTCGGGCCAATTATGTATTACTCGTGCACTCACTGTAGTAGTCTCACCACGCTGCACTATTTGCATATCTGTTGTTGACCAATACTTGCCACTCATGCCAGAGTAGCATCTGCTCCATTTGCACACTGACTGAGGAGTATCTGCAACATTTGCACAATCAACATTGTCCCAGACTATCGTACTATCCATTTGCACACTGACTGAGGAGTATCTGCAACATTTGCACAATCAACATTGTCCCAGACTATCGTACTACTCGCTTGAAGTCTCAGCGCCCTTTGCACAATGGTCATTGCACAGGACTATTGCAATATTAGTCATTCGAACTGCTCTAAGTGCTAGAGGACTCTGCATCTTTTTGCACAATTGTCAAAAAAAATAATAATTGTACCGGCATTACCAGATAACTAGCAACCCTTTATTGTTCAGTGACTGTTTTTCTCAATGTCTTTATGTCTCAAAAGTGTTGTCTGTCAATTGATTGTCTGTTGTCATACTAGAGCAGCTCCAATTACCAGAGACAAATTACTTGTGTGTTTTTTGGACATACTTGGCAAATAAAGATGATTCTGATTCTGATTTCACCACGGGAATTCACTGCATCATGGACATAAAAGACATCATAGTATTTATCACAAAGTGAACAAATTCTATTAGTAAATGATGTCAAAAAGGCGAAATAAAATGAAACGCCACTGCTCAGTTTTAGGCTGTGGCTTTGAGTTTGCATCTTTGACGACTGTTCCAATATGCCACCTCCAATATGGCGGCTAGGGCAACGTACGATTACGCTCTCAAGACGGGAGCTGTGTATGTCTGTGCTCGCCACAGGTACAGCGGCTAGTCTGTGTCCAACTACGGCGCGTCGGGAAAGACAATCAAAAAGGCGAAATTTCCGGTAAATTTTAAAGGGCCACAAAAACGTCATACGCAAAGAATGTAGATATAATCATGGGGAAAATACTTTTGTTCTTTAGTTCACAAAGCCTCAAGCGTTGTTTAAGTTAATACAAATGTTCTAGCCAAATTTAAAAACGCTAACAAAATAGCCACAGGGTCAGTTATCCGGTTAGGTTTTAGCTCGGTTTTTAATAGCCCCAAACAGCACACGGATATTTTTTTTTATGATGTCATAAAAGTGTCACAATAAAAAAAAAAATACATTTATCTGGAACAAATTTTACGTGTCAAATAAGGACCCAGCATGCGTGCGATCATTTCCCTTGTGTTGATATATATTACTGTATTCGAATAATTTATGTTGACTAATATATAGAATGGTGCAGGCTGACGTTTACACTCGACTATTTATCCAGTGGGACGGGCCAGCACTGTTTACTCTTACTGAGGTTAGGGTTAAAGGTTAAACCCTTACTAGCCCTTCTTAAAATAAATTGAATTCCATTCATTTTATTTTTTAAACATGATTGATAAAATTGCTGTCTATAAAGTATTCTCTAATTTAGCAATTAAATTGAACTTTTTTTTTTTTATTAGTCATGCATAAAACAACGCATTTATGTGGCTGTGGCGACGCTTCTGTGACGTCTTTATTTTTCTAACATTCTCAATCAACATTCAACAACAACAAAAAAGATTTAATGTACATTTTGTCTTTTACATGAGTTAGAGCAACAAAACAGGTTAATTTGTTGAAAATGTCGCAGGTTTATAGTTTGTGAGGTTGTATGAGCACAACACTGCTAAAGTCATGCACTTGTGCATGAACTATGCTGGTACAGTAAATGAATTGGAAAAACCAACAGTGATGTCACATTTAGAACACTCTTGATTTTCTGTGAGGCAGTCACAGAAATCTGTATCAACACACATCTCATTTTTTGTAGCCTGTTTTCACCACAAATATCAACCCTGATTTATTTTTCCCAATTTTGAGGTCCAATGTGGGATGAGCAATTTCCAATCAATTTAACCAGCATTGAGCTTGGTAAACATATGGCAAATTAGACGACCTGTTTGTTTTGTATTTTCACAGTTTAATGTTTGCATTCACGTACAGTTCAGTCTCTTGAGTCAAGTATTGTCAAGTACAGCCTGCACATTTTGAGTGTCTTTCTCAGTAGCAGGAAGACAAGGAAGCATGCTTAAAGTATAAATAATTCATATTTAAGACATTTACGGACCATCCTTAGTGCAATACAGTGCATCTGTCTGACCACAGGGGTCCAGCGTAAACTGATGGAAGTCATGCCACATCATGCCAGTCATCTCAGGTCATCCAGCTTAATACAGCGTGTCCACACTCGTTGGCTTCCCGTGTTATTTGCTGATCCCCAAACCAATCTTCATGTATTCATAAACGACGTAGCTGATGCTGACGGCCGGAATGACTTTCATAAAGTTGGGCAGGATGCCTCGGTAGAGTCCAAAAAAGCCATCTTTGGCCACAATACTCTTTAGAAGGGAACTCATGGTGGGCTGGTCTGAAACGTTCAGGGACGCTGAGGAGAAATAAATTGATTAAATCAAGACATTTGTATGAAAATGTGCCTTTTGGGTAACTCTGCACCTGCTCTCACGTGACTACTCACAAAAAGTTTGGGATATTGTGTTTTCCAGGTGAAATTTCAGGATGAATCTAAAATGCACTTACAATTGAGCTCAATTTGACTTTCTCTAAACATTTGAAAAGTGTTCAATATTTCAGGACTTTTTGAACAACTTGCTGAACAGCAAAATTCACAATAGCACTAACTTTTTGTGACTGGCGTATGTCAGAAAACAGTTACATCCAGTTTCATTGAATTACAACAGGCAACATTTATTCATATTTACATTTCCCTGTATAGTAAGAATAGTTTATTCAAGGGATAAACTCTACTCAGTTTACCTGTTGCTTGCATGCGCGTGCGTACGAGCGCGAGGGGATAGCTGGCCAGCTGTCCGCAGGTACTAGAAATGGTCCCGCATCCCAGCAGCACAAGAACTCCAGGATTAGCTGAATCTTTGGTGTGGTACGATAGCCACGCGTTCTTCAGACTCTGCAGCAAAGATGCGTGTAAGCTTCTGAAGAAGAATTTGTTTAGTAGTGTGCTTAGTCCAGTCGGCATACCTCATAAACAGCGAGGTCTATGCCGGCGTAGGGAATAATGCCGACTAAGTTTGGAATGTAGCCCTTGTAGAAGGCCTTGACACCCTCTTTCTTCAGGATTGTCTTGCCGCAATCAAACATTCCTGAATACTGGCCAGTTTTTCGCAGTGTCAGTCTAGTCTTTAATACCTTTGGGAAAGAGACACAAAGTGCACAAGAAAACAACGTATTTTAACCTCTGTAATCAAATTAATAGGTTTGGCTTACTGCAATAAATATGTTTCCCTGCTATATCACGGTATATTGTTCCCACCGACACTATTTTGCATTTTTTTGGAACAAATTGTTTTTCAATTTTCTTTTATGGTATAAAGTGGTGTCTTGATTTACAAGTTCAAGTCATTCCGTGATCATGCTTGTAAACTCAAAACACTCCAAAAAAATGTCCTCATTGAAATGAATGGAAATGCAATTAATCAGTTCCAGCGCCCTGAAGAGGACGAACAAAAGTTTGTATAACATTAATTACTAAGAAAAATAGTACTCTACATAATTATACAATACATTAATAACATAATTGAATAGAATGTAAAAAACAAACAGTTTGGTCATCATTGATAATTCAGTGGACATTGTGCTGCTCATTCTGGTAAGCACCTTGGCCACTAGTGGGCAGTATTATACATACAAACAATCTGCATGTAAATTTGATGCTAAAACAGGAAAAGACTTGCATCAAAACGTCCGTAACGGCAGTTGTTTTTCCAGAGGATAAAGAATATGTGCCTGTGACGAACTGCTGTTGGCCTCAGCTCATGCCCAGACACTCACACAAAGACGTCACATGCCACCCTACCAGACCCCGCCTCTTAAAGGCAAATGCATGTACACAGACACTACAATAGATACAGTATTTTTGATCCATTTTATGCTTGGAATTAGTTTTTTGTGTTCAAATACATTTAAAATCCATTCAAAAAGTATGTTTTAATAAGTTTGAATATGTTTAAAGGTGGTGGGAGCAGTACAACCATAAACATTTTTTTAATAAGGTCTCTCAATATTGCAGATTTTAACCAACTGCAGCCTCTTCTGGAACGCATCTGCTGCAATAAACTGGGATTCACTGTCATTTGACAAACATTAACGGTACCTCCATGGGGTAAATGGCGGTCTGTGCAGTTGCTCCAGCCAGCGAGCCAGACAGAAACCTTTTGTGCGTCTCGATCTTTTCACCTTCTGATGAAAGCATCTTCTTAAACTGCAACAAAAAAACATGTACTGTACATATTGCATACAAAAGGCTTTTAAGATAATTGGTACCTGCTCATATGCCATGAATTTAATGGCTGTCTCAGGAGCGATCTTTAGAACATTGATGCCGTTGCCCCTCCACAGTGAAGTTATACCTCCCTCAACAATCATTTGCTTGAATCCCCTTGCCAGGCTTATTTTGTTGGTTTTAGTGGAGTGAACCTGCAATTTATAAAAAATAATAATAATAAAATATATATATTTACATTTCCGCCCGCGACCCGAGTGAGGAGGAGCGGCTCAGAAAATGGATGGATTTACATCTGCTATCCAAACTGAAGACAAACCTTTGTTTTAAAGTGGATTTACCTGCATGAAAACCTTCAATCTATCCAGAGGAGCCGTACCGGTACGAGAGACGGAGCCCGCCGCAGCGCCTGCGACCAGTTGCTTCCACCAACCGCCTGAGCTCTTCTCCTCCTCGGTGAACTCATCAGGGATGGCGAGGCTGTCACCAATATCCAGCACCTATAGACCACATCACCCGCATTACTTCATTCCGGCTTAAGACATTTCAAGGTTACGCCAACTTCTTTTTTTTTTTTTGCCGCAAAGTCACAGTTGCCAAACTGCACACGACAAGGACGATGAAACATTATACTCAAGAATCTATTCAAACAATCGCCACAAAAAAACTGTAAATGAATCAGTGGTATTTTATTTAAAACTCTCTCTTAAATTCCCCACTGTGAAGAAAGATATACAATGACCTGCGCTCGAGCTCTTCGGAGTTCCAGATAAACATATGCAGTGTTTTCCCAAAAGCAAAAGCAGCGCACCCGTTGGTGACACACGTGGTGCAGACAGAGCTCATTTCAAGTCAATGTGGTCCAATAATGAGGAACAAGAATGCGGCACTGTCTGGTTATCTAACCAAACACACGCATGTATGCTTTTCTTTTCGCTAAACCATTGCTTCCCAAACACTAATACTGTATGCTTTGAGAGATCGAGGTACGCTGTGGGAAATTAGCCAATTGCACATAATTGATCTAAAATGATTTTTTTATTGACCACAAACCAATTATGCTGGCGACGTACAGAGACAGGCAGAACAAATAATGCACTTCCACTAGATAGCAGAAGATAGAATTGACCTACGCATCTACTTGTTGCCATTTACACAACAGAATAATAACTTTGATTTCAACTAAACAGGCCCAAATTTCACATCAAGTAAGTGAGATTATATCATCATTATTTTAGCATAGTGTAGAGTGAAACCTTGGTTTTCGTGATTTATCTTTTCAAGAAAGTGTGACTGAAACCAAATCATGTGAAAACCAGAGCAATATTATCCACAGGAAAAAATGTAAGTCCAATTCATCCAATCCAGGGACCCAAAAATAGCAACAAAAACAGTGTGAAATAAAGAACTAATGAAGTGGATAAATGAACATTTAACATCACTTTTACCTTTACTGAAGACTCTCGGTGGCGTATGGAAGTTGGGTAGCGATGTGGGGAGAGGGATTTTCCATTTCCTTACTTTGCTACAAGTTCTTTGTCGAATGTGATCGTGTTTCTCACCATCTTTATCATATGGCTGGCACTCGGAACCTTCTGTCGTATTAGGGTTCAATTCCACAATATGAGCTTTTATTAACAATTCAAGGCAATAACAACCCTCCCAGTCTGCTTGGCACCACTCGGACAAGTTGGGGCAGCATTAGTGTAACATCCTGTCGAACCTCAAGTTTCACCACACTTTCTTTGGCCCCACACAGACTTATTTAAAACATTTCTCTGCTTGTTTATTGAGTGTGACCGTTAATAAGTCACCATTGGGCCAAAGGAAGTGCGGTGAAACCGTGGTATTATACTATGTGTTTTTATTTTGATGGCCTGACTTTTGACAGAATGTGGTACTTACTGCCTTAGTGTTGCCGAGCAGACCCACAGTGTTGTTATCGCCTTGAGTTTTTAATACAAGCTTGCATTGCGTTATACACCTTCCTATGTTGAACCCTTTTTACACAACTTATGAAGTGTTTGGATGACTGTGCGGAATGATGCTCACTCAGCAGATGTGCGAAAATGTGGACAAAAAAATGTCTTCACAAACCGAATCGTGCAAAAACTATGACATGGAAACCCAGGTCCCACTGTATAAACAGCCCTCTCAGGTCAGTTGAATTCACAGTTGTTCTTCTGTATGAATTTAGGAGGACATAAATTACAGCACACGTTCCAAAAGTCTTATTGTTAAGTCTTCCCAGAAGAGTGGACCACCTCCAAACAGGCGTTTCAATACTTTTGTTCGTATGATGTATCTCAAGCAGCATACCGTATATAGTTACAGACCAGGCACTCACCACTTCATTTGGATTAAGAGCTAGTGGGAGTGCTACAACAGGCCTGACCTAATTATTTTCGACAGCCCAAGTCTTTTCAAAGCACCAGCCAAAATGTTTACACAAGCCAAAATGTTTAAATAGAAAAATCCATTAAAATCGATCACAAGGTGACTACTGGACAACACGAGACTTGATTGCACTGCAAGTTGATTGACAGCGTTACATTCCCAAGCAAACATTCGATTTAACGCCTGCGTGCAAATGAGTCGTACCGAGGAGTGTTTCCAGTAGCGTATGATCTCCTGCAGGTTGTGAGCGGGGTGAAACAGGAAATGTTCCCTCCACTCGTTCCAGTCCACCATCATGGTACCGTCGATGTCCATGCTGGAGGAAACACACAGATACTATTCAGCTGTGGCATGTTGCACATTACAATGAAGCCCCGGCTATATTGCGGACTTTTTAAGCGATCTGTTTTTTTTAATAATGGGTTTTTACAGTGTACAGTGGTGCCGTAGTTGAGATACAAGTTTAAATCTTTCCCTGACCATGCTCATAACCCAAAACAATCGTATTTCAAATATTTCCCCATTGAAATGAAGGGAGATTCCATTATGCTGTTGATTAAAAAAATAATAATAACAACACACACACACATCCATATAAAGTCTGCCGTGCGTAAATCCAATACGTTATTGCCTAGTAACGGTACAATCGATGTATTACCTTTTAAAACAATTTTAATCAATCTATTTACGTCTGGAATGCTGACCTAACGAGCAGAGATCGATCCAGTTGGATCGTGGGAATAGAAATCGACACATCGATAGAAGGAATGACTCATTACCCCACCGCGAAAACATGTTTATCTTTGTAAACACAGACTGTTTGGTTAAGGTCTTGTATTGCTACTTAGATAATTGCGTGTAGCGGGGTAGTGTAGTTCAGTGACTTGCGAGTGTACAAAAGCGAACGCTTGACTGTATTTTCATTGTTGTGGGAAGCATGCAGGCACAAGTTGGTGAACAAACCTCTGCAGGATTTTCAGGGCATCCACTTTGCTGATCTCCAAGCCCAGTTCTGCAAGGGACTGCTGGATCTCAGTGGCATCAATGCGCCCTGACATGAAAACAATAGTGATTGCACTTAGGGTTGTAGCGTTTTTTGCCTTCATACACAAAGGATTTAAAACCGAACAACATGCATGTTATGTGAGCCTTAAGAGACAAAAATATGGTATTACCAATTGAGGAATTATAAGCATTTTATGCAGAGTACCTCAATTTTCAGGGCTTAAAAGCATTTCTCGCTCTCTATCCATCTTCCCAGTGATTCTCAAAATGTGATTACAGTACCACTAGTGTTACGCGCAGGGGTGTCGAACGGGGTAAAAACCTGACACTGTCGAGGGACACCGATCATTTGGGCCCCCCGCCAAGAACATTTTTCAGAGGGGGTCCGTCAGGTATTTTGTGGACTGGGATCCATCATCTGCTGCTACGCCCCTGGGTACGCGGGCCCCCTCTAGGGGTATGTGAAAGAATCACTCCCTAAATCCAATTCAGTTAAATTCAATATATTTGAATTTAATTTAATCTTAAAGAATGTTGTTTTCAAATGTTTATTTTTTTATAATTTCAATTTTATGTGTAATATATTTTTAAATATTTTTTTTTAAATCTTCCTATATGGAAGTGCAGTGCTAATGTTCAAACTGCATCATGTTACAGTTGTAGGAATATAATCTGTCTTTTTTTTTTTTTTTTTTTAATGAACACATAGGCCTGCTATGTTACTGTAGTTCAATGTTGGCCATTAAGGTGGTATTTGGATTTTTTTCCAGGTGGTACTTGGTGTAAAAAGTTTGAGAACCACTGAACCATTTTTTTTCCAGGGCTGTATGTGTGCCACTGTGAATGAACTCTTACAGCTTTGTTTTGTTTTTTATTCTGATGCGATTCCTACCGTCGTTGTTTCTGTCCAGACTCTTAAACGTCAGGCGCAGTTTTTTCTCGTGCTCCTTCAAATATTTGGTAAACTCGTGGAAGTCCAGACTGCCGTCCTTATTCTGGTCACCGCTCATCACAATTTTCTGCCAAGAAGAGACACAAACAAACTCATGTTGACTCGTGTTGCCTCCCCCCCCCCCCCCCCGGGAACGGTCAGAAGGAAAGCGTTCTCCAGACAAGCGTGCACACCGGCTGTACCTGAGCAGCACCTTGTCGGAACACTCCCATCGCCTTCAAGCCCGCCCGCAGTTCGGCCACATCCACCTTGCCGTCTTTATTTGCATCGAGCCTCTCGAACAGATCCTGGTAGGACCTCTCACTGTCGGCATCCCAGCACCGAGCTTTGGCGAGTAAACCGCTGGGTACCGTCCGAATCATGGTGCGGACGTTTGTGCGTGACCGTTTTTTTTTTTTTTTTTTTAATCCATGTTAGAAGCAATCCACGACGTTATAACTTTAAAATAAAAAATTAAATAAAAAACTCCAGATGTATGCTGTTAAACACTGTTTGTTGATTTTACGTACAGTCCCAACGCAAACGCTCCAAGGCTTTCCGAGGTGGAACTGCGGAGGCGGTGGTACAAGGGCGGAGCTACGACGCCTGCGACGCTATTCGCAACATTTTCTGCGGAAAAACAGCAACGACGCGAGCATACAAAACGTTCCGACACTCACAATCGGCGGACGCGAAGATTCTAGCATCGTGCCCCGAAGCTGAACTTCCTTCGAGCTCCCAGCGTGCGTGCTAAACGGGGCGAACGAAGCAGGAAATGTTCGGCCTAATCGCTCCATCCATCTGCACAGACGTGTCGTTTCAACACACACTGGAGGCTTTCCTCGGGGTGTAGTGCAGCGCATGGCCGCTCGGGGGCGCCATTTCACCCCATACGCTTTCTGTTGCTTGATCGAGCGACTACTTTTCCAAAAAGCAGTAGCAACTAATTTAGCTACAGTCATTTCGAATTTGACTGGTATTTTTTTTTTTTTGGGAACAGTCACTGAAACGCCATTGATGCCAATTAAGCACTTTTGTTCCTAGATTTAGTAACTTTTCAGATTACCCTATTTTTCAAAAACAAAAAATTGACCTTTAAATAAATCCACAAGTACCACCAGTGATATGCCAGCTCTGCCTAGTGCTATGCCAAACAATCACTAAATAAAAAATCCAAATAAAATTTACAAAATTTAAAACAGGCATTACAAGCAATCATACAGTCCGTTCAAACTTCCTTGAACTCCATTGTTTTCATTTTCCAAGTGGAGTACATTTCCTAAGTATACAGTTCAGTTATATTTACCTTTGAAGCACAATACAGAACATTTGCATTTAATCTTTTAGAACTGTATGTTTTTCAACATTTAATGATGTACGTACATTTTATCTTAACTTTATGTGCAGTAAATTTTAATTGATTCACTGAAGTGCAGTTTTTTAAAAATATATATATTGAAGTGGTGTGTTAATGTTTAGATTGCGCATATGTTACAGTCGCTTACATGAAGGTGGTACTTGAAGAGAATTTTTTTTAGGCCCTTGAGTGTAAACATTTTGAGAACCACTTACTATAATACTCCACAGGACGTTGTAATACAGTTCTACACCCATGCAAACTACAAAAATCATTATTGAACATTTACACCTTTGCAAAGGTAGACTTTTCTTTTACTGCTCTGTAATGTACAATGATAAGCAATTTACATAAATGGAAAAAGTCTCACTAACTGTAGGTGCGGCTGTCGTTGAACTCTTGCAGTAGTTTTGTCATATTAAGTCGTTTTGTGACTTCGAGTTTATTTATTTATTTATCTATCTATCTAATATTTATTTTACTTTTCTCAGTGACAGAATGGAGCTTCGAGGTCTGTTCGGAAATGGAAATAAATAGCAGTCCGAACTCCCCGGTTTTGAATGACGAAAATTGAATGAAGCCTGTCAATGTTGCAGCCAATGAAATCATGACACGTCACGAGTGTGTCAGTCAGCACTCGGGTGGGAAAGACGGAAGTTGCCGTGAGAAGTTTGAACACGTTTTGAACAGCTGAGGGTGACAGCAGCAACAGTCAGTCGGTGGAGAAAATCCTGTCCGGCTGCCTGTCAACGCTCGCCTTCGCCGTTGCCTTCCGCTCCACGCAGCATGTCGTTCCTCCTCATGAAAAAGAAGAGATTCGAGTTTAAAGTGGACTTCGACTTGGAGGAGCTGTCGTCAGTTCCTTTTGTCAATGGCGTTTTGTTTTGCAAAGTTCGCCTCGTACACGGTAACTTCGTCCAAGAGTCTTCTCGGTAAGTTTGGGGGACTATTTTTAGCAGCCGGCCACTCATAGTTCACGTCAGCCAAAAATATTTGGATTTTAATTTTAATTTTTTAATTTTTTTTTAAATTTTAACGGAAACGTATATTTAATGAAAGGGTCAATGTTTAGTCGTTAGCAAACTGTGTGAACTAGCTGACGTTCCGAGCATTAAATGGGAAAGAAGTTTGGAACGGAATTGCTGTAATGACCCCAAATACGATGGTTTTTACCAATTAATTGAATAAGTAACTAATGTATGAATTTATTAATTAGCATCTAAACAGTTCAGCACTCGCCAAGTAACGTCACTGTAACACTACAATATGTGCAAGTAACGATACTGTAGGTTTTTTAAAAGTATTATTTACGTACTCCACATGCAATACATAAGCATAAATAGTGAAAGGGATACATACTTTAACTTGCTTTACTTAAAGGAAGTACTTTACTTATTGTCCAAGGGTACAGTCCAGTACTTTAACGGACTACTTATTGTACAAGGGTACATGGGAGTACTTTAACTTTACTTATTGTACAAGCCAGGGAGTATCTAAACTTACTTTACTTATTGTACATGGGAGTACTTCAGGTTGCTTATCGAACTTCCCCAGTGAAGTTACTTGTTGCCTCACAACTGCTTAGATCAACAGTTTATACACTAATTAATAAGTTTATAATATGGTCATTTATTTAACTAATATGTCCAAACCATAAGATTTGGTGTCACATGACACCAATTTTGTCACTGACTTTACAATAGAATGTTAGGTAGTTTACAGATGTTTAACATTCATTGTGTAGTATTGCTTTATTATTATTTTATGGTACTGTACTGTATATAAATACAGCAGGGGTCCTAGTGGTGACCATGTCTGCCTCACAGTTCTGAAGTCAGGTTAAACGTACAGATATTTTAAGGACTGCACAGCAATAACCAAAATAATAATAGTTCCTTCCATTGCAAAAAAAAAAGCAAACTGTTCATCCGTTGCGTACAACCAATATGAGTCACTGCGGAAAAATGAGCTGAGATGGAACTCGTGCCAGCCGTTAGTCGTCAATACATCACTATGGTAACAGTTTGCTCAAACAAACTATACTGAGTGTAAACACTGTCAAAGCTTTTCTTGGCTCTAACCACATGTATACTTAAAGTCAGAACTATGATTTTCATTTGAATACTATTTTTCACCATGAATATGACTTGTTTTTCCTTTCCCGTGGTTAGTCAGACTACAGTTATTAAATCTGCTTCCCTTCCAGGGAGCCCGTCCAAGCCAACTGTGTGCGCTGGAGGAAGCGATTCTCCTTCGTGTGTAAGATGAGCGCCAATGCTAGGACAGGTGTACTGGATCCATGTGCGTGTCGGGTGTCAGTGCGCAAGGTACGCAACACCTTTTAGGCCCCAAAGCTTGTGCTCTGTGGGGTGCAACAAAAATTCCTGTAGGGAGACTGTGTTGAAAAAAGGAAAATGATTACATAAAAGTTAAGAAGCGATGTTAATTTGTAATCAGCAGCTGAGTATGCAAGCTAATTTTGGTGCTTTTGTCATTCTAGGAATTAAAGGGTGGGAAAGCATTTGCAAAGGTATTTATTCCATGAGCTTCAGAATCAATAATCCATACTTTTATACAATAGCAGTTGACATCAGGACTTTGGTACACCATTAACCATGACTGGTTTTGTTTAGTTCGGGCTTACTTATTGAAATATCTATAACTCAGAATCCACACTGTTGACAAGTAACTATTCTTACTGTGTCTGTTCTGTGTCTGTTTCTCAATATTTTCATTTTTTGGGCATCCATGTGCAGCTGGGCTTTGCTGATTTAAACCTGTCTGAGTTTGCTGGGTCAGGCAGCACTACAAGAAGATGCCTCCTGGAGGGATATGATACCAACAAAACTAGACAGGACAATTCAATTCTCAAGGTACCATGCCAAGTTGCCTACATGACACAATAGTAGTTAGGGGTCGAACAAATATAGTCGCCGAGTCAACTTTACGACTCGAAGTCGACTAACCGCTAACCACCTATTTTTGGCATCTCGTCTTCCAATCAGCCAATTTGCAGAGGACTCATGACTTGCTTGTCTGCGACATGTCCCTCTAACAAGGCGACACACTCCATACGTCTGCACGGATCCGAGAGTAGGAAAATAAGATGGTGGTGGATGAGATTAACAGCCTCGCTAGGTTCAGCTATTCTGATGGAAAATATTCATACCAACGGGACTGGCAGCGAGGAACGAGGGCAGTGACGCTAATTGAAGCGGCATCTTCGTCGCCATACTGTTATGTTCAATAATGCGTGGGCAACAACCATGTGAGGAATGAATAAAGAGGACTGTATTCATTCAGTATTCACAACACACACAAACCAACATCATGACACTTGTGTCGCTGTAGAAATGTCTTTACATGAAACCGGTCCATGGTGCAAAAAAGTTTGGGGACCGCTGTACTGTGCTAAAAAAAATACTTGATTTTATCAACATTATTGTCGACTACTAAATAATCTTTAGTTGTTCAGCCCTTGATGGTAGTGTTTGTTTGTTTACAGTCCAAATTGGATGAATGAATTCTGTTGTCTTTAAGTGCTTGTTATTGATTTCTACTGGACAAGTACACATTATAGTTTATATATAATATAGTATTAGTTATGTATTGGACATACAAAAAAATGGAAAACTGTGCAGACAGTTCAGCCTATAAACTACTCAAACATAATCCAGTTCAGCAATGGGCTGCAGAATTCTAAAAAAATAAAAATAAAAAAAACTGCAAAGAAAAAGTGTTCCATTAGCCTACTTTCTTCTGACAGGATCAGTTGTTTGTCATCCCACAACTGACAGTCACCTTGTTTTGCAGGTTGTCATCACAACACAACTCATGTCTGGAGACCCCTGTTTTAAAACGTAAGGACATCCTCTTTGACTTTAATTTAAAAATCTATTCAGTTATAATTCATGAATTGCTCATTTTTGTCACTGTCATGGAGTGCTGATCAACATCTGATTTATTTTTAAACAATCTTTTCCATAGCAAGCAACAATAATCTGCTCCGTGTACCCATTCGAGTTAAAGTGTCACCACCATAAGACCTTTAACTGTAAAGGCAATGGTTTAACATAAATTGTCATAGTCGATCACTGTGTAATGAGACAAAATAAAACAAAAATAAAACTATTCAATTTTATATACCAATATAGGTAATTTTTTATCCCGATAACAATATAATAGTTTTCCTGACATTAAATTAATGGCCATTTTCTGTGGTCTTTTCTCCATTTATTTGTAAAATACATATTTTATATAGACCATACAATTAAATGAATAAAAGATAAAAATAAAACAAATATCCATTGGCCAAATAAATACCTTTAAAAATATTTAGTAGTACAACCACTTTTCAATGAATGCAGTAAGGTGCAAAGACTTAAAATAAATACAATACACACAGTGCTTCAAGTATGCCTACCATTTATCCATCAAAAGTATTACTAAGTGGAGGGAAAGGAATTAGAAGATTCACTCCGTAGCAGCAAACAGTAGATGATTATATCATACGATAAGCATTTTATATTGTATCTACGATATATTTTGTTATATCGCACAGCTCAAACCCACCCTTTGAGGCAGGCTTTTAAGTGGAGAGGGTGGCTGGACTTGATTCTTACACTATTTCACATATGTCCTAAGGCATACAATTGTAAAAAAGTATTATAACTTCATTCGGATCACTGTGTGTTTTGTGGAGCCGAGTGTCTTCACATTAACCTTAAACATAGCAGACTTTGTGATGAACATGTCATTCTTCTCATGACTTTTGTCATTTTGCACTTAGCAGCCAGGATGAAGTCTCAAAACATTTTGTCTGCTTTCAAATTCTCCAGCCTTTAGGGCGTCCGACTGTATGTTCTAAAAACTGTAACTACATCCTGCCTGTCAGTACATTGACGCAATTGCTCTTTTCTGATGTTAAAATTACCCGCTGAGATGAAAGTAACAATTTTGATCCTCAGCTTTTATCGGAGACCTGATAACGTCCTGCCGGGTCATTCATGCTCTTTTGCAACAGCTGATAAGTGATAAGATCGACACCAGGGCAGTCAAGCCCTGTTTGAATGCCAGACAGTTGATAGCAAAGGATGTGATATAACAGCTCACTCCTGGCAAAGCTTGTGACATGTGAAAACTTCCCTGCTCACAGTTTTCACTTTCAACTTTGTGTTATAAGAAGAGGTGGGTAGTAATGCCCTACATTTACTCTGTTACTTTTATTTGAGTAACCTTTTGGATAAATTGTACAGTACTAATACGAGTAGTTTTATTGCAACATATGACCCTTATGAGGATAAGAGGTACAGAAAATAAATGGATGGATTATTGTTTCGAAGAGACAATTGTGCCTCGGGCACTGTCACAAGACTCGTTTCACCAATACAACGTAACCATTACCGACATCTGAATCCATTTCATCAATCTAACGGAGCCAGGCAGTCACTGTGACCCCACACAGAAGTAAACATTTCAAAGTGACCAATTGACGCAAACCAGGAAACAACAGCGTGAGACTCGCAGTCACAAGAGGCACAACACCCCTGGCCTCACATTCAATCTCTGCCTGGTGGGTCTATTTTGATGTTTCACACGTGTAAACAAAGATAGATTACTTGATTACATGTTTTTTATTTTTGGCTACTCTGACCACCTCTGGTAATAATACTGTATATAGGATGCTTCCAAGGAACTGTCTGCCTTAAGTGTAAACCAAGTTGCAGCCCAGTCACTCATCCCACTTAGTGTTACTCACAGCATGTGGAAGATTTATACCACAGTGCAATGAATGGAAATATGATGCATTCTTGACTGTGCTTCCCCACCCTTGTCATTCACGTGTTTAACATACATAGCAACACAGTAAAAAGTAAAAGGTGTGGCCCGTTTATTAATGTCTGCTGAGGCGCGTGCTGCTGAAGTTATGACAATTCGGATCGACTCATGAATCATGCACTTGTAATGTGTATTTGTGCATTCAGCTGAAGGGAGAGTTGTGATGTATTTATTTTGAATATACCTACTGTCTAACCTCGGCATGTAATAATAAATGTTTGTCTGTTCCTAATACTTAAAATGTTACTTCAAACATTGCCCGTAGAGTTAATAAAGGTTTTATAATGCCGGCTGTTGGACCTAATTTATATTGTTTTGAAATTAGAACTTGGAAGTCAACAACTGTCACAGAACAACATTTGTTAAAATCTGGAGCTTTTGCTGTATTCACTGGTTAGGAAGCATCATATTTGTAGCGTTTCAATGTATGGAAAGCCGAATTTATTTGATCATTATCATCCCTAAGCCACCAATCTTCTCTTAAAAATAATATTTCTCTCTCCCTGCAGCCCCTCATCTACAGCCATGACATTGGGTATACCACAAGCTGAGTCTGAGTGTCTCCTTGAAGAGCGAAAGGGGGGAGATATGCACACATGCCATTCAGCAACAGGTAGTGATGCACACAAACAGCCTCTAATAAGCCATAAATTATCTATTATTAACTACAGTAGAGTAAATTTAAAAGACTGTTGACGTCGATCATAGCAGCATACAGATAGCTTCAGCATCCTGTCATTACCACTCGTGGCAGCAAAAGCCGCTATAGCCATGGCAGAGGAAAAAGAAAACAATTTTTTTTTTTTTTTTTTTTTTTTTTTAAAAAGGGACTTCTTCAAGTGCAAAACTACAACTGACATTTACGACAGGATGGTACATTGCAACAGGATACTATAGTTGCAACTAATAATCATGAAATATTAAAGACTAGTATAGAGGAGCTGAATGAATGCAGTTAAAAAAAACATCACTCATCTGACAAGATCCAACACAAGGACTGTAAATTTACAGTACAGTATGTCAGATGTACTTATTACTTTAACAATATGTTTATGTATTTTGAAATTGTTTAGGAACACTTCTTCTTGTATCGCGGTTCAGTCCTTTACCACTGCAAACTACAACCATCATAATAAATAATTCAGAATAAAATTAGATTGGTAAAGAGTTTGTGATACAGCACACCTGTTGGGTTAGATTGTTCACGTATACCTAAAATGCTGATTTTGCTAAATTCAGGAACTCCAGTCCCTGAGGAAAGGCTTACCGGTGGTCACACCAGAACATCCAGCTACACCAGTCAACAGTCTAAAGTCTCAGGTACATGCATGCAAAAATCCTCCCCAGGGACAATATAATAATCCCTCCCATCTAACCAATTTAATCTCACTTTACAGGGTACAGCTCAAATCATTCGAGTTCACCAGACCTGAGCCATCGGAGGAACGCGTCAGGAGGTTCTGCCTCAATAGGCATCGACAGCATCCCAGAGCCCAGTGAGCAGCAGGCAGAGAGAGCAGATAAGGAGAGCCGGTCCTCTCCTCCAAAGCCCGCGGGCTGCCATCATACTACGGAACAGAACTCCACAACTGCCAATGCTTCAAGGTAACACACATATTCACCTGAATCAACAAGCAGCAATGCTCACACAGATGAACCATCTGGAATTTCTGTCACTGTTTTATAGTCGAATAAGTATTGTATGTTGTTTCCCCATTTCCACAATAGCCCACCTTCTTCTTGTCTGTGAATTAGGCATCCAGTCAAGCAGAACTCAATGGAGAATCAGCTGACGAGGGTAAACGCCACCAGGGTCAATGCAGATGACATCATTGACAAGCTCCTGCAGGGCCAGGATTTCAGTCACAGTATCTTGGACTCCAGTATGGAGGGTGTGTACTTCGAACTGGGAAGTCAGCTAGCATCCTGCTGATGGGATCAAATTACATTAAAGGGATGCGGCGTCTCAGTGCACTGCTGCACTTACATGAAATGATGAATCTCTGCTTGTAATGGCGAGGTAGAAAATGGACAGCATGGCGTGGATGCTAAATTTAAATCATTAATTATAAATAGATGAAAACTGTACATAACTCTTGTTCACTTACAGGCTATCCTTACATTTTTCATATTAAGACCCATCCATCCATTTTCTATAGTACTTGTCTTCATTAGGGTCGAGGGCGACCTTCCGCCTATCCAATCTGACTTTGGGCCAGAGGTGGGATGCACCCTTGACTGGTCGCCACTAGGGCAGAAACAATTAATTGAATAACTCGAATAATTATATTACAAAAAAACATGTAGAAGCAAAATATCTGCGTCAAAACTTCACAGAGAGAATTTTTCCTCACAGACTAATGTTATTGCGGATGCATGCACCACTGTAGAAATAAGTTGGCGTTATGATGGGACGAAAATGTCTGTAAAAGACAGAGAAAGTTTGGGATTGTGTCACACCTACAAAAGAAGATCAAGTGCAATGCGTCTACTAAAAGTAGAACTGGCTTACACAACAACATGTCTAACTTGAGCCAACAACACCCAGCTACACTCTCGTTTGCTGGCGCACACCTCACTCACCAGGCCAGGCCCTGCCACACACACTCAAAGTCACAGATAGTACAATGTAGAATGTGAGGATGGTGACCCCAGGTGGACCAAAGTAAAACCTGCACCTCACATGTACTTTGTTATTGTAGAATGTGTTGGTATTGTTGCTTTATAATGCAAGGTCAATTTTTATAAAGTGAATCGATGGGGTAATGGTTACAATTAACATCAAACTCTGAACTGAGAGTTTCCAGATTGTAATGTGTGTATGTGTGTGTGTGTGTCTTGTCACAGAGGAAGGACTCAGCTTATTTGTCGGTCCTGGCGGCAGCACAGCTTTGGGAAGTCAGTACACTCGGTGGGTGTTATGTAACCGTGGAATGTGTGTGTAGTACTTCATTAATGAAGTCTAATTATATTGTACAATGCAAATATGGAATTCTACTAAGTCTTGCAAGATAATGTATTCTTCGGGTCATTAATACAAGCGCAGCATAACTGTTCTTGTAATGTAAAATAAGTGGTGTTTTCTTTCAGGGTCGCATCGGGAGCATTTGAGCAGGTGGTGATGAAGCTCTAAGCTTTGAGAAGCATGTGATGTCGTGAAGGGTGCCAAATTACACTGATGCATTCGGAAGACCTTGGAAGTGGCGACAGAAACTGCCCTCTCCTCATCCCACAAAGAGGGGAGTGTTGTGTAAAATACAGTACAAAACAGGACAGGAATTACCTACAGCATCTGGACACCAGGAAAGCCCTCTAGGGCCCAACAAGTGTAGTAGAAGGCCACAGTGTACAGGGTTTCGGCAACTGAGCAGGCATCAGTCATCCTGGAATCTAAGTACATTTTAAGAAAAGGTTATTAATATCATGAAAACAAAAATGACTAACGTTCCTTACAATATTTGCGTGTATGTGTTTATTTCCATTATTTGATGCACTTATTACTAGTGTTGTGAGTGTGTAGATGAGTTAAGATTTCACAGTATATATATTTTTTTGACAAAACAACACATTTCACCCTTTTTTTTTTTTCTTCATCGTTATGACTGTGCTGTCACTAACTACTGCAAAGCCTACTTTTGGATGTGATAAGTGAGTGGGGCTGAGACAAGGGACTGTGTTCTATAGACTACTGATGCAAAAGTTGTTACAGGTGAATTATGCTGTCTCGTAACAATCCAGTCATAAATTTTGTAACACTAAAGCGCACAATTTGTTTTTATTTAAAATACTGTAATCTTAGTGGACCTATCGTGCGCAATTTGTTACTGTGCTTTCAGAATCTAATTTTATGGGACACTGAGAAGTTGATTTAAAAACAAAAACAAAACGATGATTGCTTCTCACAGATGTTACCATCTGCAACGAAATTTAAAGTCCACACGTGTCTGTGCAAAATAACTCACAAGGCTAAACTAAATAAAGGACAAATTCATTCCTCAAATTATGGTCAATAAATAAACCATTTTACAGATTTCTGTTATGGTTTGGCGCAGTGGTGTTACTTTTTAATAAAACGTTTTTTCACCCAAAGACGCTTTAAACACACTTATTTCTTTCAGATATTGTAAATGTTTTAGTTTAAATAAAAAAAAGCACGCATTATGACGTTACATGCGTAAATCGAGCAAAAGCAAAAATAATTGCTGCGGTAAATGTATTGTAAATAAAGTAGGAAGCTTTTTTTTAATTATTAAACCAAATAATGTAAAAATAAAATCCCAGTTTGCTTTCTAGCTAAACAACGGGAGACCGGTCTACTACGTTGTCAGTCTAACATAAAATCAAAGGCAGTAATAGAAATGAATGTTGAAATCACACAGGCATAATACTTACAGCGAACACAGTTGTATTAAAATCTAATTTCAAAGCATCCAACAAACATACAAGCCAAAATAGGAACTCCAGCAGCAATCCACGTTGACGTATGTACCGCGGCTCACACTGCACCACGAGTGCGCTGCCATTTGTTAAAAAAAAAAAAAAAAAAAAAAAATAGTCGACGAGTTTCTAGTTCCGGTTCCACTTCGCGGCATCATCGGCAGCACTTTCGTGACAACAACGACGACGGCGGGAAGTTGTTATCGTCGATTCGCCACCCATTTTGCACCGATAACACATCAAACTGGGAACAATCAGGATTCGACGGAAGCAACACAGATGGATTTGTAGCTGGAAGGAGGCCAACCGTACTTGAAAAGCTCGGCGTCGCGGGATTTAGCCACCATGGCTAACCTCGGAAACCAGGCCGTGAGCAAGCCTGCGTCCGGAAAACATGGCAACGTACTGCCCCTGTGGGGCAACGAGAAGACTATGAACCTCAACCCAATGATTCTGACCAATGTTTTGTCCTCTCCCTATTTCAAAGTTCAACTGTATGAGCTTAAGACGTACCACGAAGTGGTGGACGAAATCTATTTCAAGGTAACGTTGGGCCTAAACGCAGCTCGCCAGGTTAGAATAGCGTGTGGCTAACTGCTACGACGCTTCGAGTAGCTCAGGAGAAGTATTTGCGAGTCACCTGTATATTTATTGTGTTATATATATTTAAAACAATTCACATATGTGTTCACCATTCTTAACAACACAACGTGCCAAAATTACACTACTTGGGTATAATGCTAACACTTGAAGCTGACTTCTAATAGATTAGCCTCAGTATGCTGTCGTAGAGCACCCACATTTTAAATGGGGAAAAACAATCAGATTTGTAGTCTTAAATGCTGTAATTAACTCGAAATAGCAAGGCAATACATGTTCTAATTATATTTATAACTTTAAAAGGATGGATTTGACTGAAAAATAGCCTACACTGGTATCAGTATTTAAACGAAATTTGGTGCCTTGTTTCCACCATTGTGTACTATTCTTTATTTAAATATAAATGATCGAATTGACTCCAATATAGCCGACACTGGTATCATATTTTAAGATAATTTTGTACGAGCACAATTTAAAGTTGTTCCCATTTCAAAGAAAATTGTTCTGCTGGAAAGGGCTTAGAAAACCATTTTAAATGATCTCAAAATTGAGATATCTGTAGCAATAAGGGAATTACAATTTTATAACAATTCACACTTTTTTTAAAAAACAAAAATGGTAATTAAGTAGCCTTTCGTGACCTTCCCTAACTAGGTTGACCGTGATAATAATTCGAAGTATTATTTGGGTTAGCAAGAAAAATTCTTCAATAAACTTAGAATTGCCACATCCAAAGATGTTTATAGAGCATTATGAGCCATTGCTGCATTTGGGGCCATTCCAAGATAACCCCAAACATACGCCTATGATACGCTCGAGGATATTTGCAGGTGACAGTGACCGAATGAGTCACTCACTGGATGATACATGAACAAGCTGGTCAGTTTAAAAACAGAAAATAATTTAATTTTGTATTTTTTTTTTTCGATAGAATGATGTGAAAGGTTACACAACTATCATTCAAATATCAAATAATAAGTCGGCTAAATTAAATAGCATCACATCAATGTGTCAAATGGTTTTTGTGCCTTGAAATTTATGGTTTTGGTAAAATGTAAAATAAAAATGTCACAGGTGTCAACCATTTTGAATAATTACAAATGTGATTTTACAACTATATTTTTGACGGCGAATCCGAATCCGAAGGAAAGTCAATGAAAAGTTGCAGAATAAAAATGGCCACCACTTCACCAGCATTTCTTTACATATTTGAATTTTGGGCTTTCTTAGATGACTTTGTATTCATTATTTACTTTTAAAAAGTAAAATGTTCTTTGAAATAGCCTATACGAGTATCAGAATGAATGCACGTAATTTTGGGCCTTATTGGCACGAACTTGAACTCATTGTGCCCCATGCAGGTGACTCACGTTGAGCCATGGGAGAAAGGAAGCAGAAAGACTGCAGGTCAGACTGGAATGTGCGGAGGGGTAAGTGAGAAGTACGTGCTTTTTCTTTTCCCCATCCTTAACCCTTCTGTAGTCCCTCCTAGCCTTACTGACATTATAGGATGGTCTTACTAAGTTGAATAGACTTCCCGTGATACCCACTTCAGTTATTGTATTACATACACTACCATTCAGATTAGTATGTATATAGTAGTAGTAGTAGTATTGGGGGCCAATGAGAAATGCCTTCATCTAGGACTACTTTAACAATGTCATGAAGACTGTACAGTGGTACCTCGACTTACGAGTGACGTGACTTTTTGAGATAAGAGACACCACTTGGCGTTTTTTCTTTTCTTTTTGAGTTACAAGCAAAAATTTGAGTTACGAGCATTTGATGAAGGAAGCAAACTTCACATCAAGCAGATGTTTGACACATAGTGAACATTTCTTCCAATAATAAGTCAAGTGCTTGCTTTGAGCTGTTCGGTGCCTCTCCTTGTTGAAGTTTATTGTAAAACTAAACATAAAACAAAGATAATTACACATTGTGGATGAAAACAAAAAGCAAACCTTTTGTCTTGTGGAAATCCAGCACCTTAAGACGAACACACAATGTAAAATGCCATAGACAGACTAGTGACACTACTTTCAATGTAGCGGTAGTTATAAACCTTTAAGCAGCAAGTATTTTGACAGAAATGGTGTAGCGACGACACATGTAGACAGACATTATAACAATGCTCACAAGTGTATATTTTTTATGCTCTGTGAAAACAACTTATTACGGACAACTTATTTTTAGGTATTATACTGCCCCTGGTCGGCAAGGCGCACGCACCAGAAGGAGCAGCACAATGTTCATTGAATTAAAGCAAAAAATCATGATGCACAAACTTTTTTTGTTCTATAAAATCAATTTGATTGTTATTACTATATGTTTTTTGCTAATTGCAATACTGTAGAGTATTATCTGTCTTATTAAAAAAAAATAATAATAAAATAATTTTTGGGGGTGCAGATTAATGGCCTTTCATTCATTTCAATGGGGCAAGGTGTTTTTAAGGTTAGAGTGCAGTCACAGAACAAACTTAACTCTTAAGTCAAGGTACCACTGTATTTCTGATTAATGTAAATTTGATCTTCATTGGAGAATTTTTTTTTTTCCAAGGTAACATTTCTAAGTGAATGCAAACTTTTGAACGGTAGTGTATGTGAGAGTGTGCCAGTCTATAGATGTTCTTGACTTGATCCTGTCTAGGTACGTGGAGTTGGTACCGGAGGCATTGTGTCAACAGCCTTCTGTCTACTATATAAACTGTTTACACTCAAGCTGACACGCAAACAACTGATGGGCCTCATCACGCACACGGACTCGCCCTACATCCGAGCACTTGGCTTCATGTACATACGGTATGATTCTCGTAGTCATTTGTGGTAGACTTAACACAAATACTTGACATCCTGCTGTTGACATTTTTCTCTTGAATCTTTAGATACACACAGCCCCCGGCCGATTTAATAGACTGGTATGACGGCTTCATGGATGATGAGGAGGTATGTCATGCCTGGTAATACTTCCATGTTTCTATTTCTTTCCATTTAAATACATGCAATCCATGCATTGAAACTGACCAGCACCCCATTCTCCCGCTGTGATGTGCATAGCTGATTTTTCACCTTTGCCTTCATTTGGCTTAATTACCCGCAGTTTTGTCCTCTAAACCTGTGTAGCTAGGTTACTTGCTCACTGCCACGCTGCTGGTTGTTGTCAGGGTAAGTACCTTAAATGATGCAGAGTACATCTTTTAATAGTCATGTGTATTTTTTAAGGCATGTCCATATGCTTTTGACAAGATTTGATCAGGACTAGTTGCACAAAAGACCTTTCTATAATTGGCAATTGTATTGATGCACACATTGAAACCAATCATATAGATAGACTGGGTGTAGCTGCACAATCTGATGAGATCCAATATAATGACTGTATCAACAATTTCCTCATATATTTCCTTGGGCCCTTTACAGGTGCGTCTCAATGAATTACAATACAGCGGTGACCCGACTTACAAGGTTTTTGAGATGGCAACATTCATTTGGCTCTTTAATTTATTTATGTACTATTTATTCTGTTTTGACGTGCAAGCACAAACTTGAGATGCAAGCGCTTTATGGTGGCAGTGAATTCAACTAATTTCACAATAAGCAGCACTTTGGAAAATAGAGAACAATGCTTCAAAAAAAAAAGAGACCTCAAGCTCTTTATTGCCACTCCCAGCTGAAATTTACTGTCAAACTAAAACAAATAAGCAAATGGCACCTTGTGTAATAAACTGATTAATAATAATAATAATAATTTAAAACAACCACACAGCCTTTGGAGTGCGCTATCTTAAAGCTAACGCTAAATAGCTTTTATGTTGCGGTGCTGTAACCCTTTAAGCAACGGTTCAAACAACTGGTGCAGCAACACGTGGACACAATATATCAGTACTCTAGTGCTGCGTGATATTTTTAAAGTCACAGATATTATAGTATGGAACGTGAGGGTGACGACCCCAAGCGGGCAACAATAATAGCTGCACCTCACATGCATATTCTGTTATTTCATAATGCAAAGTAAATTTCTATCCAATTAGTGGATTGGCTATTCGGTAGCTGATAGATTAGATAGCCGCAGCCATATTGTCTGTATGTGTTGCTGTTTTACACCACTTGAAACTAAAAATACAATTATAAGCTGTGAAAGAAAATCACAACGTGTCAATCAGAAGTTGGCATTGTCTTTTTAGAGACCGTATTTTTGATACGACTCTTCTATTGGATGTCATGAAATTGTTCAGCTGTGCCTAATGTTGTGGTTGGTGAATGTGTTTGATTCCAGGTGTGCAACCAGGCCTCCTTTGCTGTTCTGCATTCTATTTTATTGAAATATTCATATATCTCTAATATTCCTAATCCTACACAACTGGTTAATTCCCCTGTTTTTTTCTTTAGATGCCCATTGTGCTGCAGGTGAATTGGATAGTGTATCTCAGCACTGTTGGTTTGCGTGTGTGAGTGCAAAGCGGCTGTTCTCTACCTTACAAAGTCAACGATCATTTCAAGCGGGAGGGCGCGCTTGCCTCTCCCCGCTCACATCTGTGCTTCCACTGTAGCCTGTTGTCTCGTCACAAACTCTACAACATTCCCATTATGCTGAAGAGGGGTGAAGGAAGAGGCAGCTCATGTTACTTTCTTCCTCGTTTTAGCACAGTGAGGACAGAGCTCAATGTAGTCAGATTACTCACCTCACCTACCCGCAATTCAAAAGTAGATGAAACCACTTGGTGGCGAGGAAGATGGGGTGTCACTAATCTGTTAACTTTCTACCATCACCAAAGCTCACCGTGTGAGTACAGATGTCTGAGAGCTTAGATGAGCCAAACTATGTGTGATACTTTCACCTTTTTCTCCTAAGTGGTAAAAGTAAAGGCAGACACATTTGACTAGAGAGATTAAGCTAGATGAACAGAGGTGAAGGCTCAGTACATGGCCATCACATATTGCCTTTTGAGTTGATGCAACAATGAAACGATGTGCCTGCTGATGTGTTAAAGAATGTACTGTCGCCTCCCTGCCGCCGTTTGATTCCAGGAGCTGGACGTGAAGGCGGGCGGAGGCTGTGTGATGACCGTCGGTGAGATGCTGCGCTCCTTCCTCACCAAGTTGGAGTGGTTCTCCACTCTGTTCCCCCGCATCCCCGTGCCTGTGCAGAAGAGCATCGACCAGCAGATGAAGAGCAGGCCTCGGAAGGTACCTCAGAAGGAGCCGCAGGAGGAAGAGGAGGCCTATGAAGAACAGGGGCGACAAGGGGAACGCCGTCGCTCCAGGTAACGTAGGAACCAGTTTCCAACTTTGCAGTAGTAACTATTTTCTGCACTTCAAATTCAGGCTGAGTGATCAGTCTATTTTATCAATTAATTTGAGACTATTACTTAAGAAGATTTTATTTTGTATTTATTTTTTTGCAACTTCCGTCGTTCAACGCGGGTCGCTGCTAAGACTTGACCTGACTAGTCGACACAGCAACGATACCACTGCGCAGTGAAGATTATAACTTCAGCCGATTATTCGATAATCACGTGTTATGATATTAACAAAACGGACGCCTCGCTGAAAACGACAGGTGTAGGGTCAACGCAGCAAATTAGCAGCGGTGCCTCAAGCGTGTGGAAATATTTCACTAAAAATGAGACCGGTAGAACGGTCACTTCCAAAATATGCAAGTATATCCTCAAATATAACAAAAGAACATATATATGCCCATATCCACTAACACTAGCTGACGGTGAGCATAAACCGTCACAAGCCAATAGACAAAACGCCCTTCAGTAACTGTGAAAAGACATGCATTATACTGTAGTGTCTGCTTAGACGATGCAACGAAGACAAGTGGGGGTCGATCAGTAACTTCTTTATTGTTAAATTAAACTTATTGTTACCAAAGAAAACATTCAACTAGCATTTCTAACAACTGTCAGCTTTTGTCCCGCATACACATGCTCACAATCCTCTTGCTCCTCCTCCTACGAGCCCCACTCCAGAATCACTCATCCAATCACAAGACACCTTCATAGTCTCACAAATAGTCGAATATTATTAAACACAACTGCAGGTTTGCTACAATAAATTATTGCAAAGCATTACCAATTGTAATGGGGGGGAAATGTATTTACTACTACTATGTACTGTAGCAACTGCAGTTGTGTGGTACATGAAGAGTTTTACACGTTCCAACTGTCTGCGAGGCCATGAAAGTATCTGAATGTGATTGGAGGAGCGTCACCGAGGATGGCGGGGAAAGTGATTGAGCTTGTTTGAAGGCAAAAGCGCACACAACAACAACAACAAAATATATCATCAATTAATCGTCGACTCGATTATCATCACCTTAGCATTGACGACCAAAAATCTGAAGACTCAAAGTCACAGAAATCATCGTGTGCTACATGAGGATGGCAACCCCAAGTAGACATTAATACCTGCACCTCAGATGGACATTATGTTTAATTAGTTTTTATCTGATTAATGAATCGTAGCATAATCAAATCGAAATTATTTGATAGCTGCAGCCCTACTCTGATACATACTTAAGTACAAGAATCAGTGAATTATTTTATTGTTAATAATGGTGGCAGTCTTCCCAGGAGCCCCAGGCGGACGCCGAGCCCCAGACGCTCTCCGAAGCGGTCGAGAAGCCAGAGTCACCACCGCGACCGAGACCGCCACGGCCCCAGCTACGACCGCGAGCTGGAGAGGGAGCGGGAACGTCAAAGGAAGGAGAGGGACGCCAGGGAACGCGATAGGGACCGGGCGGACAGGGAAAGGAGACGATCCCGCAGCGCCGAACGAAACCACCAAGACCGGCGCGAGCGCCGAAGAAGCCGCAGCGGCAGCCGGGACAAAAGGAGCGAGCGCAAAGACAAGGAACGAGACGGAGGTGATGACAGGAACAAGCGGAAGGAGCGGGACCACTACAGAGAGCGGCCCATGGAAAGGGACAGGTCCCGGGAGGAGAAGAAGAGCAAAGGGGAAAGCGACGACAGGAGGCACAAAGATGACAGGGAGAGGCACAGAGACGAGCGCAAGACCAAGAAGTCGAGCCGGAGTCGGAGCCGAGAGAGGCGACACAAGAGTGGTGGCGGTGACGAGAAGAGCAGGAAGCGGGAGGGCAGCCACACCAGGGAGAAGGAACGAGACGGGGAACAGCGCTCGCACAAACGCAGTGGCAGCAGAGAGAGGAGCCATCACCAGAGAGAGGCCAGCAACGACCACAGCAAACACGGCGACCGACGAAGGAGTCCCAGCGTTGAGTAAATGTCACCTAATGTTTTTTTTTTTTTTTTTTATCCACTTCTCTCACAGACCAAATGTCACCTGGAATCGTCTTTACTTCTTTTTTTTTGCCTTTTTCACATCCTAGTAGGGCATCGTTAGTCTTCACTTGACATTGGAAAAGTGGCATTTTAATTTTGTATGGTTCGTTGTTTTGGCCCCTGGAAAATATGATTTTTGTATATATCTAATGTTTCAGAGACTTGTCTACACATCAGTGGCAGGATTTGCCTTCATTCATGTGGGAACAGTCAGGCTTAGCAAAATGCTACCATGTTTAGCCGCATAGCTTGATTTAAAAAAATAAAAAGTCAATAATGCCTCAGTTTACTTCAAGAAGGAGGAAAGCGATTTTGTCCCTGATTGTCAGTAGACCACCGGAGAATGTTTTATCCCTTCAAATAGAGTTCGTAAAGGGTTCAATCAACTGACCCCACATTGAGACCCCTGCTTGTCATGTCTGGGTTGTTGCATTTTGTTTTCTAATAAAACACTTTTATGAATAATGAGAATCTTGTTGTTGTCTGGAAAAAATGTAAAGAAAGGATGTAATGAATAGCAATACAAAAAGCTTTCTTGGTTTTTATTAGAACATTCTGAAAATACTCTATTTTGTCAATATACATTTAGATGAAACTAGATATTAACAATTCCTGATGTATTACATTTTTGGCCTAATATAAAGGTGAATAGCCAGATTCCCCACAGTGTGAAACTTTATCCAATAAGATGTAACTGCACATTTCTATAAAACAGACAGATTGTTGCAACCTGTACCCTAACAGTGTGTGAGTTTTATATATATATATATATATAATACACACACACAAAATGGACCAAAGTTATTTAAGGTGACATTGAAAATAAAAAAATTATTGTATTTAAATGTTTGGGTCACCAATCAAATGTGAAATTACACAGCCAATTTGCCTGTTTCTAAAATTGTGACTGTGTTGTGAAATTCCACTGAACTTTGATATAACAGTGGCAAATTTACAAAATCCTGCCCCCACACTGAGTTTACCTGCCCATGAATTGATGAACTGTCATTTTCAAGTGGCGAAAGCACCATCATGGAAGGCAAACTAGTGCTAGCATTGGTTTCTGTTAAACATCACAAAATATTTGGCAAAACGTTCGGCGTGGTGGGTGGGGTTAGTGTGTGTGCCAGATGCACGGATCAGCAAAATTCCAAAGTGTAACTGCTGCCTACATGAGTGAAAACAAAAACAATGCTTTTACTTCATTATTCATTCACTCACTCCTTACTCTCTAATCACTAGATAGGATTTTGTGTGTGTGAACTACAACCCCAATTCCAATGAAGTTGGGATGTTGTGTTAAACATAAATAAAAACAATACAATGATTTGCAAATCATGTTCAACCTATATTTAATTGAATACACGACAAAGACAAGATATTTAATGTTCAAACGTTATTATTTTTAGCAAATAGTCATAGTCAATAGTCATTAACTTAGAATTTTATGGCTGCAACACATTCCAAAAAAGCTGGGACAGGAGGCAAAAAAGATTGAGAAAGTTGAGGAATGCTGTACCTGTTTGGTACATCCCAAAGGTGAACAGGCTAATTGGGAACAGGTGGGGGCCATGATTGGGTATAAAAGGAGCTTCCCTGAATTGCTCAGTCATTCACAAGCAAAGATGGGGTGAGGTGAATTCACTTCTTTGTGAACAAGTGTGTGAGAAAATAGTCGAACAGTTTAAGAACAATGTTCCTCAATGTACATTTGCAAGGAATTTAGGGATTTCATCATTTTAGGTCCATAATATAATCAAAAGGTTCAGAGAATCTGGAGAAATCACTGCATGTAAGCGGCAAGGCTGAAAACTAACATTGAACGCACGTGACCTTCGATTCCCTCAGGCGACACTGCATCAAAAACCGACATCAATGTGTAAAGGATATCACCACATGGGTTCAGGAAAAATTCAGAAAACCAATGTCAGTAAATACAGTTCGGCGCTAGATCCGTAAGTGCAACTTGAAAATCTACTATGCAAAGCAAAAGCCATTTATCAACAACACCCCGGAACGCCGCCAGCCTCTCTGGGCCTGAGCTCATCTAAGATGGTCTGATGCAAGGTGGAAAAGTGTTCTGTGGTCTGACGAGTCTACATTTGAAATTGTTTTTGGAAATTGCGGACGTCGTGTCCTCCAGGCCAAAGAGGAAAAGAACCATCCGGGCTGTTATGGATGCAAAGTTCAAAAGCCAGCATCTGTAATGGTATGGGGCTGTGTTAGTGCCAATGGCATGGGTAACTTACATATCTGTGAAGGCACCATTAATGCTGAAAGGTACATACAGGTTTTGGAGAAACATATGCTGCCATCCAAGCAAGGTCTTTTACATGGACGCCCCTGCTTATTTCAGCAAGACAATGCCAAACAACATTATGCACGTGTTACAACGGCGTGGCATATTCTGCACAGCGTGGCTTCATAGTAAAAGAGTGAGGGTACTAGACTGGCCTGCCTGCAGTCCAGACCTGCCTCCCATTGAAAATGTGTGGCACATTATGAAGCATAAAATACAACAACGGAGACCCCGAGTGTTGAACAGCTGAAGCTGTACATCAAGCAAGAATGGGAAATAATTCCACCTACAAAGCTTCAACAATTAGTGTCCTCAGTTCCCAAATGTTTATTGAATGTCGTTAAAAGAAAAGGTGATGTAAACACAGTGGTAAACATGACCCTGTCCCAGCTTTTTTGGAGCGTGTTGCAGCCATACAATTCTAAGTTAATGATTATTTGCTAAAAATAATCAAGTTTAGCAGTTTGAACATTAAATATCTTGTCTTTGTAGTGTGTAGGTTAAATATAGGTTGAACATGATTTGTAAATCATTGTGTTCTGTTTTTATTTATGTTTAACACAACGTCCCAACTTCATTGGAATTGGGGTTGTATGTGGTCTGCTATAATACAGATAAATGATATTTAAAATTCTTATACAGTATAGTGTTTCGAGAGTAGGGAATGATGAATGATTCCAAAGGCTGTTGCTGCATTCGGAATCATCATTACCTACAACTCTAATCACGATATAGGATTTTTTAGCGTATTTTTTGAGTGATTGTGTTACAATACTTTTGCCCATATAGTGTACAAAGTAAAACAAAAAAAAAAAGATAAATGTATGGATTGTCGTGTGATTTGGTTTGTCAGATTATGGTCAGAGTTGTGTGTGGAAATATGGTGTTATGTATAATAATTGGCTATCTGGTTTGTCCTGTTTCCAAACACACAGGTTCCGATTCTGGTCCGACATCAGTGCCGTTCCTGGCAGACACTGTGAGGCAGTAAGCAGAGTCGGGGCTGAGATCGGTGAGGATGACGCGTTGCCCGAGCACCGTCAGTTCCTCCTGGGGGGACTCCGAGCCGCCCTGCTGCTGCATGATCAGCAGCTTGTATTCGGTCGCGGCGTCATCGTGGGCCCACTCGGCCATGACGACCGTCGATGTGGCCAGTGTGATGTTCAACACGGGAGCCGAAAGACCTTCTGAGTGTGGTCAAAGAAAATACATTTGTATTTGAGCCAATGAGAACTACAGTGGGCTAACTCCATACCCGTCATTGTTAACTACAGAAAGGAATTGAGAAAAGGCATCTTTCAGATGATTACTGGTCCAAATCCAGGTTTGGTTCCAATTTTGACATGTAGGGGACGGCTTTTTATTGCACTCAGCACTTTTCCTGATTCATCAGTGATGTGCCAACTCCCATTTACAAGATGGTCACAGTGATTTAGCATGGTAGGAATCCACATGTTAGTATAAGCGAAGGTTATTTACAGTCTTTAATGATTTGATGGATGTTTGGATTTAGACCGCTACTGCACTAAACTTTTTTTTTTTTTTTTTTGGTCTAATCTGAGTCTGTTTCTTTTTTTCCACGCAAGACAATACTGACCGGATCCAATTTAAGAAACTGAGGATGATGACAGTACCTTGGTTCTAGGTAAGTACAAACAATATGATCCAAAGTCATTGCATTTGGCAAAAAGACAAAGTCAGAGACAAATACAATTTCTGGACAAACAAGTATCCATAAGAAGTAATCATTTCCACATAAATTACCAAGACATGAATCCCCCAGATTTTATTGCAGCCATAAATTTTTTTTTGCAAACAATAAAATGTAGTTTTTTCACTCTTGTCCCCAGTGGCTCATTTTAAAAATCAGATGAAAGTGCCTCAAATTCAATTCTATGTTTACAATATATATAACATTCAATTGCAGGGGTCATTTGTATATGATTCTTTTTTTCCCCAAAACTTTTTATGGGGAAGAAGCGGCCCATTTACATTGCTTTTACATCATTTCAAGCTATCCCTGGTCACACAAGTTACATGGAGATTTATACGGTTTTTGAAGTCATCGTTTTGGGAAACCAAATCTACGTTGTGGCCTGTGACCAACATAAATCTGGCATACCTGAAGCTGTTTTACTTCAAACATTCCATGTGTAAATTCTCCAATCAGCTCCAAAATATGAAGTGCAAAATGTGCAAAAGGTGCATGCAAAATAATTTTCATCCAGCGATTTTCTACAGCACTTGTCCTTATGCATATGGGTCATGGGGGACTGGAACCCTATCCCAGCTAGTGATGTGGTACAACCTGAACTGATCACCAGTTAATTTCATGGCCGACATTTAACCCCCATTGTAAATTACATTTCTTTGCAAAACTATTTTATACATTCATCCATTATCATTCATTATTATTATTAAATTGTATTGGTCTGTTTTGTTCTATTTTAAAACTACAAGATTGGACATGTTCATCACACAGTTTAAGAATACCATATTTTACATAAAACATACCGTCCATAAGCTTGCCTTATTATCTTGATTTATACTCGCCGGCCACATTTATAAAGGTTAAATTAGGCAACCAAATAATTAGGAACACCTCTTGATATGATGTAATGTAGTTCTACACCACTGCAAACTCCAACAACAATAATAAACATTATTATTATTATTAATTAAATGAATACCTAATTTAATCATTATCAAATAGAGTGACCCGTAAGTGTATGTATGCATGAAGTGCAGTGATTCCCAACCACTGTTTAAGCATGCAACTTACCACGCTCACTGAGGTCTCTTTTTCTGACTTCATGTGGCCCCACTAAAGAGAAGGTTGGGTGAGAATCTGAAAACTGAATTGTTGAAATACTGAACACTGTTTTTCCATCTCCTACCAGCCGTGACGGTCGATCCTTGGCTTTCTCCGGCCGCGTTGCTGGCGGTGATCAGCAGGTCTGAAGACAAAATGTTGATGAGCAGAAAGCAGGACAGGCCTGTGGTGGTGCACAGTCGGGAGCCGAGCGAGATATCGTGCTTGTATACGGTGTAAGTGGTGGCAAACGCTGAAGAACTCCAGGAAACTTTGGCGGCTGAGCTGTTGCTACTGTATTGCACCATGGACGGCTGACAAGGAGCTGAGGGGATAGGAATCAGATTTGAGTCTTTCAATTTTGTCTACCATTATATATTTCATCAGACACTACATTAGGTACACCTGCGCAGGGGTTCTCTAAGTTTTGAAGGGGAGATATTTTTCCAAGGACCCTCTCATAATCCTAACATGAATTAAATACAGTATGACTACCATGTGTACCGCTAATTTCCATTGGGATTGAAAAATTGCCCATTTTTTCATATTGTTATGATAACAAAACATTAGCCTATGTAATATCAAAGTTGCCAAAGTCACTTTTGAACGTTTTCGGAAAAGAAGGATGAACACATGAAAATTCAAGAGGAGTCCAGTTGCCTTCATCCAACCTTTGCCAATTTTTATTACCCGAATGACTTTTAGCAAGCACATTGGTATTTTTGATTGATATTGTCACAGTTAACCCTAATGCTAAGTTAAACATGGCATAGGCAATTACAGTACTAAGATAATGAAATTAGTATTTTTTTTAGAGAAAAAAAGTTGGAATGTTATGAAAATAAATATACTTTTTCAGAAGAAAAAAGATCATAAAACTAACCAAGAAAAAAAGTTGCAATCTTACGTGAAAAAAAGTCATAATTTTACATGAATGAAGTTGTTTTTTTTTCCAAGTAAAGTTTTCACAGTTAAAAAGGGGAGATAGTCATAATTTAGCCAGTGACTTTCAAAAATACAACTTTATTCTGGTCCTGTTGTGCCTTTTATTCTGTAAAAGATGCCTTTATCCTTTAAAACAGAAAACTTCTGGAATTTGAAGGGTTAAAGAAATAATGAATTGATATGTTATACTAATGGCAAGAACTGATGTTAGTTAACAACTAAGTACAAGAATACAAAAAAAATAAAATAAAAAAAAATGGGGAAAAAAAGGAAGCGGCAGTAAAACTGGCCTGATGGTTAAATCAATAAGTCACTTAGCATTATTGTTGTTGTACGTTTATTTAAACTGCTGTGTATTGGATTCCACTGATTGCAGTGTACCTAATCAAGTGTCCACTGAGTGTAAGGGCACAAAGATGTCAAAGTGTTCTTCTACCTGTTGTATCATTAAGAGGCGCAGACTGGTTGCTGAGTCCAGCCGTGTTCCTGCTCTGCACTGTGGCAACATAGTAAGAACCGCAGGGAAGCGGGATTTCAAACGAGGTCCTGTTTGTCCAATAGGAGGACACCTCAAACTGGGCCTGGTTGTCTCCCAGCAGGTTCCCCGATAACCTCAGCAAGTACTGCGTGTCCGCGCAGCTTATGTCTGTCCAGGTGAATCGCAATGTCTGGATCGCCATGTAGATCATCATCGGCTGCACCTCAACAGCGTCTGGAGGACATGGAGCTGAAAAAAAGATGGCGTGAACTTCCTTTAGCAACCATTTTCACTTGACTGGCTAAACATATTTACCCTTCCATGCCATTCCGGTCAAATTTCACTAATTTTTACATTGACTTGACAGAAATAAAAAAAACATCTTAAATGCCATTCTTTCACCCTGAAAAGTGATAACTTTTCGTAAAGCTACTTAATCTACACAAAATGAATGTATTTTAAAATGTCATTCTTTTATACAAGTGCTACAAAGTGTGTATACACAGAGGCTGTTCCAGATCAAATATGACCCATGTCTACTAAATTTGAGGATTTTAGAATGACCAGTGTTTTAAATCAAGGGAAATGGTGGCAATAGCAGGAATCGTGAAGCTGTGAAACTGTGCATGGCATAAATGTGTGTACTTGTCATGGGACAGTGGTAATAATGCTCAAGAGAGAGCTTGAAACAGTCCTGAGAATTGTTTGTGTTTCCACCACATGCCAAAATGTGCATTCCCTTTTCTGTAAAACATGGATTAAGGATTAGTCATCCTTTTTGTTTTTTTTTTACTGTCAGGCGGGCTTTTGTAACACATCTGTAGTTCATGATCTGATATAGACAATAACTATGAGGATACAGGTACATTTCAATAAATTAGAACATGGTCGAAAAGCCAATTTATTTCAGTACTCATACTTTCATGAAATACTTTTCAGAGGGCAAATTCCTGCCGAATTTTGACAAAAACATTTTCATTGTTTCTTGATTGTTTGTCACATAATATTGTGTTTTCTCGAGATGGTGAAGTTTGGGTTTTCATTTCATAAGCTATAATAATCAAAATTATACATACATGTATATATTTTTTAAAAATACATGAAATATTTCACTCTGAGTGTGTGTAGTGCATGTCTATATCATGTTTTTCACTTTTTGAATTGAACTACCTAACTGACCCTATTCTAATTTAGTGAGATGTACCTGTATTCTTGACCCGGAACATACTGTGTACATGGAATACAGTAGCTACCTACCTGCTCCTCTCTGCACCGGCTCACTGAAGGAGCTGTTGCACGTGCCGTCTGAGGCCTGGACGGTGAAGTTGTAAAGCGTCCCGCAGTCCAGATTGGGAATGGTACAGGCGTGATAGGTGCTGTGACAGTAGAGCATATCTCCGCTCCATGCCTGAGCACAGCCGTAGTAGTCCACAGCGGGATTACCGGGGGTCCAAGCGAGCACTGCAGACTGATTACTGCAGTGGAAGGTCACCGACAGACCTTCAGGCTGACAGGGACCTGCACAACACCGAGAATGAACCACAAACTGTTAGTTGAAAAGGTGGGTAGAGAAGCCAAATATTGTTGCTTTTCGAATAATATGACTCAAGTAAAAGTAAAAAGTAGGCCTCCAAATAATTACTTGAGTAAGAGTAAGAAAGTACTGAGTAACTAGTGTGTAACTTCTGATTTATTTTTTCAATCAGAGCATGAATGTCAAATAAAAATAATAAAATTAAATATTCAGATATTCAGATATTGCTGAACAATATCACTTCATCTAAAAAAATAATGAATACAATCTTTATAAAATAAAATCTTTGTAAAATAACAAATTATGGCAAATATAGCTCGAAGAAATGGTCTTATACTATATTGTTTCTACTTGTTAAATGGCACAATACTGTAGGCTCACCAGGCAGATTACAAAAACAGGAACACAGCTGCAGTGGATATAAAAAGTATACACACCCCTGTTCAAATACCAGCTTTTTTGTGTTGTAAAAGATTTTTGACCAAGATAAAATCATTTTAAAACGTTTTCCACCATCAATGTCACCTAGAATTTGTACAACTCAGCTGATTTATTTTGGGATCTTTTTGAGAAGAGCGGTGAAAATAGACAACTGAAATAAACATGAATGTGATTGACTTGGACTTGACATTTAACTTGCTGCGTTCCTGGCCAGGTCACCACCGCATAAGAGATGTTCTGTTTTAACTGGTCTAAGACTTTGTGTGCGGACATGTGACTTTCTTGTGCCCTTTGATTGGTGAACTTGGGTCAAACATCACTGTGGTAATCACGGTGGATTGGCGCAACGGCGCCCGATGCAGAAGTAAAAAACAAAAGTCTGAAAATAGATTGCGCACGCAATTATTGATAAATGAAAGTAGTGAGTGGCATGTAGATCATTGTACCTGAGTAAAAGTACTGTTTCTTCTTAACATAAATACTGAGCAAAAGTAGAAAGTATGCTTCACTAAAACTACTCTGACAAGTAAAATGTATCCAAAATGTTACTTGAGTAAACGTAACGGAGTAAATGTAACGTGTTCTTAGTTGCCATTGTGGTTTTGTTCATGAACACAACAATGTCAAGGCAGAATAGTACTGTAGTTTTCGACCTAAGTGGTTGATAACACGCCTTCTTTTCCATACAAAAGTGCCACCAAAACATTACAGGATACATACCTGTGCTGAAGGTAACATTGTGACTGGCCTCGCTGGTGCAATTTTTATGGCTGGCTGTCACTTGCACTGCGTACTCCTCATCACAGTGCAGCCCAGACAAGCTGCAGTTAGTGTAGGAGCCAACACAGGTGTGCGTGTGTCCGTCCGCCGCCTTTGCGACAACATGGTAGGTCGTGGCCACCGGGGAAGAGGTCCATGACACCAAGGCGCTGTGGTCCTCACATGAGGCGCTGACATTTACCTCTCTAGGGGAACACGGCTCTGAGAAGAAGATTTGTACTGTAAGAAGTTTCTCTTGTCTAATATGTAACACATCAAGCACAACATTTAACCAACCATGTCAAAAATCATCAACAAAACCAAACTACCCATCTACCCATGCTTATTTTATGAGGTGGACTTCTCAAACTGCTGCACTGGTCCGATGAAGCGGCAACGATGACGGTGTAGTGGAGGTCGCACCGGGCCCCGCGCAGGCTGCAGTTGGTGCCCGTGCCATTGCAGGACAAATACGTGTGGTCACTGGCCTCGGCCGTGGCGGTGTACACGGTGTTTCCCTCGGCGCCCTCCGCCAGCTCCCAGAGGACGAGGATGGAAGCGTCGTGGCATTCAGGGATGGCCGTGATGCCAGAGAGAGAGCAGGGGGCTGAGGAAGGGACACATTGACTTCATGGATACCTTTCGCATGGAACTAAATATTTGTCACCTGCAAAGTTAATACAGTAAGTGAAGGGGAGCTGTTATTAACAGGCAATAGAGACCAAGCCCTAAACATAAGAACCACAAATTAATGACCCCCACGCCCCATGAGAAATACAGTATTTATAACTGCCTATATTATTAGTTTAAACCATAAATATACCACAAATTAGGATCCCAAAACACTTCAACATCCTTTTAACCCCATCTTACAAAACAACCTAAAAAATAATGATTTATTTAAAAAGAAAATGCAACAGAAGTGTACATGTAGTGTTGTGGCTAAAAAAAAAAAAAGATGGCAAAAAAAGCCATCATAAAAACATTCTTCCATAGAAGTAATGAATGACTAGGCAGGGGGTGCTCACTTTATGACGGCGGTCCGGCAACATAACCCAAATTTGATCGTAAGACAACATTTTTCTTCACTTTAACCGGTTTTACATACATTTGTTTTCATCAAATCCCTTCTTAACTTAGTACGATAAAATGTTTCCTTGCCATTATTTACCAAGACTTCTGACTTCAAATTAAATTTGTTTAAAAATGATTTATAATAACCATCAAATGCAGGGGCACGTGTAGAGTAGATGCAATGTTATTAAGTGATTAAAACTTATAAATATACATGCAGTACATATGGTTTTCACAGTCATAACAACCCTCATGAAAACCTGAAGCTAAAGTCTTGCGAGCTTTTTGTGTGGCTTTTAAGACATTTTCCAGGGGGAAAAATGGTTGAACTGTAGGAGCTAAGGTCTGTCATGACTTTGGAGGTACCACTGTGAAATCCGAGCATTTTTCGGGAGTTGGCAATTACCTGTTTGTAAGTCAACGCCGGTGCTGGGATAACTGTCACACTGGCTGTTCTTGGCAGTCACACTAAAGTTGTAAAGAACGCCACAGGCCAGGTCCTCCACCTCACAGGTGGTGTTGGTCCAGGTGGTGCAGTTGGCCATGCTGGAGTCTTGCCCGACCGCTGACACGGTGTAGCAGTCGGCACCCAGGGCAGGGTTCCATGAGATCCAGGCCGAATTGGTCACGCAGTCAAGGCTGCCTTGGATGCCCTGAGGCTGGCAGGGAGCTGGAGAGACCACAAGCGGTTTGATCTTAAAGGGAAGTGTAGGGTAGTAAAGAAGTACAAATACTGTACTTCAGTAGATTTTCAGGTATTTGTGCTTTACTCGAGCATTTATTTTTCTGACATTTTAATTTTACTGACTGATTTTGAAAAACGACAGCTGTAGTTTCTAATTCTTACTTTGTCATAATACGCTCTACACTATTTTTTCAACCTTTGTGGATATATTTACGAGGACTTTTGCCATCTTTGGCAGAGCATGGGAAGGATTGATTTTATGGTTTTGAGGTTTTCATACCTGACAGGATGCTGTGGTTCTGAACGGACTGGGTCTGGCAATCTCCTTTGGCTGCTGTGACTTGGACGGAATAGCTACTCCCACAGTTCAGGTCACTGGTAGAACACTCCTTGCTGGTGGTGTTAAAGGTCTCACCCCCGCCTCCTCCGTTGTCCTCGCTTACTCGCACCAAAAAGTAGTCAGCGTACCCGACGGAGTCCCAATAAACCGTCAAGTTGTTGGACATGCAGCTGAGCTGGGTGGTCACATTCTGGGGTGGGCATGGGGCTGGGAAAATACACATGGCTTAATCTCTCTGTGGAATTAAAATAGATTGAGTGCAAGCAAGAAAAAGCAAGACACTTAATATACAGTTGGTAAGACGTGAAAAAGGTCAAATCAGTTCATAAAAATAGCACAATAAAACAACATACAATTCATTAGAAACAAAAGAGAGAATGTACAGTAAATTAGGTGTTACTGTAAAATCACCTTAATGTATAAATTACAATTCATGTGACTTCAACTAAGATTGGGAAAGGTTTAAAATGCTTTATGTCAGGTAAAATGCTTAATGTTACTTGCCTGCAGAGGTCAGAAAAGCTTCATTGGCTCAGACTGCCAATCATGAAGTGATTATTATTTTCCCATTTTTAGGTGTGTAACAAACCTTCATGCGCTGAATGATATTTGGAGTATGTATTGATAACACTGACATTATATTTTTTTATTCAAAAATGTTTTTGCTCCAGTTGAATACAGATTTAGCAGCTAGTTTCACTCACCTTGGCAAGCACATATATAATGCGCATGCGCGTATTTCGATCATTTACGTGTTTTGCTTTTTACTGTTACATGTGTGAGTAAAACAAAAAAGTACATCATTGTGAAACAGAGCTCAGAAACGTGGGTTCACTCAAAATGTATTAATTTCTGTGGTGTCATGCTAATGTGATATGTCACACACTGTCTTACCTGTATATCACTGAAATGTAACATATCCTTTTGGAAATGAACAGACCTAGACTCTATACTTTGTTATATCTTTGCTCAAATAATTGTTGTATTTATGTACATACTTTAGTGTAAATACATTTCTTGTGTATGATAAATGTTTCCATTTTTCAAAGAGTTAAGTTGGGTACCCGGTACACACATAGGCTACCGATAATTGGGCAGCATTTGAAACTTTCCACATGCTTATTACGAAAGTGCCGGCACGTTGGTGACTGGTTAGCACATCTGCCTCACAGTTCAGGGGACCGGGGTTCAATCTCTGACCCCGCCTGTGTGGAGTTTTCTCCGTGCGTGGGTTTTCTCCGGGGACTCCGGTTTCCTCCCACATCCCATAAACATGCGTGGTAGGTTAATTGAGGACTCTAAATTGTTAGTTTCTATGTGCACTGCAATTGGCTGGTGACCAGTTTAGGGTGTACCCCGCCTCCCGCCCGAAGATAGCTGGGATAGGCTCCAGCAGCCTGCGACGCTATTGAGGATAAGCGGTAAAGAAAATGGATGGATGGATGGATTGATGGATAGTACGAAAGTCAGTTAAGGTCTGGTTCGTGGGTCTCACTGAACGAGTAACCTGCATGATTATCGCGAGGTGTGTTCAAGGAGATATGGCTTTGTCCATCAATGTGTTCGTAAAATGCCTGAGGCACACCCTTGCCGTTTTTTTTCCTCATCATGGGTGAGCGCTTACATTTAAATTTGGTTGAGACGTTAAAAATTGTGCTAACGATGCTATCTGTGCGTAGCATGATGGTCTTTGCATAAGCCCCTCACCTGAGTCAAATACCAGAACTTGACTGGTAACACTGGAGCACCTGTCATCCATTGCCACCACTTGAACGGAGTATCGGCTACCACACATGAGCTCATCCAGAGTACAGTTGAGGTCAGAGGTCTGGTGGCTGATGTTTCCATGGTAACAGGAGGCTGTCACCAAGTATTGTGTCGCACCATCGCTGGCAGACCAGGACACAGCAGCAGAGTTATTGGCGCAGTCAATCACCACAGCGACGTTAGTGGGAATACACGGCACTGAAGGGGGGGGTGACAGGAAAAAAAAGAATAAGAAATAAGAGAATGTGAAAGTATTATATAATCACCCCGCCTATTTGCAGTTTACTATTCACAAAGTCACCAATTCATCTTTTTAGTACTATTCCTGAAACACCGCAAGATGACGCTGAAGCCCTGGCTAATTGAAAAGTACTAATTGGCTTCAAAGATGTACGTTAATGTAATGCATTCCGACTAAGAGACTAAAATTTTGGGATTTCTGGGAAGAGTTAAGTTTAGCCTGGGTTGTTAGCGGAAGTTAAGGAGAGTTTTTGTCGTAGGTTTATGTTTTTGCTCCGCTGAGTGGCTATTAAAAAGCTCAAGCATCTGCAAAGGTATTCATACCATGGCCCCCATTTTGAGTTGATTGACTTTTTTTTTTTTTCTTCCTCACCTGACTGCACACTGTGATGAGCTACAGCGGTGACGTTACACTGCTGGTTGGACGCTATGATGGACACTGAGAAGTTCTGTCCGCAGGTCAGTCCAGACACGTTGCATTCGCCAGAGTACGACATGCAGATTTGGGAGATCCCGCTGTCAGAGTCCATGGTTGCCGCGTAGTGGTCAGTCCCATTGCCGGGTTGCCACATGACCATGGCAGTACCAGAAAGGCAGTCATGCATGGCGTAGACCCCCTCGGGTGGGCACGGCCCTTTAGAGACAAGACATAATCTGAGGTAACCTCACAGCTTCTGGTGAGTACGACAGATATCAGTTGCATTTGACCTACATGTCTGGATTGAAGCTGGAACACTGGCCATGCCCATACAGTAACGGCTGTGAGGCGTCACTGTGAGGCTGTAGTTTCCGCCGCAGTTAAGGTCCGACAAGTGGGCTTCGGTGTCATTGGTGCTAAGCGTAACAATTTGGCCTCCCGTCTCAAATGAGACCATGTACAACGTTGTTCCATTGCTGGCGTCCCAGCTTAACGAAACAACATTCAGCTCACAATCCACAGAGGCACGGACATTCTGGGGCGAACATGGATCTGGTAAAAACAAAAATCATTGCAGTTATCTTTATAAATACCGTAGAGGAGGTCAGACAGGAGTCTCTGTGTATGACATTTGGACATGGCAGTGTGATCTGTAGTGAGAGTAGAGAGTAAAGAGAGTGGGAAATTTATGGATGTGGTGACGGAGAAAAGACATTCAGATAGCTGGAGTTCGAGCAGAAGATGCAGAGGACAGGTCTAAATGGAAGAGGATGACTCGTTGTGGCAACCCCTGAATACGTTTAAACCCGAAGGGAAAGAAGGAATGTATCAAATGCTGTTCTTTCTCAATATAAATACCCATGTAGATGACGGAGCTGTTGCCGGGCAGGCTTGTGCAATATTCATCCTCCGCCCTCACCAGTACAGTGTACTCCTCCCCACAGTGCAGGTCGTCCCAGGTGCAGTTAGTGTGGTTGCTGTAACACCAGTGGCTGTGCCCATCAAGACCAACAGCTTCTGCGGCGTACTCTTCGGCGCCGTCACTGGCCCACCAAGTAACAGAGACTGTGTTCGCCTCACACTGCTCATCGGTTATCACGTGATGAGGGATGCATGGAGCTGTGGATGGAAGACGGATATGTGAACACAACCACATGAAGTGCAACATAACAATGGAAAGAGATGAAATAAAAGGGCAGTTTTTAAGATTTTGGTCTTACAAAATATAACAATGAACAGTTTTACTGCCGTCAGAAGAGGCATTTTTGGTCGTTTCGATGGAACTTTTGTATTAAATCACATCAGCTTTTCCAGTGCTACCGTTTGGACACATTTGCACACAGTTTTTGTGTGACGTATTTAATGAAGAAAAAAGCCGCTGTGTTGTATAAAAATCATAAAGAGAATGTAAATAAAGAAACAGTTTCTATGAAGTGCAATATGGGCTGTCGTGTCCGTGTGTTTTGGATGTGTGGTGTGCTCGGTTATTTCTGTATGAGCGTTTGGGCGTGAGTTGTGGCCTACAGCAGCTCCTTGCGAGTATTTTCATTTTGTATTTGTGTGGTTGACATTTTGTCTTCTTCAATCAACAACTGTAAGTAATTTGAAAAACTCGTTAAGTTGGGACCCTTGTAAGTCAAGCTACCACTGTATGTGGATTCTGGTGTAAGATCTTACATGTTTTGACAAAAGCCGGGCTGCTTGGGTCACTGTTGCACTCGCTGCCTTCTCCTTGCACAACGACGCTGTAGTTCTGTCCACACGGTACAGCAGCAGTCAGGCTCGTCTGCGTCGTATTGTAGTTCTCCACATCGCCCAGGGGTCCTGTGGCCGTGATGATGTAAAACACGACACCGCTTGCGGGATGCCAGGAGAGCTGCAGCTCCTCACTCTGGCAGGGAGACTGAGCCAACACTATCACAGGCTGACAAGGCTCTTAGATAAGGGAAGAGAGAAGCCGTGTTGAAAGATAATCGCATAAGAAAAGCCACCTGTATCATTTATTGAGACCCGTTTAAAGAAAAAGAAAACCATTGTTAAATTCTGATTTTTCTATAAGTAAATAAGGTTACCCAAATATCAGAACCACCTCTCATTAAGGATGCAGTGTAGTTCTACACGACTAAAACTACAAACACATTGTTGCAATGCCAATCAAAACTAAGCATGAATATCAATACAAAGGTAAATGCTTTGATTGGATCTCATTATATTGGGGTAAATAACGTACGATGAATAATATCCTTCACTTGTGCACTGAACATCAAATTATAAAATCTATTGTAACGTGCTTCAAAAATATACCAAAAGTTCACTCACAAAAATGGACTGAAAGTGCATCGGCATCACTGTAGTAATTGGAGTGCAGCCCCATTTTTTGTACCTGTTTGAATGTACACAGAGTCGCTAACTCGGCTACAGCAGCCGTGACTCAGTGCCTTGACAGTAACGTTGTACGTCTCTCCACAGTAGAGGCCTGGGAACGCGCAGGATGAACCTGTGGAGTTACACAAATGCTCCTCTCCTCCTGAGCTAGGGACAGCGCTTCCCATGTAAAGTTCCACCTCCGGCCTCTCCTCCCAGGACAGGACAGCAGTTTCAGAGCCGCACTGCAGCTGAACTCCCACACGCTCAGGTTGACACGGTCCTGTGAAATATATGTGTTATCGTTATCAGTCTTGGACACATGAAATGAGAATTTTGGGCAAACCCACGTGTGGTGAAGTTGGAGGGCATGTGTGACGTGACATCGCAATGGTTATTGCTGGCAGTGAGGCTCACGTTGTAGGTTTCACCACAGCTTAAACCTGATAGGTTACAAATGTTGTTCTCTGCTTGGCAATGCATCTGAAGACCTCCGCTGGCTATCAGGGAAATGTTTGCTGTGCCGTATGGAGGGTCCCAGGATGCCACTGCAACTCCATCAGAGTTACAGTCAACTTCGACCTCTATGTTGGTGGGCAGGCATGGAGCTGGGAAAAGAGAATGAAATTGTTTTGTGAATGGTTAGTAGTACATCCATTCATTTTCTCTTATCCTGTCCAATGTAACTGGAGTATATTCAGTATATTTACTTTGGGGAGTGCTCAACAGTAAATCACACATAGACACAAAAAAGACTGATTTGACACTGATTCAAAACCACAACCATCTTGCTCTGCTGATGGCACTGTTACCACCATAGTATATTTCAGTTGCAATCTACATTACATCTGATTGTGAAGCCCCAGATATGAGATGGGGAGAACTTTTTTTTTAAATTGTGGCCGCAGTATAGCTAAAACGTGCAAACAAAATGGCCACAAACTAGCATTTTCTAAGCAAATTATTATATATTTTTTTTCTACCTATGTCAATGTGGGGCTCTGTAGAGTATACATTTTTACATTCTATGTGGATAGTGTCACATCTGTACCTGATGTGAACGAGACCATTGTGCTGTCAGAGCTGTTGTACTCCTCTCCCAAAGCTATGGCCCACACGTCGTATTGGGTGCCGCACATGAGTCCCGAGACGACACAGTTGGTCTCTGTGTCCTCTGCCTCGCACATCAAAGTGTAGTATCCATAATGATTGTAAATATGGGCAACGTAACCCACAGCGAGCTCACTCTGCTCCCAGGAAACAAACACTGAAAGCTGTGTGCATTCCACAGCAACTTGAACATTGGTAGGTGGGCATGGTTCTGTAATGATAGGAAAACATACATTGAGGTAAAGCCAATACAGTGAACCCCTACCTATTTGTGGCTCGCTATCCAAAAATTCAGCTATTTGTGAACCTATCCTCAGCTATTTGTTGAAAAATGTGTTTTCTGCCCCATAGGAAATGATGGAAATTGAGGGGTTTACTATACATATTACACACATCCCTCCACTTTGGCTGACTAACCTGTCATGAGTCGATACGTATCAGATGTCACTGTGTTGTTACAGACGTTATTTTTCGCAGCCACTGTAACGTTATAGGTCTGACTGCACTGTAAACCAGTTAAGGTGCACTGGGTGTCGGTGCTGTTACAGGTGGCAGTCAGGCCCTGGTCAGCCACAGCCTGGACACAGTAAAATCCGGCACCTCTTGATACACCCCACATAACGCGCGCTTCGCTCATATTGAAGTGGATGGAGAGATTAATCGGTACACACGGCTCTGCAAAGTGGGGCATTGCAATCAATGAAAACGGTTTGAAATACAGTATGTGTCTATTATATACTGTAATGGGTCACACACTACCTGTGGTGAGGTATCCCGACATGAGGTAAGTGCTGTTGCAGGTGTCTGCCACACTTGCCACAGTGACGTTGTACTCCTGCCCACACTGCAGAGACGTGACTAGACAGTAGGTCTGGTTGGTGGTGCACGTTGTCGCGTGCCCCGACGAGGCTGCCAGTTCAGCCATGTAAGACTCAGTTCCATTGCCGGGTAGCCAAGATACAATAGCCGACTTGATCTCGCAGTCCATAACGGCTCCAATGCTGCTCGGTGGGCAAGGCCCTGCAGATTTAAGAAAAACATAATGTCTTAATAGTGTTTATAGTCGAGTTCTATCACCGTTGGATATCATTAGATTTAACTGTTACCATGATTGTTGAGTTGTGTTATTGAGGTATTTGTTTAGCCCTGTTAGCTAGTTGGTTAGTGTGTTAACAGTAATACACAATGACTGTACCACTGATTTCTCTTAAACCTTGTGGATAGGCATCAGGTGCAAGCAAGAATTCATGTTTTTATTTTACTTCTGAATATAAATGTGGACATAGGAATTTAATTGCATGTCATTATTTTCAATGGAACAGTCAACCGATAAAGCACAGTTCTCCGATAGTAATTAAAAGGCAGAGAGCTGCACTTTATTGAGTATCTTTCTAGTTGTGGGTGTGGATGATTGTATGCAACAATCCCCTGCACATTTGTGGGTCACTATTTGCAAATTCAAGGATTCAAGGATCAACTTGTCATTTGAGCATGTCTATACCTGTTGTGAACGTGACTATTCTGCTGTCAGAGCTCATGTACTGCTCTCCCAAGGCTGTGACCCAAACGTCATTTTGGGTGCCACACATGAGTCCCGAGACAACACAGCTGGTGTCTGTTTCCTCAGTCTCACACGTCAACATGTAAGAGTAATAACGGTCGTAAACGTAGGCGACATAACCCACTGCGAACACACTCTGGTTCCAGGAAATAGTCACTGTAAATTGATCACACTCTGCGTTGGCCAGAACATTGGTAGGCGGGCAAGGTTCTGAAAAACAGTTAATAGACACAGGATTTCATAACCGTGACCAGATTATCATACGCACCCATTCTTGATGCTGTGACCCACCTGTCTTAAACTGCTGGGTGTCAGAGGTGAAACTGTCGCAAGCCTGGCTGTGTGCTGTCACAGTAACGCTGTAGATCTGACTGCACTGCAGGCCACCCAGATGGCAGCTGGTTCCTGTGCTGTTACATGTGGCTGCCCAGCCCTGATCATTTACAGCCCACACTGAGTAAGAACTTGCTCCGTCTGCTGCACTCCACAGCACTTGGGCATCAATTACACTATAGTAGACTGAGACATTCATGGGAACACAGGGATCTGGAAAGAGCGAGGTAGTTTTGTTAAAGGTGCCATATTATACCAAACCAACTTTACTCGAGTTTAGGATGTAATATTGGCTTTATGGTGTCCTTTCTGAGTTCCAGACGTTTTTCTGCCGAGAGGCCTGAAATCAGCTCATTCGAATTTCTCGATCTTATCTACCTCTCTAGCAAAGATCTCCGCCTACTTCTCCGCTCCCGAGCCAGCGCTGTCAACATAACAAACACGCGTGCTCTCACAAGTGGGTCTTCTACATGGAGGCAATCAATCAGGGAAAGGGGCGATCTTAGCCAAATATGGACAAAGCAAATACAAAACTGGGTCAAACAGATGTAGCTGTCAGAGGGGCCTTTTCTGGACACTCATATGACAAAACTGAGGTGTTTTTTTTAAAATGAAATTGACACTTTTATACTAAGTCCATGTTAGAGAGTCACTCTATGGAGGTCTAAATAGCCAAAATATGAGACCTTTAAAGCAAAATGCTTCAACTACAAACAGCCATAGGTTACACCTGCAGAATGTAATGAAAAGTTCTCTCTTGACAAAAATACAAATATTGTTTTGACTGCCACTGTCAAAAACATTTACATTCTCTTACAAGCGCAAGAGGTTATGCTTTGATTGCTTTTATGATGTCACGTTGCTACAATATGAAATAGTTGACATACAGCTTTACTTTTACACAGATTTACTGTCTCCTCAGAAAAACTCAGCCATTAACATTTAAACCGCTGGTACCGAATGGGAGTACTGTATTAGGCATGGGCCAGTTACTAGTTCCAAAGTATACTGCAGTTTTAAAAGGTCAAGGTTTCAAAACCACTAAAACGTTTGATCAGTGGTGTGGGTTGTTTTTTGTTCTGTTTTGACATTTCAGTGCAGACAAAGTGACACAACCTCCCCTCCCTTCTGTTGTTGGTGAGAACAGTCAGATTGGTAGAGGAAGGATAGAGGAAGGTAGAGGAAGGATATCATACTTAGGAGAGTGCCGGTAACAGTAAGGTAACGTTAATATATCATTATAAAAAAAATCTTGAAATGAATGTTTTCAACCAGCTATGAGACATAATTGGTAAAAATAAATAATGTACAAATAAAATAAAATAATGTACTATAGACTTGCTATCGAGGCAAATGACCAGGTAACAAGCTAACTAGCATGGCTGACATCAGTTTTTTTCCGCTCGACCATTACTTCACAAAGCGGCCAAGAGCAGAGAAGTAGCTACTCATTTTCTGAGAAATAAGAACTTACTGTTGTACTACATTTTCATTGTATTTAGATTTTTTTTTTCTGTTTATGTTCACCAATGTACCTACAGAGCGCCCTCAGTGGAAAAATGTTGTTATTTACCCAAACATTTCTAAATAACACATTTTTGGAGGTGTAATTATACCGATATAATACCGGGGTAACATTAAACCACAATATGTTTGCCAACGGTTATCATACCTTCAGAATCTGAACTCATGCCCAATGACAACCCTGTGAGTGCTTACCATTGTAGTCATCTAGTTACGACTGTCATATATGACTGTATTTGATTGTGTTAGTGTACAAAATGTTGTGTCAAAATATGTATAGTCCACTATCTGCAAGCCTCATGGCGAGGATTGGTTGCATTCCTACAAGTGCATGCTCAAGCTCACCTGTCGTGAGCCAGACAGGGGTAGTGGTCGGACCGGCACACCCAGTATGCATTGATTCCACCATGACTGAGTAGTTCTGTCCGCAGACCAGCTTGTTAAGTTCACATGAGGTTCCAATTTCACTGCAGGAGGAGTTGTGTCCATTGGTGGAGGTTGCAATGGCGCTATAGGTTGTGGCAGCAGCAACTGTCTTCCAGCTGACCAGAGCTTTTCGGGTGGTGCAGTTCATCTCTGTGGACAACTCACCAGGGGGACATGGAGCTGGAGAGCAAGAGAAGATCAGTTCTTTATGTCACAAAAAAATTTGGATCATGAGGAATTTTGAGGAGGTGTACCAGTTAGTTTCTCTGTGGGGTAGCTCATCTCGCTCATGCAGACATTGGTGTGACCCATCACCGTGAAAGTGTAGAGTTCACCACAGCTCAGGTCCAGGAAGGAGCAGTTGCCCTCATTGGTTTCACAAGTGGAGGTAACACCTGAAGCGGATCTGGCTTCGACAGTGAAGTTCTGGGCAAGTGAAGTGACTTGATCCCATGTCACTGTCATGATGTTGGAGCTGCAGTTAAGATCCCCTGTGACATTCTCCGGTTTACATGGAGCTGCATGTGGTTTAATGAAGAAAGAAAAGACAGAACCTTATTTGATCTGTTCTGCCACAAACAAGACTTTTTCTTCTGGTTTAAACAAGTTCGACTCACCGGCTTGGATCTTGTAGTCAGAACCAGCGATGATTTCACATTGAACAGAGGACGAGGTGACGAGCACTTCATAGACGTGGCCACACTGCAGGCCATGGACGGAGCAATTGTTGAATGTGGAGTTGCAGGAAGCTCTGTGTCCTTCTACGCTGATAGCCCAGGCCGTGTAGTTGTCTGAGCCGGGGGTCTCTGACCAACTCACACTCATCACATTGTTGTAGCAGTCCATTACAGCTAGGACATCTTCTGGGAGACACGGAGCTATGGGAGACAGGTTGAATAAAAGAGTTATTTTTCCATTTCATATATCAGTTATCCAATGCTGAGTAAGTCTATCCCAGTTGACTAATTTAGTATCCATTTAACACAACATTCAGTTTCTGAATGGTGGGAGCAGGACAGTGTGCACGGAGGGACAACAGCCAGTCAGTCAAGTCAGTCATTCAGTCAGGCCCTGTACTGTCCTGTCCAGATCTGTCCTGTCAATCAGTCGCTAAAATACAGCGTCACAAACATTATACAGTTAATACAAGATTAAACAATTCAAGTCTTAATGGAATGCAAGCCTAAAAGGCTAGCAGTGGTGCTCAGATCTAAATGAAAGTGATTTCATGGCTGTCATGGAGTCTTGCCTTACCTGAGTCAAAAGTTATATCACCATGTTTGGTGCTGTTGCAACTCTCGGTGGACGCCACCAGCGAGGCCGAGTATGAGCGGCCGCAGTGGAGTCTGACAGCGCAAGAAGTGCCGTTGGATGAGCAGGATGCCACGTGGCCGTCCTCTCCTGTCACCTGCACTGTGTAAAAAGCTGCTCCGTTGCTTTCGAACCAGGAGAAGTTGCCTTTGTTCATCCCGCAGTCCACGTGAGCAGCAAAGTTTGTGGGCTGGCAGGGAGCTGATCGTGGAAAAAAATGAATTCAGTAACAATAATATTGCTGTTGATCGATTTGACCTTGTTGTGGTAACTTGTCTGGAAGTTACTTTTTTCAGATTTCTGCTTTTAAGGGTTTAGTGTCACTTCCTGTTTAAGTCTGTGCTTCAGAACATGTCAGTGTGTGTACAATGAGTGTATGAGTGCACATGCAGTGGACCATTGTTCTTTTAAAGGTTTCTTCTTCTTTAGATGGTTTTCAGGTGACCAAAAATGACTCTTCAGGTAATCTTGATTTTGAAATCAGAATCAGAATCATCTTTATTTGCCACTTATGTCCAAAAAACACACAAGGAATTTGTCTCCGGTAGTACGACAACAGACAGTCAATTGACAGAGAACACTTTTGAGACATAAAGACATTGACAAAAACGGTCACTGAGCAATAAAGGGTTGCTAGTTATCTGGTAATGCCGGTACAAATTATTTATTTATTTTTTTACAATTGTGCAAAAAGATGACAACAAGGCGCTCTGAAGCCCTTGTCCACATGCTGGCTGTAAAGTCTGACTTAAAAAAAAAAATCCCCCCTCATCACTCTTCTGTCTGTCGTTGTCTGACGTGCGCACACTCCCGGCCGACAACGAGGCGGTCTAAAGCAGCCAAGCAAGCAGTTCACTTTACAGGGTCTTTGAGGGTAACGTTGTAACATTTGTTTGAAATGGTATTAAAGTGTTTTGGTATCATAGTTTGTGGTATATGATTGTGGTATATTTAATAATATTAATAAAAAATAAATACAATTTAAACCACGCCTTTCAGGACACCCAAGGACGAATTTACAGTTTAACTTTTAATTGAGGGGCTGTCATTTTTTAAAATTATTATTCATCTAGCAGGGGTTTAATGTATACTGCTGCAGGTAAACATGCTGTACCTGTGCTTAATTCCATAGCAGGGCTATAGCTGCTGTGGCAAGCCCCATCCAGAAACGCAATGTAGAAGGCATATCTCTGTCCGCACTGAAGGTTGGTCAGTGTGTGTGAGGTGTTTGAGGTCGGCCACGATGACGGAGGAAGTGTGCCAGGGAGCTGCTTGTATTTTAGAATGTAGGTAACCCCTGGCACTGGACTCCGGTCCCATGAGATGGTCACTGCATTGGTGTCACAGGCGACCTCGCCCGCCAAGTTAATGGGTGGACACAGAGCTGGTATGATAGAGAAGAGAAGTTAGTAATTACGGATGTATGTGTTTAAAAATATCCGGCCAGCTACTCAACACACCGGTTGCAACTTCTACAGCTGAGCTGGGTTTGCTCCAGCAACCCCGGTCCACGGTCACCACAGTGACAGAATAGTTTTGCCCACAGTGAAGGTCAGTGAACCGGCATGAGGTAGAAACATTGGAGCTGCAATTGTGTTTGTGTCCATCAGCAGTTGTTGCTGTGGCTATGTACATCTCGGCCCCGGGTACACTGGACCAAGACACTGTGTTGTTGTCCTCACATGGTGAAGACATGGTGATGTTACTTGGGGGGCAAAGGCCTGGAGAATGGGCAGTAAAACAGATTAATTTAGTCTTTTGTTGAATGAAGCCTAATGTGATTTTGATGATCGTTGTGCACCTGCTCTGAAGCTGTAGACTTGACTCGGTCTTCCAGCACACGACTCAGAATGCGGTGTGACAGTGATGTCATATGTTTCACCGCAGTGGATGTGTGATAGTCGACATCTAGTAGTGTTGGAATTAAATTGATGTCTGTGTCCATTTTGGCCGATAGACGTCACTGTGTATTCGACAGCACTGTGGCTTCCCACCCATGACACCAGGGCCGAGTGATTGAAACATACCAGTGTGGCGCTAATGTTCTCTGGGGCACATGGGACTGGAAAGAAATGAGAAAAAGTGACAAAAACAATGAAAATACTGGAGAATTTTTTTTAAATTTAGATTTGAGTAATGGAGTTTTGGGAAATTTAGAGAAATGCACGAATAGTTCCTTGCGTCTGATGAAAATACGTATGGTGCTGAGCTAGGTAGCTACCTGTTAAATCCACAATAATCACATTTATTTACAGTATCTTAGACAGAGGTGTCTGAAGTAATAAATACATAAATAAATAAATAAATGGGGCCAACATTAAAATGTTACAAGAAAAAAAAAATACAAAACCAATAGGTGACTGTTACAGAATAGCACATTCATTATTTAAAATAATGTTTTTTTAAATTAAAACCGTAATGAAATTTTGTCACGATTTTAAAATGTTCATTTTGTGACTAATACATAGCTAATAATAACCAAGCTGAGATTTAGACTTCTTTCTAGTTTTCTTGGTTGACTTTCTTCTCTATATATGTTGACCTACATATCCCGGATACAGCCCTCACGACTAAGATTAGACAAAAAAAAAAAAAAAACTAAATGACTACTGAACTGTCAAATACTATTTGTCATTTAAAAATATATTTCTTTGTTCTTTTGTACTTATATAATCTGTTTCCTTGATTGAATTTTTGTTCAACCCATCACCTTTTTTATTCTCTCTGCTTTAATTATAGTTTGATTGATTGATTAATTCATTTTTTTTTTCTTTTGTCAAGCTGGTTCAAAACAGGATTGTTTATGTCACATCTGCAGAAATATAAACACAATAGCTAGTCTTTTGAGGGGTAAAATGTAATTTGCCACCTTATATTTGAATTTTTGTGCATCATGTCTAAATATAATTTAAGCAAGGTATTAAATAAGGTAAGAATACTGCCACCTGTATGAAGCAGACGGTGCACTCGACTTATTAGCAAAATAATGGGTCAATTGAAATGTTATCAGTATTTTACATTTGAATATAATGGTGGTCATTCTATTAGAAACAGTTGGTAGACTTACCTGTTTGGAGCGATTGACAAGTACTAGGGGTGCTGTTGCACTGTGCCCCCTCAGCCTGCACAGTAACATTGAGATCCAAGCCACAAGGAAGATTATGGACAACACAACTGGTGTTTGTAGTCCTGCAGGTGTCCATATAGCCATATCCGGCTATTTCAGCTTTGAAGCTGTCTCGTCCAACATTGTCACTGAAACTGAGCACGACCGTGTTGTTGCCACACATATACTGCTTGGAAATGAGCACTGGAGGGCAGGGAGCTGTAAACAAACAAATAACAACAAGGTGAATATTAACTGCATGAAGCAGGCAAATGGACCTCAACAATGCACCGCCGACCTGTGGTGATATTTGCACTTGGTCCAGGTGGACTGTCACACTGGCTCCCCTGAGCCACAACAGTGGCTGTGTACGTCTCCCCACACTGTAAATCTGTTAGCGCACACGTCGCAGTCGCCGTACTGCAAGAAACTGAGTGGCCGCTTGCAGCAGTTGCATTAACCATGTAACCTGTGGCATCGGCCACTGGCATCCAGGACACAGAGGAGGAATTAGCGCCACATATCTGGGTGCTGTTCTCAATGTATGGGGAGCATGGAGCTGGGAGAGAATGAAAGTGAGGTTTAATTTTTTAATTATTTGAGATGTTTAAATTGTCAAAACATTTGCCTCGGCAGTCACATTGCGGATGAGAAACGTAGTAGTAAAATGGGGTGCACGCAACTAAACCTGACAGTATGTAATATGCCGTCACATACAATATTAGGGCGAAGCATATTTAGTCCCTGGAATCTCACATTGGATGCCTACAATCTGCCCTTGCAAGCGTACTGTGCAGCATGTGTGTGTGCCCCCCCCTACGCTGACACCGACTCTGGAGCTGGGCCACGCAGGGGAGCTACATACAACTTTGCCAGGGCAACAAATGTGCTCCAAAGCTGCCGGGTGTCCACTTTTCATCCGTAGAAAGCCTTGACAGAACATGAAAACCGTGAGGGACACCATCTGAATGTAACAGGCCGTGACGGGAGGGAAGGTCCTGGCATCTGTTATAAATCGCAGGTCAAAACATAGTGCCCCTTTGAGCCTTGTCCTCTCCCACGGACCATCACATATATCATGATGGACTCTGAGAACATTTAGTTAAACTTGAGAAAGAAATGGCAAAAATCCAAAGGCGCATTACATTCCGGGCAAACGGAACAGAGCCCTAACAAACTCATGCAGGAAATATTAGTCATTGGAACTAGAGGACTCTGCATCTTTTTGCACAATTGTCAAAAATAAATAAATAAATGTACCGGCATTACCAGATAACTAGCAACCCTTAACTGCTCAATGACTGTTTTTTTTTGTCAATGTCTTTATGTCTCCAAAGTGTTCTCTGTCAATTGTCGTACTAGAGCGGCTACAACTACCGGAGACAGATTCCTTGTGTGTTTTTGGACATACTTGGCAAATAAAGATGATTCTGATTCTGATGTTAAAATTTTCCACTACCTGTCATCAGCGCTACTTGTGATCGTCCTGTGCTGTTACAGGTATTGTCCTCAGCTAGCACAGTCAGATTGTATGTCACGCCACACTGCAGCTCATTCAATTGACAGGAAGTTGACATGGTCCCGCAGGATGTTTGATGCTGTGCGCCGTAAGCCAAAACATTGTACGCCGTGGCCCCACCGCTGGCGGTCCAGGATACTGATGCTGCATGAGAGCCACACTGGAACTTAGCGGTCACATTAACTGGATCACACGGTCCTGGAGGAAGAGGTACCAGGAGGATAAGTATTGAATCCTGGGAAATGAATCACAATAAATATCACAATTTGAAAAAAACTACCAGTGGTCATTGTCATCTGAGCGGAGGCGGTGTTGCAGTAGTCGTCGTGAGCGGTGACGTTAATGCTGTATTGTGTGGCACACTGTGGTTGACTAAAAGAACATGTGAGGTTCGATGTCGAACAGGTTTCAACGAAGCCATTTGGTGCAGTCATAGTCGCCGTATAGGAAGTAGCCCCCAAAGAAGCCTTCCAAGAGGCCCAAACGGAGGTTGTGCTACAGTCTGTCATTGCTTCCAAGCTCTGCGGTGCACATGGAGCTGTAAATAAAAATATATCATTTGATTTTATTATGTATTATTATTGTTTATTATTATTATGATCAAACTCTTGAATTAATTCTAGTCTTAATTTATCCTAACCATTCCGCCACTAAATCACAAATTCTAATACCTGTCATGATGGTCTGTGGGATGCTGTGTGGCCCAAGGCAATCTCCATAGCAACCTTTCACGGACACATTGTAAGTCTGTCCACAGTGAAGGCCACTCAGACTACAGTAAGTGGTGTCAGTGTGGCAGGTGGCTGATGTCATATCTCCAGAAAGAGGAGTGGCGCTGACGCTGTAGTTGAGTGGCCAAGAAGAGTTTCTCCAGCTGACAATTAAGTCATTGGTGCTGCAGGACAAGTTGGTGTCGACATCCACTGGAGCACACGGTACTAAGATAATAAAAAGAGGCAAAATCAAAAAAAAAAAAAAATGAATCAGGCCCCGAGATTTTCAGAGGCTCCCAACACATCTCATAAAAGCTGATGAATTTTCTTTGATTTTAAGCGATTATTATGGTTTGTCTTAATTGACAAGGTTAAAACATGTGTCTCTTCCTAGTGTCTACCAATCAGTTCCCTCCAATCACTCATGTCTTGTCCAGGTGTGACCCGTCAGTTTGCTTGTATTTAGTTAGCTGTTTTCTGTGTTTGGATCATTGTTGCTATAAGTCATGGTTCCAGTGGCATGTTAGGTGTTTTGGTTGTGGGGAGTTTATCCCTAGTATTTCTTGGTTACTTTGACCCTTGCTTTTAGGACTTTCAGTTAGTATTTTTGATAATTCCATGTACCCTTTTGGCTTCTTGTTTTTTGAAAATAAATACTTACTTTTGAGATTCCTGCACTCCAGCCTTGCCTCCCTTCTTCCCTGCTTCTGAGTCCACTACCTATTGCCTCCACTTTTTGCCAAAACCACGAAAAGATCAAACGTAACAAAACACATCACAATGCTTAATCTAATATGATCATTTCGAGTGCTCCCCCTCCCTTCTCCTGCAATGGACTATTCCATTTTCCATTTCAGCCTGTACAAACAAACAGGAGAATTTGTAAGTTACCTCACAGAGCTGGCAAAAGTACTCACACTCTGCACTTCAGTAGAAGCACACATTAAGCAGAAGGAAAAGTGTGTTTTTTTTTCTGCCACACTGCTGCTTGTTGTGACTTGAGTTGAGTTCATTGCCCACACAGTGCTCACATCCTGGATTTTTGTTCACAAGTTAAAACAAAAATTGTCCAAACAACGGCTTCTTTCTCGAAAAAGTTGGAAGTCGGGTCACTCGTATCTGAAGCCACCACTGTATTTGCGATCAACTACACTATCAATGGCCCTACTTTTGGGCAATAGAAGTGCCACATACTGAACTGTAAAGCTTAATGGAACCTGAGTAACAACTTCTAAACTTTTTTTTTTTTTGCTCTAGTTACGGTATATTTTTATCTTCTTTACCTTATTAACAACCACTCATTACCTGGTGCTTGCCAGATGGAGAGACTGTCGTTGCTGACACAGATGCCATCAGTAGCCGTCACAAAAATGTCATAGGGGTGGTCGCAAAGCAGGTTTGTCAGTGTACAGTTGGGGCTGGGGCTGACACAGGTGAGCTTCTGATCCAAATTGGTGGCTATCACAGTGTAGCTCACAGCATTTGGATCCGATTTCCAGGACACATGAGAGGTGCCGGCTGCACAGTCCAGTCGGCTGGACACATTGGTGGGGATGCATGGCTCTGCAGGAGGTGAATCAGTGAATTGGTGAGTGGCACTGTTCTCAAAGATGCTGAAGTGAGGGTAGCAGTCAGTGCGTCTCACCTGTGTGCAGTATCACGGCGTCTCCCTGGAGACCAGTGCAGTTGTCGTCCACTCCTGCCACACTGATGCTGTAAACCTCCCCGCACATGAGGTCATGGAAGTGGCACAATGTTTCATTGGTGGTACATAATGAGGTATAGCTTGTACTGCTCACAGCAACGGCAGTGTAGGATTTGGCACTGGCACTGGCCACCCAAGAAACAGGAATGGAATCCGGTGCGCACATTTCCACAGCAATGACAGATGTAGGAGGGCATGGCACTAATAGGAAAGGCAAGGAGAAAGTGAGATGACATCAAGGAAGTTTAAATGGCAACCTTAAAGATTCCATATTTTGCCACACCAACTTTTTCTGGTATTTGGGATGTAATATTGTGCCTCAGTAAACATGCAAAATATAAATTAAAATCGTCCACGCATTCCTGAGTTCCAGACATTTTTTTGCCGAGAGGCCTGAAATCAGGTCATTCAAATTTATCTACGTAACTAGCAAAGATCTCCGCTTACGTCCCCGCTACCGAGCCGGCGCTGTCAACATAGCAAACACCTGTGCTCTCACAAGTCGCCAACCAATCAGAGGAAAGGGGGTGATCTTAGCCAAATATGGACAAAACGGATACAGAACTGGGTCAGACAGAAGTAGCTGCCAGAGGGGTCTTTTCTGGAGACTCATATGACAAAACCAAGGTGTTTTTGTTGTTGTTGTTTTTTTAAATAAAATGGACACTTTTGTACTAAGTCCATGTTAAAGAGTCACTCTCTGGAGGTCTAAACACCCAAAGAAATGGGGACCTTTAAAGTATTACGTATATCTAATATGTGTTATATATGCACGTGATACATTAAGTATAATAAGTAGAGTAATCCCCCGCTATTTGTGGGGCAATAGGAGCTGAATTGTGCCAAGTAACTGACGTCCCCCTAGACTTCTTTTTACAATTACCAATATTATTGGTTTAAACTGTAAATATAGCACAAACTATGATCCCAAAACACTTTGATATAATTTCAAAATCATTTTACAAACATTAGCCTTAAAAATAAATGGCTGACAGATTATTTTATTTTTAAAAATGTGTCCCTCAGTGTCCATGCCCATGTGGAAGACTCTGCTTTAACAACCCAGGCTGAACTTAGCTCCTCCCTGACATATAACGTTTGTCTCTCAGTTGAGCTGTATCACTTCAACATACTTTCTTGGAGCAATTACTGTACTACTTTCCTATTCAGACAAGGCTTTGTTCCTATCTAGTGGCATCTTTGATCTTTCCAGAAAGACCACAAACACCGTGAATACTGAAAGGTGAATTTTTCAGCAAACCGCTTCGGATAGGTTCGACAGAAAAGAAATGTGAAGTGGGTAATTAATGTATAGTGATCCCCAAATACAGTATGTGGGAGATTACTGTATAATTATACATCATTGCAATCTCATAATTTAAACCTCTCCTAGAAGCGAGGAGCAGCATACATATTCACCTTTGGTGCGTTTCGATCTTTGATCTCATCGGGCATCGAATAATTTTAAAAACTGCGCATTTTTTGTATATGATTTGAGGACTTGTGTTGAACTAACGAGACATTTTTTTTGTGGTGCTGTGAATGGTAGTTTCTCAGCACGATGCATATCCTTACATGTTTGCACGATGACCTCTGTACTGGGCATACTGTGACACGACCCGATGACGGCCACAACGGTCACAGAGTAAGTGCTGCCGCAAGCCAACCCTCCGCTGGTGCACCGGGTGTCTGTGGAGTTACAGAATAGGGGCTGACCCAACCCTCTAGAAATGGTGGCTGTATAGTTCTCCGTTGGGACAGAGATCCTCCAGGTCAATGTCACTTCGCCTGTAGGGCAATTTATGCCGGCTTCAACATCCTCTGGACCACATGGTACTAGAAGAAGACGACATCATGTATTACTTTGAGCACTTTTATAACTGATGCTCAAAAACCTGAAGCTGCAGTACCCGAGTCCATGCTGATTGATGTTGAGGTGGAAAGGCAGCTCCCGTCATTGTTAGTGACAGTAACGTTGTATGTCTTCCCACAGGGCAGATCAGGGATTTTGCAGTTGTTGACAGTGTCGCTGTTGCAGGTGAGTTGAGCTCCACTCTGATCCTCTATGGTTGCAGTGTAGGTGCCCGTGGGCTGGTGGTTCTGCCAGACTATCAGAGCGTGGTTGGCATCACAGTCTCTGAATGCCTCAATGTTATCAGGAGGACAAGGTGCTGAGGAGAAGGAGCAGAGGAGATTGAAATAATACATATGGGATTTTTGATTTGTTTTTTTACATGTTGTGGACTATTCGCAGTCACTTACTCTTACCTGTAGTGAAAGCGATCTTGTTACTTGCACTGCTGTTACATTTGAGATTGGTTCCGATAATGTGAGCCGTGTAATTCTGTCCACATGTCAGGTCTTCCACCGAGCATTCAGTACCGACTGAACTACAGTCGTGCGAGTTTCCATCTAAATCCTGAACGACTGCAACGTAAAATATGGCGCCGATGCTCGTTGTCCAGGTGACTGTTGCTGAGTCTTGGCTGCAGTTAGCCAATACTGACACAATGGTGGGGGTACAAGGAACTGGAAAGATGGAGGAGCATAGAAATAAGTATTGAACTGGATTTAACTCAGGAAATAGAGACTATATTTGTTTCCCGTTTGTCTGTGTCGATTCTCAGTCATTCGGGTCATGGTAAGCCGCAACGGTTGAATTGGGGCGACTGGACCCTTCTTGTTTGCTGAAGATGTCTCACTTGTAATCCAAAAGGCTTTTTCAGCTCTATAAAAAAGTTCTTAAAAGCAATGGACTGAAGGACTGAAGAAGACTTTTGGATTAAAGGTGAATCATCTTCAACAAACAAGAAGGGTCCAGTTGGCCCAATTCAACCTTTGCATTCTCCATTGTACATTTCTGGATTTGTTATTATTTCGTAAACAATCATGTTGGAGTATCTGTGGTCATGGAAAATATGTTACTGTTTCAGAAAGGTCAGATTGTTGGTAAGCATGCAGTAAAGAAACTTGGCTTCAGCCTTAAGTCAATTATGACTCAAAACTGTCCAATCTACAGAATAGTGGTGAGCCATCATCTTCCAAGAGGGAAGGTCACCAAAAATATTTGGTGAAATCAAATAATCATGTACCATTAAACACATAGCTATGTTTGGGGAAAAATAAACTAACTACATACTGTAAATTTAAAAAATATATACACTAGTTTCACAGTTTAGCCCAAAGACTGGACTCTGGGGCAATTGAAAAATGGAATTGACCCTGTTCCAGAGTTATCAGGTTAAGTAAGTGAAAAATCATGCCAAATGATTACTCCGCAAGCCTAGGAGGGAATACTTTAATTGGGATTTACTACAGTTGCTCACATGTGGTTTAAGCTGACTGAATCAGAATATAACAAATTAACATTCTTTCTTTTTACATGCAGTGATTATTTTAATTACATAAGGCAAATGGGGCTCTTATTACGAAAGGGGAAGCTCAAGGAGCATGAGACACAATTTGATCTCATGGGTCAGCCACTAAAATGTCCAATCTAACTGAGAATTTTTTTTAGCCCAAAGTGTATTCCTCCCAGCACGTACTAGTCTGAGCCACCTCTCCCAGGACCCTTTCGCTGGAGCAGTTGTCGTTGGAGGCAACGATCCACACGCTGAGGTGTTCGCCACAAGACACGCCGGTCACTGCGCAGCTGTTGGACGAGGAGGTGCAGTTGTAGGTTTCTCCCGTGTTGCCCTGTGCTTCTAAAGTGTAGGACAGAGCTCCTGCGGCTGAGTCCCAGGAAGTAATCAGGGTTTCGGAATGACACTCTGCTGCTGTCTTTACGTTTGTCGGAAGACAAGGAGCTGGGAGAAAGTGAAACAGAGTTGCAGTGTATGCAGTCTTTTGATACACTAATTTCCTTTTACCGCAATCCCCTGTTTATTACAGGGGCTATGTTCCAGATCTGTGATGTAGTGGAACTGCAGTGGGTGAACTGCCATATAGCTACAGAACACTATATTAATAGCTGAAATGACTATACCTGTATCTATGTATGCATAGATAGATAGATAGATAGATAGATAGATAGATAGATAGATAGATAGATAGATAGATAGATAGATAGATAGATAGATAGATAGATAGATAGATAGATAGATAGATAGATAGATAGATAGATAGATAGATAGATAGATAGATAGATAGATAGATGAAGGTGAAATCATACTCACAGGTTCGTACAAACTCAGGCTGGCTGACTTCACTGTTGCACTCCGAACTGACAGCATACACGGCGTATGTATAGAACTGACCACAGCCTGTATTGGTGAAGAAGCAGGTGCTGTCTTGTGTCCGGCACTCAGTCACTTGGCCATTGCTGTCTTCGGCCATGGCGACGTAGTATAAGGTGTTGTTGGTTTCCTCCCAACTAAAAAGGATCACATTGCTGGAGCAGTCGTGGCTGGTCAGAGGGTGAGCAGGCGCGCAGGGCACTAGAGACGGAAGGTTAGGGAGTTAGATGTTCATCAGTGTATGTCGTTAAGTAAAACTGAGAATTAACACCTTTGTCTCTTTCCTCTTTGGTTACATTTCAGCCACACAGCACTTAGCAAACATTACATAATTTCTTTACGATAACTGACCTTTGAGATATCCACCTCACTTCAATAGACTGTAAAGAACTGTAAATTGACAGTGTTGGGTTTCCACTCTAATGAGAGGGTGTGACTGTGAGAAAATAGTGAATGATACAATAGCAGCAAGCTGAACCGCATCCCACTCGGCCGACCTATTGGCAGATGACATCGAGCTGCGGCTTTGCGCGTGTGAAAGTAGCAAAGTAAGATGAGAAGGTTTTGGCGGAGACCATACAGGCTCACTCACCCGTCTCGAACATGGTGGAGGTGTTGGCGATGCTCTCGCAGTCGTCCGAGGTTGCTATCACGTGGACTTTGTACTTCTCGCCGCACTTGAGCATGGTGATCTGGCAGCTAGTGTAGGCTGACGTACAGTTGAGCGAAGCACCGGTGCTGTCCACGGCCGTGGCCCGGTACGCGTTGGCGCCGAACACCAAATCCCATGTTACTGTCACCATGCCACTGGAGCAGCTGTAGACCGCCGTGATGGATGTCACTGGATTTATGGCTAAATAAGAAGAGTGAAAGGATTTAGTCCCTCTTTAGCATTGTTTCGTTATCCCGGTAAAGTGCAGTGCTACTAGGGCAGTAGAGGTTCATCCATAAGAACGTGGCTTGGGCACTGGAAGTCATGGTTCAAGAGCTGATCTAGATACAAAATGAGATCTGCCATGGATATAAAAAACAACTTGACCCTCACAGAGTAAGAAATCTGGAGGTTGCTGGTGGCACCAGGGTGCTCCACCAAAGCCCCTAAATATATGCATTGAGTTGAAAAAATATCAAAAGTGGAATGGAAATGTCCCTGTTACGGCTTGAATAAAGGATGTTTTTAATCCTGATCGCTCTTAATCTGATCATCCATTCATGATCCATCCATTTGTATACCTCCTAATTAGGGTTAAGATTGAGCTGGAGCCAATCCCAGCTGACTCTGGTGCAAGGTACACTCTGGACTGCTTGCCCTTTAACTGCATGGCACATAAACAAATATACATTCACACTCACATGCACAACGATTAGAATTAGATGAGAATTTAGATTCTTCTGTGAACCTAACATGCATGTTTTTAGATTGTGGGAGGAAGCCTGAGTATGTGTAAAAAAAATCCAGGCAAGCACAACGAATGCATGCAAACTCCATACTGGAATGCCGGATTCAAACCCAGAACCTCTGGACTGTGAAGTAGACGTGCTAACCACTAACCAAATCTGATTATGTATGATCAAAATTCTTCATCCTATGTGCAACCCTTAAGGACGGTGGATACATAATTCTGCCCATGACCATTAGGGAGCGACTCTGCTACTCAAGTAAATGGTTTACATGTACCCTTTTCAGGGCAACCTAGAGTGGCAAGCCAGAGGTTTTTACGTTGTACCTTTTTCCAGCTAATCCCACATTTCTAAATATTACATAGCCAACTGTATATTTTGTTGGATGTCGAAGCTTAAGTTGAAAGAGAAATTAAATATGATTGAGGATTCAGTCAGTTGTGCAGAATTATTATTTGTTAATGGCAAAATGGAGTGCATTACTTGGCAGCAGAGGTGCTCTTGAGTCAATAAATCAGTGAAGTCTAAAGAACAACTTCACTGTTAGCAATGGGATGTTCGTTAATCTGCCCAATGATCAATGCTCCATTGATTGATTGTTCATTTCACCCTATAGATAATCAAATAATTTTAGTCAAAATGTTCATCTCAATCAACCACCATTAGATACTCACTGGATGTTATGTGTGTGACATTGGAAGCCTCCCCTGGTACTAAGAACATGTTGACTGATGACACCCCCACCGTGTAGGTGGAGCAAGGCTCCAGATTACTGATATCCATCGTTGTGGACGAAGTGTTCACGATGACGGGCGCGTTGATGGGATTGTCGTCGTCGATCACGATCACTTGATAAAGCAGAACTTTATTGACAGGGTCCCACGACACTTGAGCCGTACTCTTTCCCGTCGGGACAAGAGTCACACCGGTTGGCGGCTGCACCACTAGAGACAAAATACAAATGTTACTGGTGTGTATCAAAATAAAAGCATGACATACTTTTTCATTGAAACCAGTGACCTGTGTGGACTTACAGGTGGTGATTGTCCTGATGTTACTTCTGGCCCCCCTCCCTGCTGTGTTGGAGGCGTAAACGTAACAGTTGTATGTTGTAGACGGAGTCAAGTCACCGACTTGCCCGCTTAGAGATGTGAAAGTCTGGTTGTATTTGTTCGAGGGTAAACTGAACAGCTGCTCCACATACAAGGTGTAGCTGTCAGCCCCAAACACACTTGACCACTCAAATATCAAAGAGGTACTTGAAATAGCTCTGGAATATGTGATCTGAGATGTTGCAGGCACTGTAAGAAAGCAAGAAGACCTTTAATGTAAGAACAGCCTGAAGACTATAACTGTCTAGTTAAACAATAGCTACCTGTCATGGTTTGGCGAGTGTCTTTGCACACAACAGTATAAAACTGAAAGACCTTGAGCGTGACAAGGTACGTGTGGCCAGGTCGTAAGCCCTGAATAAGCCTCTGAGTGCTGGGTGGATACGGCATTACCACCACAGGGGCAATACTGCTGAAGTTGACCACTCGTAAGTCCAGTAAATACACCGAACCTCCAATGTCATCGCTCCATTTGACATTCAGGGATGATGCTGAAGAAGATGTCACTGACACAATCTGACATCCTGAAAAATAGTGCAATTGAGCTCATTTAAAGAGAGATTAGAATTTACTGTAATGCAGAATAAAAGCATCATGTGACACAATTAACATACCGTACATCCATCCATTTTCTACACAGCTTATCCTATTCAGGGTCGCAGAGCGCTAGAGCCTATGCCATCTGACTTCGGGCAAAAGGCAGACTACACCCTGAACTGGTCGCCAGTCAGTCGCAGGGCACATATAGACACAGACAACCATTCAGACTCATATGCACACTGTCACTGAGTGGGAACTGAACCCACACTGCCTGCACCGAAGTCAGGCTAATTTACCACTACACCATCAGTGACATCAGTACATCCATGTAGAAGAGAATGTATTATTATTTTTTAATATATATATATATATATATATATATATATAATTAAAGTTGTATTATTTGTATTATTTTTTAAACTTTTATGCAAACGGTACTTTGCATGAGATTTACAATCTTTAGACTTTAGAGAACAGACTGCTGGATTTGTTGATCTAACACTCCTTCGTCATCAGAATCATCAGAATTAATTGATTTAATTACTGTTGTAATAATAATAATAATAATATTAATAATAACAATAATAGAGAAAATGTATTATTATATTATTATTTATTTATTATTTGTAATGATTACTAACTAAAAAGTTAGTCAAAGTTCGTACCATTTTTAACATACTCACCTGTTGCCAAAACTTGTTGCATCTTAAAAAAAGGGATGAAGAAACACATGTTAACATAATTGTACACTATGAAAGTAAAAACACCAAAAAAATAGATGCACTAATGTCGAATTACCTGTATGACAGACAGAAGGATTGCTGAAAAAAACGTCCACATCTTATCCAAACGTATTGCCATTCCAATTAAGGCGTTATTTCCATTCATATGTCCCACATTCAGCTCTTCTGAATGATGATCTGAATTTTTTCCGGCCCAAGTAGTGCACATCAACTTGGTGGGAACCAATCAGGTCGTCCCAAATGAGGACAGGTGGATGGATACCTGTGGGCGCTCTGTCATCATGAGAAGGAAACGAATGGGGTGGTTAGGTGGGGGCGCTTTCACTTCTCCACCCAATCTTCCATTCACACGTCTTCCATTTACTTAAGCGATACAGTATTTATATAAAAAAAAGTGAAGTTTAAAATAAAAACACTAGCATTGAGAAAGAAACAAGATTCACATAGAGTATATGAAGGGATTCTTCTCTTCATGTCTGCATTTCTATAAAATGACATTTTATATTTTTCACTTGTAAGATAATACGATCTCTTTTGTATGATATGCTAGGTGTCCTTGTACTTCCTTCCTGGATTGATATAATTTTTCTTGGAAATGCTTAATCATGTTTCGCTATTGTACAGTAGCTACTCTGTTAAAAAAAAAAGTAATTACAAAAGTAACTCGTTGCTATAGATAATTAATGATTAACTATGTAATAGTACCATTAAGTGAAGTCTTTTCCAGGTGTTTAACAAATTGTTGAGGCGGGCAAAGCAAGTTGAATAATTAAAAAAAAAAAAAAAAAAAAACCTCAAACAGTGATATACAGTAATTGTGCTGATATAAAGAAAAACATTAATAATATCAGTTTAAACTGATAAGGATAAAATACAGTGAAGCATCCAAGCATTACCTTGTTTTGCTTGCCATGGGTGCTAATCTAAGATTTAAAATCTCAGCTTTGTTTCTTCTTTGTGCAGCTAATATTCAAAGATTGAAATGTTAAAGAATGACTTTTGAACATAAATAAAATTACATAGGAGAAACTAGAAAACATTTACCTTTGGCCTGCCATGGAAAATGTTCTTGAGATTCAGGAACTTAATTTTCTTTGCTTTGGATCTTGAAGTTCCTTTCTCTCAAATCTGAAAGACAACTAGTTTCTCTCTAGGACCACTTAGCCTAATACTAAGTGACATTGTCAAGCTACTTTATGCAATGAAGATAATTACCTAACGGTACATGTCCTTTACAAATCATTTCGGTAATATTTGGGTATCACAAATGCAGCTTTTAGTTTAATTGAAAGTGGACCAGTACTTTTTTTTTGGGGGGGTGGGGTAATCCTTTCTCACTTTCAACTATTCTACTACTCAACTGATGTTTATATCCTTAAGAAAGTTCTAAGAAACCAAATTAAACAAATGTGTTGCGTTGAAGTTTTTCAATAGGAAATACACATCATCAGTCATAGCTCCAGGGATTTCTTGTTCGTTCTTCGCACTGTTATCCCGTTTTTATGGCCTCAATGCTGAAGGTGTTATACAGTATGTCTCTAGTATGTCACATGGCACTAATAAATAGGACCACGTTTTGCACTTTAGACAAATTGTTTTTGTAGGTTCACTCCAGGGATTCTTTTTGTTGACACCATCCTCATGTGCCGATGAAATCACCTGCATAAGCCGAGTTGACTTTGCGGAGGAAATGTACTGTAAAATGTTGATTTCAGCATGATGGTCTGTCATCATTTTCAAACGACCAAAATGTTAAAATGACTGTATGTACAGCTACATCCAATGACTATGAAGGACATTTTTTTCATCTCTGTTGTTGCTTTAACTAAAGGGACCACTGGAATAGTGAACTTTCCTTGATATCAGACAATTATCCACAATTCATCCTATTGTTCATTTAAGCGTTAAATAATATAACTTACTTGAAAAGTTTAATTACAAGAACTAGGGCTGGACGATTAATTGATTTTATTGATTTTATTTGTCAGGATTGCTTGCACTTAAACAATGGCTGCAAACAGAGAGGAGGTGGTTTACAAAAGCTGAGTCAGTGTTGGCAACTTCGCGATAACAGCCATTTTAACCAATGTATTTGGGGTAAAAATGTGGTTCTCAATCCCCAAAATGTACAGTACCGTATGTACAAGTGTAGAGTCTGTTATGAAACTTAAAAGATCCCCTTTAGTGTGAGATTAAGACCTATTTTACGGTATCACAACACCTCCAAGAACCTTCACATACACCCCAAAAAAGATGATCGAGACACAGAGTGTGGTAGGCAAAATAATGCTTTATTCTTCAACTGTGAGCGACCAATCACACGGATCATCCATAGGCCTGATGACTCCGGGCCCCCCGACCCACTTCATTAGTTGACCCTGTTTAATGTTTACACCCACCTGCTTGGGGGAGGGGAGTTGGGATTTACAAACTACCTAAGGACATATCTCTCAGCATCTGGTTTGGGATTTTCAGGATACGGAATATTGCTGAGGCAGCACAGTGTCGTAGTGGTCACTACGCCTGTTTAAGGTTCAAATCTTGTACTGTGTGGTGATTTCATATTCTCCTCTTGCTTGCGTGGATTTTCTCGAAGTACACCGGCTTCCTTCCATATTTCAAAAACGTCCATATTAGGTTCATGGAAGACTCTAAATTGCACATAGGTGTGAATGTGAATGATTGGTTGTCTCTGTGTGTCCTGCGATACAACGGCAACCAGGCCAGAGTGTCCCCCGCCTCTCGCACAATGTTAGCTGGCTCCAGTTTACCCGCAACCCTAATGAGGACAAGCACTATAGAAAACGGATGGATGGGATTACTGTGCAGTTTCCATTTCTGCATTGATACCACCTCCATCTTCAGGTTACATAAACTTTCATTCAATCATTCATCTTCCGTTCCGCTTATCCTCACTAGGGTCTCGGATGTCCTGGAGCCCATCCCAGCTACCTTTGGGCGAGAGGCGGGGTACACCCTGAACTGGTCGCCAGCCAATTGCAGGGCACATATAAACAAACAACCATTCACACTCACATTCACACCTACGGGCAATTTAGAGTCTTCAATTAACCTACCCTGCATGTTTTGGGGGTATGGGAGGAAACCGGAGCACCTGGAGAAAACCCACGCAGGCACAGGGGGAACATGCAAACTCCACAAAGACGGGGCTGGGATTTGAACCACGGTCATCAGAACTGTGAGGCGGATGTGCTAACCAGTCGCCCACTGTGCCGCTGTTACATAAACTTACACTACAAATGGTGTCATGTAGCCTATGACTCCTACAATTGAGTGGTATTCTGTTTTCATCACTATTTGCTTGTTTGCTTTGTGACTATTTAACTGAATGCTGAATGTAGTTGTAAATTTTGGGAGCACTGCACTTGTTTCTCTTTCAAGGAGCCGGTCCCATCTTGGGACACAATCACATCCGGTGTTTTACTTATGTCCAGTCTACTCCGTAATTTTGGTTTAATCATTGTAAAAAATTTAGAGGCTTCATTGCCTCGTTTGCGAGTCTTTCTCCACATATACACAGAGTGAGATTAGTGTGTGAGAATAACCCGTCGCTATAAATCTGTATTTTAATGAAGTTTTTTTTCTTGGTTTGACATGTATACGGAGGTACATGTCAAATACCAGAGTACGGTGTACTACAAGCTAATAAATAAAATATTTTTTTGTTCAGTCTTTGCCTGGTGGTTGAGGACTGCTGGTCTATAATATGCCTGGACACGTCTCATTTCGTTTTAGGACTAGCATTAATGCTAACAGAGATTTTTCAAAATTTTCTTTCCCTTTCTTTCTCTGTGTGACAGTGAAGCAGGAAAATTTGGTACTGATCCAAATTAGGACTGTTCAACTTGCACTCAACTGAATGTTATTCTAGTATAATGTATGAAAAATATGTTTATGTATTATTTTAGCTTTTTTAATCATTCTGCATAAAATAGCCATATTACACAAATACATATCTTAAGCAAACATCAGTGATGCACTAGATCATTCCTCAACAGAAGTATAAAATGACATCCATGTACACACTTTGGATGTAATTATAGTCTTCCTCCATGCTGTGGTGTTGTTTGGAGGCTCCCTGGGGATTGGAAAGATAATTCTTGTTAATGTTTGCTCACGACTCCTTCGTGTTCAATAACCATCATATTGTGTGTGACCCTGGATTTACAACAAGCACCTTATCATCTTACAGCCCAAACACACGATGTGTCATGTTCCTACAGCACCTTTGCATCTTCTTTTACCTGAGTCACATTTAATATATATACTATATAATATAATTTCCTGCCAAGTTTCTGTGTTGGAGTAAATGGGGATGAAATCAATGATTTTGTTAATATTATTATGCTCTTCAGATTTTTTTCTCCTCCTACAGTCAATCCTATTGTTTCCACACTTCTATGGGCACAGTCATTTTATTTTATGGAAGCCTCTGATGCAGTTATAAGATTTCGCGTCAAGTTGCGAAGCAAAACAATGGCTTTGTCCCGCTTTTATCAATTGCTTTCAGGCGTGCAACAATCACCGCTTTGTCTCAGGCTTAAATAAGTCATCCAGGAGGATTCACATGAAACTTACCAACCTTTATTTTATGCTTCTTCTTCCACGAGAGATCACTGAAGAGAGAAGTTATGTTATTTGAAAGTCCATAAAGTAAAATGTGAAATTACAGTATGTGAGAATACTTACCAATGCCACTGTTCAATCCTGGGCAAGGAACTAAGAAGAATTTAAAAAAATGAATGAATGAATGAATGAAGGAATGCATGAATGAGTAAAAAGAAACAAGATGTAATAGTTTAACTTTGACATAATATCCGTACTGAACTACTCTGCATACAGTAGCTAATTTCTACTTTTCTAGTTTTATAAATATATTCTACAACCCCAATTCCAATGAAGTTGGGACGTTGTGTTAAACATAAATAAAAACAGAATACAATGATTTGCAAATCATGTTCGACTTATATTTAATTGAATACACTACAAAGACAAGATATTTAATGCTCAAAACGATCAACTTTATGGTTTTAGCAAATAATCATTAACTTGGAATTTTATGGCTGCAATATGTTCCAAAAAAGCTGGGACAGGGTCATGTTTACCACTGTGTTACATCACCTTTTCTTTTAACAACATTCAATAAATGTTTGGAAACTGAGGACACTAATTGTTGAAGCTTTGTAGGTGGAATTCTTTCCCATTCTTGCTTAATGTACAGCTACAGCTGTTCAACAGTACGGGGTCTTCGTTGTCGTATTTTACGCTTCATAATGCGCCCGCCACACATTTTCAATGGGAGACAGGTCTGGACTGCAGGCAGGCCAGTCTAGTACCCGGACTCTTTTACTATGAAGCCACGCTCTGCAGAATATGGTTTGGCATTGTCTTGCTGAAATAAGCAGGGGCGTCCATGAAAAAGACGTTGCTTGGATGGCAGTATATGTTTCTCCAAAACCTGTATGTACCTTTCAGCATGAATGGTGCCTTCACAGATGTGTAAGTTACCCATGCCATTGGCATTAACACAGCCCCATACCATCACAGATGCTCTTTTGAACTTTGCGTCCATAACAGTCCGGATGGTTCTTTTCCTCTTTGGCCCGGAGGACACGACGTCCACAATTTCCAAAAACAATTTGAAATGTGGACTCGTCGGACCACAGGACACTTTTCCACTTTGCATCAGACCATCTTAGATGAGCTCGGGCCCAGAGAAGCCGGCGGCGTTTCTGGGTGTTGTCGATAAATGGCTTTTGCTTTGCATAGATTTTTAAGTTGCACTTACGGATGTAGCGTCGAACTGTATTTACTGAGATTGGTTTTCTGAAGTGTTCCTGAGCCCATGTTGTGATATCCTTTACACATTGATGTCGGTTTTTGATGCAATGCCGCCTGAGGGCTCGAAGGTCACAGGCATTCAATGTTGGTTTTCGGCCTTGCCGCTTACATGCAGTGATTTCTCCAGATTCTCTGAACCTTTTGATGATATTATGGACCGTAGATGATGAAATGATGAAAAGCAATTGTACGTTGAGGAACATTGTCCTTAAACTGTTCGACTATTTTCTCACGCACTTGTTCACAAAGAGGTGAACCTCGCCCCATCTTTGCTTGTGAATGACTGAGCAATTCAGGAAAGCTCCTTTTATACCCAATCATGGCACCCACCTGTTCCCAATTAGCCTGTTCACCTTTGGGATGTACCAAACAGGTACAGCATTCCTCAACTTTCTCAATCTTTTTTGCCTCCTGTCCCAGCTTTTTTGGAATGTGTTGCAGCCATAAAATTCTAAGTTAATGACGATTGACTATGACTATTTGCTAAAAATAATAACGTTTGAACATTAAATATCTTGTCTTTGTCGTGTATTCAATTAAATATAGGTTGAACATGATTTGCAAATCATTTTATTCTGTTTTTATTCATGTTTAACACAACGTCCCAACTTCATTGGAATTGGGGTTGTATTGTATATTTATTTTTCATCTATATGTGCTGTGCGATCTGCCTCACAGTTCTGAGGACTGGGGTTCAAATCCCAGACCTGCCTGTGTGGACTTTGCATGTTCTCCCTGTGCCTGTGTGGGTTTTCTCCGGGCACTCCGGTTTCCTCCCACATCCCAAAAACATGCATGCTAGGTTAATTGAAGACTCTACATTTCCCTTAGGTGTGAATTGTGCAAATGGTTGTTTGTTTCCATGTGCCCTGCGATTGGTTGGTAACCAGTTAAGAGTGTATCCCGCCTCTCGCCCGAAGATAGCAGAGATAGGCTCCAGCATGCCCGCGACCCTAGTGAGGATAAAATGGTCGAGAAAATGGATGGATGGATGTGCTGTGCAAATGGCTTGTGACCAGTCCACGGTGTACCCTGCTTGAAAATCAGGTGGGATGGACTCCAGCTCACCTGTGACCCTAATGAGGATAAGCACTATAGGAAACGGATTTTGGAAACGGATGTTTGAAAACCTTAGTTTAATGTTCAGCAAAAAACGCTCCAATTATTCCTGTTTCTTTATGTATCTGTCACATATGATCCAACTGACCTGAGTATGTCCTCTGCTGACAGAAGTTGACTTTGATGCCATTGGGTCCAACTGGCGCCGCCACAACCGTGTAGACGTCCCCACATCTTTCCTCCTGGATGTCGCAGAATTTACTGTTGGCAGCCGCGAGGCATGTGTAGTTGGCAGCCGTCCCATACAGTTCCACCGTGTGCTCCTGGATCTGAGGAGTCCAGGAAGAGTGCCAGTACACCCTTAGGGAGTTGTTGGCCCAGCGATACAGTTTGACATTGGTCGGGCAGCAGGCACCTAGAAGAAAGGAAGTTAATTAGCGTTGTGCCATGGAGGTCTGTTTAGTTGTGCCACTGATGTTTGGTCACTAATGCAGATTACCATCATCATGGCATGGCCACTCAACTGAACTTCTTTAGGTAAGTGCTATTATATAGAGTGGTGGAAAGTAAAAAAAAAAAAAAAGTTTTTACTTTTACTTAAAAACAGAAGTGTGACTACTTTTGCCACCTCTGATTATATTAATTTGATCAAAATAGGATTTTAGTGACATAATGTGCAGTAAATTATTATTTCAGCATATTGAATAGGATTCCTAATATTTTGTCCACCTTTTTGAGCTACAGGAGAGAGTCAAAGTCTTTGTTGAACTATATTTTTTTCCCTCCTCTGTTGCATTTACTGTTCTGGGAATAGGACAGATTTAGCCTCTCCTGACTGACTGAGAGCAAAAGGCAGAGTACACTTCATATTGGTCGCCACTCAATCGCAGAGCAAATATAGAAAATCCCTATCCAGATTTTAGACGTCATTGTCCTCAATTGAATGTCCCTTCTTCTTGAGATGGAAATGAACTGCTGACTTTAGAACAAAAGAAGCCGCTTGCCAATGTTGCGCCATGTGACTGTACAGTGGCTGCTTAGTCTCTCCGATGTAAAGTTCATTGCACTCCTCTCAGTACTGCATCAGCGACAGTTGAGTTTGCTTCTCGGAATTTTGCCCTTTTGGTGAACTGGCTTTGAGGGTATTGCTAGGTTTGAGATACATTGGTATGTGATAGTTTGGAAGAAATCTCAAAAATATTGGTTGATTCATGAATCAAACACTTAGGGTTAGGGCTAGGGGTTGTGAATTTTGTGGTACAGCCCCTTGTTAGAGAACAACAAGTTATCTACATGGTCAAGATAGAATGGCAACAACATCAAATTTAAAGGTTAATAAGGATGTTAATAATCCCTTGTTGAAGAGACTAGTCGCTATGTGGGTGTCCTCACTTGATGAGAAGCCGTGATATTTGCACACGGAAGTGTGTCCAGTGTTGCTGATGGCTTCCAGGGTGACGCTGTAGTTCGTACTGCAGCTAATACATCCCATCAAGCAATGGATGTCCATAGTGTGGCACTTGGCGTATCCGTGTGACGAAGTCAGCGTGACAATGTATGAGCGAGCTCCACGTCCGACGAACCAGGTCACGTTGGTCATGGCCTGCGTGACCTGGCTCACGTTCATAGACGCGGGACAGCAAGGACCTTGGAGAAATACAATGTGATGATCAAAATCAAAACGCATAAATGAATTGTCTTTGTGACCAATCACCGTGTAGTACCTGTTTCTAAAATGTTACTGTATCCGGGTAGACTCCGTCCTGCGTTTGTAGTGGCCACGGCTGTGACCTCATATGTTGAACCACACGGCAACCGTGTTATATCACAGGAAGTGTTTCTTCCGTGGCAAGTGTGTCTATCATAGCGCCCGGTGGCAGTGATGGCGTATTCTGTATTTTGGGCATTTGGGGTGGTAAAATGGACTCTGTATGAAGACTCGTTGAACTGGGTCATATTCAGAATCTCTGGAGAACACGGAGCTGCAGACAGACAGAACATAAAGGTTCTCAATGAAAGTAGCATACAACGAGAAATTCCTCCACAATGAAAAGATTGAAAGTAATGAATTTGGAACGCCAGGGGATCCTCGGATTACGACGGTCACTCCCGCCAAGAGCTACGAATGAGTGGTTTGTAATTCGAGTCGATTCTTGGGTTGAAAAAAAAATTATAATTGGGGGATTTGAATCAATCAAACGATTCAATGCATTATATCATGATGCACAAACTATTCAATTCTTTACATTCTATTTAATTATGTTATTACTGTCTGTTTTTATCAATAAAAATACTGTACAGTGCTATTTTCCCTGTTAAAAAGCGTGTTTTGTGGGGCGCTTGGACATCTTAATGGCAATTCCATTCATTTCAATGAGGAATGATGATTTGGAATACTGTATGAGTGCGATCATGGATAGAATTGACAGCATTGGCATGATAACCCAACAGCAAATTAGTGGTCGCACTGACTTATCATTACCTGTCTCGTGCGTGTGGGGCTTGCAAGTGCGGTTGCACCCTCGCAGCTCGCTACACGGTGAGACCACCACAGAGTAAACGCTGTTGCACCTCAAATCTGACAGCGCGCACACCGGCGCAGTGTCATTGCAGCGGATGACTTCATCAACCTGCTTTGCTGTCGTCTCGTAAAGTTCTGACCCTTTGACCGGTGACCATGTGATCTCCAGGGTCTCTGTTGAAACTGACTGTAAAGAAACACCCTGTGGGCAGCATGGAACTGGTGGAGGGGATGGAGAGGAGAAGAAAAATAGAGTAAATTATTAATGTGGGCCAAAAAAAGTGTTGTTCATTTTTCTGTCAACTTATATCAGTGTCAGATAAGTCCCCACTGAAGGCGCAGAAACCAAAACTACCACCCATCACTGACATTCAAATTGGAACTTGCAGTGACACTGGTATGTTAGTCAACTCGTGTGATCCATCCTACTCGTGGTGTAGTTCTGCACATGTACAAAGGGACTGGAGCCGGCCTGGTTGTAGGGGAAGATGCTGGTGAGGTAGGTGTAACCACACACACAGAGGAAGTGGCAGCTGGTTCCAGTGGTGTTGCACAACTTCTCGGTACCGTCGTCCCTCTTTATAAAAGCCATGTAGAACTCCGCCAGGGGTACCTCATCCCACATGACTGAGCAGTTGTCAGCTTGGGCTTCCTGCACCCAGATGTCATCTGGGGAACAGGGGTCTAACACATGGAAGGAACGTTATATGAGCAATGGTAGCCATTTTGAAGCCATGTTACAGTCAATATTTTGTAGATTGTGTGTAGTGCTGTGATTCTCAACCGGTGGGTCGGGACTCAAAAGTGCGTCGCAGGCCCATTTTGGGCCGGTTGCAGACAACAGGTAAAAAAGAAAAATACATAAACTGTATTTGTATTCAGATTTTTTTGGTACAGTACAAAGCCGTACCAAGTTGCCACATGAACAAATTAGGTAAGTGACAGGAAATGTTACTAGTCACTAGTTTACACTTCTGGCTAGCAGGCGTCATGGCGAGCAATATTGGTGGAATGTCAAACTTTTTTGAAATGGCATTTAAAAATATTACATACTGTACATGTGTTTTCAGAGGCTATTTTTAAACAAAAAAATGCTTTATTGTTGTTAACTTTTATAAAAGTTGGTCACGACTCCAAGAATAGGAAAATGCGGGTCCCAGGATGACAACAGTTGAGAACCACTGGTCTCGTGAGAAAGCGTCATAACTTGTACTCGAAAGGTGTTTTCAAAACTGGTCTTTGAAAGAGGCTTCTGTGTCTGATATTTGCGTTGGCTGAGTTAGACCCACATGTGACGTAGTCAGCTGGTGGTGAGGGCAAGCTAGGTCCAGCTGAGTTGAAAGCAGTGACAGAGACCGAGTGATTCTGACCACATCCCACAGGACTGATGTAACAATGGTTACTGGCTGTGTTTTTACAGTTTTGGCCATTGGTGGTCCAAGCCACGTAGTCCTCAGCTCCTTGCACTGGCACCCAGTACACAACGATGCTGAGGGACCCACCCTGAGTCACCTGGACGTGGACCAAATCTGGGGTTGGAGGACCTTTAAATGAAATTCAGAGGAACTTTAATACAGCGCAACTGTGAACTTCACAACATCTGGCCAGCATTAGTTCACATGGTTACCTCGCAGTGAATTTGTAGGTTTATGTTCGCGTTTTCCATTTTTTTGTCAATGTTTTTTCTAACCATGAGTTGGATTTAATTGGGAAATTTGATTTGCGATACGAATGATTTGAGTTATAATTGTGATCACAGAACAAATTCAACTTGTAAGTCAAGGTACCACTGTAACAGGATACATGACACATTGTCGACCAACTACAGAATCAAAGTCAAATTTCTGCTGCTCACGTGTGATCTGGCACACAGTGAGGTCGTCACCAGCATGACCTTCTGAGTCCTGGGCTGCGCCTTTGATGCAGTAGGTTGTCCCTGCCTCAAGGTCACTGAAGGTCATGTTGTGGTCAGTAGTGTTGACCTTGAGGCGTGCGCTGGAGCCCTGCTGGATGATGCAGAGCGTGTAGAGGATGGCATACTCGACGGGGGACCATGTGACCAGGATGGTGTCATCATCAGGGGAGGTGGGGTTCAACTTGGGGGCCATCACCACTGAAAACAAAATGTATGAAGATGCAACAAATACAGTATGTTGTTTTGTAAGAGATATATAACAGTAAGCATCCCTGTGATTAGATTTCACTGCATTCTCCTCGGGGAGAGGACAACACCTTATTCTCATGGTTTCTCTTTTCATTTTATGAAAACGCTACATCGCATTGGATGGATACAGTTTCGACCATTCTGCATAGACTGCAGAGCTCCGTAACGATGACAATGAGAAGTGAAATGGCAACACTGTTATGCCCGGCGGAGTGAGACAAGCCATTGTTCTACGGGAACAATTGTATGACAATCTTCATACACAGATTAGCATCTGTGCAGGGTTTGTGCAGCAAATGGTCATTACTTACACATTTTGATCATAGGGAACCCCCTATTTATCGCAGGGTATATGTTCCTGACCCACCGGTAATAGGTGAAAATCTGCAGTATTGAGAGACTATAAAACATGCTGAAATAGTTTTACCCCTCCCACGCCCTTTAAGCACATTTTAACACACTAAAATTCACTTAAACTTATTAAAACACATTTGTGAAATGTATTTCAACTCTCAAAAATGCGTTTTACTGTTGTGGCTGAAAAGCTCACCGGCGACTGTGGCTATCCTTTCCCACATGCAAGGGCATTATAGTAAGTAAGTATACTGTAAAAACCCGTGAAAAGGACGGATTTAAAAAATTTGTTTTGCGAGAATCTCCACGTGTGGGTCGCACTAGTTGTACGCTGGCTCTCTCGTGTCGTGCGAAAGAATCACTGAATGAAATGTAAATAAAATGTACGTTTAAAACGTGCAATACAATCAAACATATTTGAATTATGAATACATCCTGTTTAAAAAAAAATTAAAGTCATGTACAGTACATTTTTACTTTTCAAGTACAGTACATTTTTATTGTACAGTTCAGTTGTATTTAACTGTGTTAAGTACAGTACAATACATATCCATTTAATCTTTAAGGATGGTTTGTTTTTAAATGTGCTAAACTTGTTTTGCATTTGCATTTTTTATTTATGTGCAATAGATTTTAATTGAATCATTAAGTACACTTTTCCTATATATTAAGCACTTAAACCTCTGCTTCCTTTTGGGTTCACACTTATGCCTAGTGTACTATTTCTATGTTGGTCATGAGAATTAGAATCAGAAAATGCTACTTAAAGAGCTAAATATTTTTTTTGCAGCGGTACTAGGTGTAAAATGTTTTCACAATCACTAAACAGTAGAAACAAGGATCAGTCCTAATGTAAGAATCATTCAGAAGGTGCAAGGTGTGATCATTCACATCGACACATTGGTCAATGTCGTATTACTACCTGTTCTGGCCTTGATTGGGTACGAGGGTTGGCTCCGCCCCCCTGAGTTGATGGACGTGACGCTCAGCCTGTAGTTCGTATAGGGCTTAAGTCCTACCACGGTGGCCGGGGAGCTGGTGACCGTGGTTTCCGAGACAAAATTGCCGCTCTGCAACACTGCCCTCAGGCTGTAGCCGGTTGCCCCGGCAACCTCTGTGAACTCCACAGTGATGCTGTCACTGTGCTTGGAGTAGGCCTGAACAATGCTGGGCACCTCAGGGGCTAATGATGGATGTGAAGATGTTAATACAGTTGGTAATAAGTCACTTTCATTTATATAGCACCAATTAATAGCAGAGGTTATCTCAAGCCACTTTATACACGGAGCAGGTCAAGAACCCCATTCCTCGTACATTCTAAAAATATGTATATCATCATTGTCAGGTGTAGTAGACCCAGTATCTCCAAATATCGTCAACTTCCTCCCACCGTAGGAGACCTGCAGCATTAAGTTGCCTCAAGATTGAAAGTCAGAATTTGGTTGGATATATTTGAGTCATCATGTTTTGTTCAAAATTGATAGTTGTAATGTTTGGGTGCAGACGAACAAAGTCAGCCTTATAGGTAAGTTGCAGACATTAATTTCCATTGATTGATTGATCGACAAGAGATGAGTCAGGTCAACTTTATCGTGAAGAAAAGTTTTCAGTTCTCCATCACACATTGGTTCACTGACCTGTTGTCTCCTCAGTTTCCGCAGTGCTCAGGACATTGAGAGCGTCATCCATGGCCTCCAGTTGCACGGTGTACACAGTGTTTGGTGACAGAGAGTTGACCGAGCCCATCACAGAGTCACCGCTGAACTGAGCAAGAAACGAGTGCCCCCGAGAGTTTTTGGGTGTCGCCGTGATTTTGTAGGAAGTAGCGCCGGTATGTCCCGTCCATCGCACGGTCATACTTTTGGATGTAACCGTAAATACAGAGAAAGTGACGTCTGGAGGAATCAGAGATAATGATGTGCATTTATGGAAGGGAAAAGCCAAGGGTCTATATTATACGGTGGTACCTTGATTTACGAGTTAAATTTGTTCGGATTTGATCTCATTTTGCAATTTACTCATCAATCAAATCATTTTTCTCCATTGAAATGAATTGAAATTGTATTAATTCGTTCCAGACCCTACAAACTATGATAATTTTTTGGTTACGTTTTTAATAAATCAATAAAATGTAAAGAAATAAGCTTTGTTTTACAAAATGTCATTATTGTTAAGTACGTGCTGTAGTATTTGTGTATTGGATGTGTGCCTTTATAGGGCGTGGCCTAGTGAGTGACAGCAGGAGCTGGAGTTGTGAGTGTTCTCATTTTGTATTTGCGTGTTTGAATGTTTGTCTCATGTCTGAAAATGCATCGTCAACTGTGGTTCTCCTTGCCCACATGGGAGGGCATTACATTACCTTAATTGCTCAATTTTTTTATTTTTTCATTTCACTCAAGCGGTGGTATATCTGTAAATAAACAAAAATTTAAAACATCAACCAGGCGACAGCTCGTAACTCGAAAATCTAAAGCTGGGACACTCGTCAATCAGTGTACCACTGTATTTCCATTCATTGAGGACAGTGAAATATAGAAATAAACTTTTTTTTTTTTTTTTTTTTACCATTTTCAGATGTGCATAGCTGAAAAAGACAAAAACGATGTGGTCAATAAATTGAACTGGTTATAAACTACAGTAGAAATGCATTACAAGGACATCTTTCCAAGGTCAGGGATTCAATGCTATTGTATCCTGAGGGAAACTATGCCTTGCCCACAAGAGAGCCAGCGGGCTGCGCATTACTTTCACTCAACACAGATTTCAGCGCAGGTATTTCTTTCAAGTCTGAATGAATTTGTCCATTGAGGGAAGGGTGTGCATGCCACACACACTCGATGAAAGCTATGAAAATCAAAAGAGCCTGTGTCTTTACAATCATACCGCTATGCAATGTAATATTTTTGAACTGCACATAAAACATGCAGATATGAAGGATGAGAAAAAATCAACTTTGTGACCTATTGTATCAAACTAGCCTTAGTTGTGTTAATAAGCAAAGTTGGTAAAGTACTATATAACTACTCTCACTCTTAAGTAGAAATACAGATATAGTACTTGTGTACAAAAAGACTGGTAAAAGGAGAAGCACTGATTCAGCTCCTGTACCTAAGTGAAAGTACAAAAATACAGACTGAAATATACTGTAAGACCCTGTAAAAAGGGAGTTCAGAGATTTGTTTCTAAATACATTATAATCTACACGTTTGAAGATAATTGATGAAAAGGTGCATAGACCAAGAACGATGTAGTTCTAAGTTGTGGCGATATAGCGTTGGACTGTTTCTCACCATATCAGTTGAGAGCTGTTTCGGCATAAGAAATAGTTGAAGTAGTACCCGTTTTTTAGCGGGCGTGGTTTCACGCATTAAGCGGACACGCTAACAACATTTGAGAGGGAAGACAATAACTTTATTTTTGTATGATTTTTAAGCCTCATTTTATATACTTGCTGATGTTGTAATCATTTAAATTTGTCAGGGCAGTTAATGACACTCTCCTCTGTGGTGTGTCAAATTTAGAAGACGAATGATTCTAGTAACTAACAAAATTAAACAGTTCTCTCAAGGAACGGATAGGGAATGTCTTGCTTCTCTGAATCGGTTCCCGTCGTCATCGTTGCTGCCTGGTTCACATTCCCTCATGTTATGACTGACCTGACCTTTTTTTCCCTGCCTTATAAGACGCCAAATTTCAATCAAGATCGCAACTGCGGTTGACTTTACTTCTCTCTATTTACATTTTTTTATTTTTTATCGTGTAATCATCCGTGGAGGTTGAAAAAAGGTAACATGCCTGTTTTGACAAATTAAGGAGTAGAAAGTAAAGCAATCTGTTTTTTGGCTTACCTGTGTGATAGTCATTAAGATTTTCAGCATCGTCAGATGTGTTTTTCCCATAACTGCACACTTTCGTTACAGCCTGGAGGCAAGATGAATGAATTTTTTTTTGTTTGAAACAACTTGACATTTTCCCTTTACTCTCTCTCTCTCGCTCTCTCTGTGTTTCTCTCTCTCTCTCTCTGTTTCTCTCTCTTTCCTGATGAGCCGACAGGTGTGTTATTGTTTCTGCAAATACCAAAGAGGGGCACTTCAACTCCTCCCCTCGAGGGGTGCTTAGGTGCCCTATGCAAGTGAGACTGGAGGAAGCTCATCTTTCTTAAATTGAAATGTTTTTGTTTTAATTACAGTCAAAGATGCAGTAGAAGGCCAAAAATATCTATTTTAAATTTGACACACCACAGAGAAGAGTCTTGTTAACAAGTCAGTGTTCAACACCAAACTCATCCAAGCACACCTTTACATACTAGTTAAAGAAACTGTCTCTTGTGATCCTCCTATGTTCCCTTTGCATGAAGACATTCGATGTTTCTTGGGCCCTCGTGGCAGAATGTGGTAAATTCCCCTGCGGGAGAAGTGGAGTTTTGGCCAGGTCTGCCATCAGTCTCTTGGCCATGCGGTCCGTTATCCTCTTCATGCTGCGGGCGGCCTCAATGGCCTGGTCCAAAGACCAGTTCACCTCCTGCTTCTTGAAAACAAAAGGGGAAATACTGTAAATGTCAAGGATTTGCAATGGAAGAATATGGTCGGTAATTGGAAGAAAGGCTACCTTGCTTCCTGTCCTGCTGCTAGACCTTTGAAATACAGGGGACAGAGTGTGCTGAAAGTACACATTGCTGGGCAGCAACGCTGTGTCTGACTGGGTGGAACGCTTCCGGTGATTGGTCACGTGCGGTGGAGGTTCCTTCACTTTGTAGCTGAATGTGACAAGAAAGTTGAATGTAGAACCTCCTCGGAAAGTGGTGATGTTGCGATTCAAGTGTGTATACCTTGCAGGTAGACTGCAGGAGGAGCCATAGCTGGCCTGGAGCAGGGACTTTTTGGTGGACTGAGGTGAGGGAAGAGACCGCATGTTGTTGGAGTAAAGTCTCTCCATGATGGCCTCTGGTGAAAACCCAAGAAAAATGTTTGCAGTATGTTTTTTGTTTTTTTTAATGAGGAGAATAGCACTCTATAATATTTACTTTATAGAACATGAAATTATACTATAATTAAATAGAATGTGAAGAATGAAACAGTTTGTGCATTATGATTAATAACTCCTCCTGGTATTTGTGACTTGGCCACATGGGGGCAGTATAATACAGTGATGAAGACAAACAAAGAAGAGTTTCACAATCACTGGAAGTCACCGAGTAAACTTTTTGTGATCAAATATCCGTTGCTTGGCTATCACACTACAACTATCGATGCTATTCGTTAACCTGTCAAGGGCGTTTTGCATTGCGTGTTAGCATTAAGCTAGCGGACTTTAAGGCAAAGTGATGTGGTTGTATTAGATACACTGTGTTTTATTTTTAGTTTGACAGTATACTTCAACTGGAAGTGGCTTTTTTCACTATCTGCCAAGCTGCTGCTTGTTGTGAAGTGACCTGAGCTGAGTTCACTTCCCATACAGTGCTCAAATCTCAATACTTTTGCTCAAAAGTCAAAGCAAAAAATTGGCCATACAACAGCTCGTATCTCGAAAACCACACCACTGTACTTCATGCATTAATTTTATGCCCTCAGAATCCTTTATTTAACTCTACTGATGGTATCACACCCTTATCCCAAATTACATGATTGAAATTAGTGATTAAAAAAAAAGACACCTTTGTGTCTATGAGTGCTGTGACCTTTGCAGTCACAGCAACGCCTAACATGTTTACAGAGCATTTTGTTCTAATTGAATAGAATTTCACAGTGAGGTTTTTTTTAAAATGTTGCTCATTGTAAAAGATTCACAAATCCAGCATTTGGAGACAACATTAATGTAAAAGGTTTACATTTTTACGTCATCATCGAAATGTGGATTCATGGTCTTCAGGCTATAAACTACTTGAATCAACAGCACAATTCCTAACTATCATCTACCAATAATTTGATTATGATGCCCCTTCCGAATATCAACCCCTTGTAAAAACCAAACAAACAAAAAAATGAAACGCAGGATGGTATTCCTATTATAATTGGTAAAATGCACACAGACAAACCTTCACTGATGAACCTCATTGGTTGAGGTAATCATTTTCATTCATTCACTAATTCTGTGGTGTCTGAGTTTTTTTCTCCCTCCAAAGTTGAGCTCATCAAACCAGCAACTAAAACTTGAATAAAGGAGTAGTATAATAATCATATTACCCTCTTTCACCTTATGTAAAGTACATAGCGTGTATACATAGCTGACCTTGGTTGCCTTGCTGTGTCTCCTGTTTCCTGATGACTCTCTTGCCTCCCACAAACTGCAACATCGTCTCTGCGCCTCCACTGTCTGTACCTGGAGCCACATCAATATGAGTACATACACAAGGATAGACAGATAGGGGTAGTAATCCCTCACATATTCGGAGTTCACTATTCACAAAATTACCTCTGTGTTTTTTTTTTCTGTGGAAGCGATTCCCAGCTATTTGCTAAAAAAATCCCCTATTTGCTACGTTTGTACGCTCTGAAGCTCCATCTCAATCCCAGAATAGCGAGGGATTACTTTTTATTAGGGGGTACTTTAAGATACTTAAGTAGTGGAGAACCTTTACTCTTGCTGGGGTCCATATCTGTTGAAATCCAGTCTTCTAGTCTCAACTGACGAGAGGCAAAATTGCTCAGTATCTGTCTGCTGCCTGTTGACTTCCACATGCTGGAGTTTATAAAGATGATATTAGTTTGCTGTATTTTATTCAGCCTCATGGATCAATTCCCCCTACCTGATTGGCTTAGGGTGGGTCCTGGCTTTGGTCTTGGGCCTACGCTCCTGACGATCTTGACTGTATTTGGAGGCCAGGTTATCCATCTTCCTTGCCAGGTGAGGCAACTGGACCAGACCTTCTTCCAGGTCCTTCTTCAGCCTGGACACCTCTACCTGCAAGGCCAGGATAGCCTCACTGGACAAACACAAACACACCACAGATCACTCAGTGAGCTAGTTTAAAAAAATAAAAAAATAATAGACATTTGTAAGATATTGACCTATTACAAGAGCACAGGTGGCATTCTCTCTGTTCTACATCCATTGCAGCACTCAGGATAGGTTCAGAGGCGTAGTGATTCTTTACATCAGGGCCTGTTCGGATCATTGATGTAGACGTGATCGCAATTATGACGAAGGATTAACTCACCCTGCAGCTTGAGAGAAGACTCTTGAGTAGTATTTTGCACCCACAGTTCCACTGTAGCTGCTGAGCCTCCAGGCTGCGTTTGGACGTCCGTTGGATGGATGGTTGTCTGGAGATTGAGTGAAGAGCCTTCACTGTCCGAAGAACTAAATCCATCACTCTGCACTCTGGGGAAAGGCATTTAAAAGGTTATGCACTAAAATCATTTAGTGGAACCGTGGCAATGTGATATATACGCTAGCTAACAGCCGTTGGCGAGTAACCTCACATTCACCATAATGATCAATGCAATGAACGGTTCTGTCCCATTTAGTCATCACTCTCACTTAGCTTTACTTTACTTTAGCGCCGGCTAAACGATTTAAATAAAATACATCATATTCACCAGAGATGCTAATTATTAAATGTATTACTGTGTGCAGATTGCCACAGACATGTTTTGCTATGCTCTTGAGTGTCGTATATTTCAATGGTGCCGAAGTCACAGTTCCTTTGAGAGGGCCAAATGTTTGGAGATCTGTATTCAAGCCAACCATCTTTTCTTTGTAGTTCTACATCAAAGGACTTTCTTCAAGCATTTGTACATTTATTAGGGTTTCCCTTCTCCGCCCAGATAGTAACAGGTCTTGCGTTCACAACAGCCATCCCGGTCCGCAAAGAGGACTGTTTTGCATCTTATAAGATAAGGGTACCGGGTGTGAGCGTAGCTAGACTGTTAGGCGCCTGCAGGCGGGTGTGATTCCAAATATGGTCATGAGGAACAACCGTCTTCCGGGTGCACCCAGAGAGGGGCTAATTCCAGGCCTAAAGAATTAAACCGGGATAAACTGAGATACAAGGGTTTTCCGGGGCTTTTTCATTCTCCTGGCTTTGTAAACAGCTGTTATGACACTAAGGCTTGTTCAATAAATCGAATTAGCCCAAACGCCAAGTGTCTCGAAGCCTTCATTCATTCCTGCCCGGGTGACCACCGACTCGGAACCAGAGATGGAAAAATCCACCTCACGAGGAACCAGTCAAAGTACCAAAAAATGCTGATGCTGCTTTAGTGCAGCAAGCTGGAGCATCTGAGATCAATTTGAAATTGTATTTGTTAATGAAACCGTCTATTTGCTAATATAGTTCAAGCTACAAGGGCCAGTACTAGTGACTCTCAGTACTAGTGGCTTATCAAATTGACATGGCAACACATCTAGGCTGAAATCTGATTGGACAAAAAAAAAAAATCCAACATACACATTCTGGAATCAAAGCAGCCAACAGAAATGCTACAAAATGAAGGGAACAAATGAATGCAATTTCATGGAACAAATATTATAATGTAGGTTTTAAATATAGTTCAGTTCTTCTGCTAGTGTCTTGTACCTTTCTGTTGGAGGATTAGGCTGCAATATTCCACAGGACTGATTCAAGTAGGAGCTCCCAAATCCACTGTCTGTCTCTCTGCAAACAATCCCCTGCGCCCCCAGACAAAACCAATAACGTACCCATGTCAAGTTAAACATTAAAAAAAAAAAAAAAAAAAAAAAACTAAGGAGCATTATAGTTTGACCTGCGAAAGTGATGAGCGTGCATCAGAGGAAGAGGAGACCTCCACAGCCAGGCTGACACCATCACCGAGGTCACATTCTCGGTTTAGAACGCTATATTGAGTGCCACTGCAGCAGAAATATTTGACAGCATTAATGAGGCAAACTTATTGAATGCATCCGTAATAACAGCACTAACCTTCTCTGCGTCCCTTTCCCACTGATTCCATCCCAAGTGTCATTGCTAGCACTCCCTTCCAACAAGGCAGATTCTCTCTTTTTGTCACAGTTCTCCTCATCCTTAGCATCTAGAAGTCCCTCCGCAGAGACCCCCGAGCAAACAGAAAACCTGCACACAATTCCAAAACACTCTTTAGCTGACCGCAATGGAACCGAACACCAACCTGAAACACGATCTGCCTGCAGGAAGCTTAAGAACATGGCTATTATATGAACACACGCACTACTCAGAAGATGAATGGTGAATGTGGATAATAACATACAGTCGTGTGTGTTCTGTATGTACTGTATCCCAGTTTATTATGCTGTTTTTGCCTAGGGATGGGCATAATAAGATCAGTGATTTCCAATCAGGCTGCCTTGGCACACTAGAGTTCCACTGTAAATTATCCAATTTAATTGAACTTGTCTGAAAATGTTTTTTTTTTCTTTTTTTTTTAATAGATTACAAATATATCTTTGGTCATCTATCGATGCCAGAGATGTAAAGTGATAGTCATAACAACGAAATGCTCTTTCATTAGATGGCAGAAAATAAATTTCATAGTCATGGCTTGTATCACCTTTGTGATGACTTAAACAGTTCCAGATTTCAAGCTGAGTTAGTCAATTTGGGAACAAACTGAGACGATATCATCATCATTTCAGTATTTATAATTTTTGTGACATTTCTCTTTTGGTGGTGTGCCATGGGATTGTTTTTTAAATATGTGCCTTTGTTCAATAAAAGTTGGAATACACTGAATTAGGCAAGTAATAAGGAATTCTAACCATTGAGTGTAACTGTTGTTTAAGCATCTTATAAAAAATGGAGTGGACTACTTGTTGCAGTCAGCAGAGGCGCTGTTGAGTCAATCCCAACCAGTTTGTTGGCTAAAGAAAAAACATGGCATCAGCTGTTATTTGTTAAGTCTCATTTACGTTGTAACAGTTAGTTTCCTTAATGCATCTGCCTCACAGTTCTGCGTTTATGGGATTGAATCTCAGCCCACCTCCAACATTACAAAAACACACACACGTTAGGTTCATAGAGTGAGAATGTGCTGGTTCTGGGATAGGCTGCAGCTCACCTGTGACGTAACCCAAATTGGGATAAGAGGATACGAAAATGGACGGATGGATAGAAATTCATTGCTCCTTAATTTTACCAAAAAAATGGATCAAAGAAATGTGTTCAAATGCCCATCCCTAATAAGGATTAATTTAGCAGAATAATGAAAGAGCTGACAGTTGAAACTATATTGTCCACCCTTTGTGATTATGATTATTAAAAAAATAATAATAAAAAAAAAAATATATATATATATATGCGTGTGTGTGTGTGTGTTTTAAATCAAGCAGTCATCCATAAGAGAATATTAGATCCTCACTTGTTACTGACTTGCATTGAGTCATTGATGATGACCTCACTCCTTTCCTCCAATCCATCATTTCTACTGGTCTCATCTTCGTCCTCCTTTTGTACCTCAGTCTTTGTTTCCGTTCTAAAACATTCAGTGGTCAGACATACACTTGACCCCTGAAACATGAGACACAGTCAAAGTTTGTGCACTTTTTCCAACACAGCCTCTCAAATGTGCATTCAAATACAAACGACGCAGGGCGAGGACACAGCAAACAAACAACGTTATGTTTGTCAACATAAACTGCCTAGATTTAAAAAAACAAAACATTTTCTAAGTATGCTGAGCTGAAGAAAAAAATGGTGTTGTGGAGCAATTAAAACGTTTCTCAAAAATTGAATATTGTACTTTAAATTAAGCATTAATAAATTAATCATGCTCTCATTATATGGCAGATTAAGCTATAGGACATAGCAGATATAGAGGAAAATAGCATATTACTACTGTATGTTGAAACTGTATTTCCTCATGTAGCGGCCAAAAGCGTAAATCAACTGCAGAGAATGGCAAGTGACTAATTGGGGTAAGGCATTTATTTATTTATTCCGTGAACCTAATAGCATTATTGGCCAAGTCATTTTTTATTTACTGTCACAATGTCAATACAGAATACTAATGTGCTTGCAAAAAAAAAAGTTTCCTTGGGTTCCTTGCAAATCACTATACAAATCTAAAGTATTATTGTTATTATTATTAAAAATATTAGTAGTAGTAAGTGAAAGGCATCATTTGTGCAAAATGTTTTCTAAAATATTCAATAATGCATTGATTTATTTCAATAATACAATGTTTTTAAAATAATTTATTACAAATGTTACAATATAACATATATATGATAATAGCTTAGATTAATCAATATTTGCCAATATATATAATATATACGAATAAAAGGGCAAGTACTGCTGCATTCCACTGCAGCAACACAGCATTCGGACATGCCTTGGATTTGTACAGTATAAGTAGTATTTGACTTTTATTTAATTATTTCTTTATTTATTGCAAACTCCTACTCAGGTCAATCTAAACAGGGTGTCTGTTACCTCATGTAGTGATGGTGGAGGTGAGGCCTTCACTGACAGGTTGTTAGTTTTTTCTTTGGGAGTAGACGATAAGAGAGGCGGGACAATCTTCTCACGCGTGTTTTTGTCGATCATCTCCTTAATATCCTCCAGGTGCATACCCACTCTGAATAGATCTCCTTCCAGCAGCCTGCACACATTCAAACAGACCATCACTTCTGCACAAATGGAGCACAGAGGGCAAAAGCCTTCCTAACCTGTTTGGGTCAAAAGGTCCGATGTTGTTGCACAGGCCCAAATAATTCTGCATCTCCAGAGTTCGGTGCTCTTCCTTCTTGCTCATGTATTTTCTTTCCAACTGGTCCTGAGCTTCCATCAAGCTCCTCAGCATCTAGCAGCACATCTCAGTTACAAGCACACACAACAAGTGCTCATATTCTGATCACCATTTACCATTTGTTGTTCTTCTGTGCTAACCGACATGTTGTTTACACTCTGCTTGAAGTCATCCACCTGCACAGATCATGCTTTGGCAAGGTGTTTTTGTTATATTAGTACCATATGAATTAATGTTTTTTTTAAACTAACCATCTGCATGAACTGGCTAATGACAGCTCTCAGCTCAGCAGTCATTTTTTCAGCCTCATTGGTACATTCTTGATGAGACTTATTGTTAGGCTCCATCTCATCCTGGTTAGTTGTTTTTACTTTTTCAACAATGTTCCCTGAAACACATAATTTCCTCAGATCATAAGGCGTAAAGTTATGAGAAACAGGAATTGATGGAATGACAAACATGTTTTTAGACCATATTTTCAGGGAAAATAGCTCAAAATCTAATTATCTGCTATACAATCGTCATCTTTAATTTATATAATGTGTTCATAGTCAGTGACTCTCATGTAACTTAAGGAGCCCAAAGAAAGAAAGATGTTTGTGTAACCAGAATCGTGTCATTCGACCCCATTTGTCTCCATGGAAACAAGAGGTATATCCTCCAGCATGCTCTGTTCGCAGTCGGTGAAGCAAAGCGCTGTCCTGTCGTAATATCGTATGTCATTTACCCGATGTTGGAATGTGCGGAGCTACAGGTCCAACATGGCTACCCTCACTGGAGTTTCCTAGGTCATCTTTGACGCAAATGTCTGAGGAAACCTGCAAAAAGAGATTAAGTGAAAAAAGTAGATTTTTTTTCCTTTTACTTTATTATGATTAGATCAGATTTAAGATTTACTTACATTGGTTCCTAACCTAATTTTATCTATGAGATTCTCAGCCCTGGCATATTTGGTCAGTAGCTTATCATATTCAGCCTAAAAAGATCAAGACAAAAAAAAAAATGTTAAAAAAAAAAAACAATCGTACCAGAACATCAGCCAAGGCATAAGCAAACAAAGCACCTGCTTAGGACCTTGTGACCACTTGGGGGCCCCCAAGAACATTCAACAGAGCCTGGAGTATTTTTTATTTTTTTTTGTAGACGCTACCAGGCACTGTGCTCCAATTGTTTGGGACAGAAGGTTGAATGGAAGATCGACCAAAAATAGTGCGGAAAGAAGTGGTTAATTAAACTATTGGAACGGAAAGTGCTGATTGTGGTATGCATGGTGAGCAGAGAGCGAAGAAATAGTATCTGTAATAATAATAATCATCAACATCATCTATCTATTTTATATATATATATGTATCCCACTTAGTCAACCCAAGTCTGCTCTTGTACTATAATTTTTTTTAAAATAATACTTACTATAAGTAGTATGGAGGTGTGGGCAGACTCTGAATCTTAGACTACAAATAAGATGAAGTAGTAGAAGAAGAGGTGAACCTGTAAGTGATGCACCAAGGAAGGACTGGTCTGCTCATTCGTGTCTTTGAGAACTTGAGGCTTCTCTGAAGGCAGAAGGTCTGAATCCTCCAGGACCCTGCTGATCACGTCTAAGATTCCTGGGGAGGACTGGGCTCGGATCATGGGACTGGGGACTTGAGGAATGAATCTGACTGGACTACTGGGAATCTTTGGAATTTTGACCTTAGGGGCAACCTTGGAGAAGTCAGGGAGAGGATAATGGACTTGACCCTGGCCGTACTTTAGCTCACCGAAGGACCTGCTGCGCAAATGTGACATTTTCCTGATGGGAACTTCACACTCTTCACATTTAGATGGTGTCACGTCACTCTCATCTCGACTGGACGCTGTGTTGTCCTCCTCCAAACCTTCTCTTTGTTCGTTGCCGTCACTGTCGGCACTCTCCAGCAGGGAGACCTCTGGAAGGGTCTCGGCTTCAATCAGCCTTCCAGTCTGCAACAACTCTTCCCGGGAGAAATGTCGCAGCATCAACTTGTTAATGTCAACTGGAGGATGAGTGCTTGGTGGGGCTACCTCTTCATTCTGTTTATGTTCTTCTTCTACTTTCTCCACATGAGATCCATCAGGAGACTGATTTTTTGTTGACATTTGTCTTTGATCGGAGGTCACGTTTCTTCGAGCACTATTTATGCAGGAGAAGTAAGGACTGCCAAGATTGCCATCGTAAGGGAGGTCCTCCTGATCCTCATCACTAGTATTTTGCCCAGGGTCCTCATATGGCTGGTTTAGAAGTTCCTCATTCTGCAAAATGCTGCTCTTCATTGGGAGCTCCATCTCACTCCTTACAATTATGGCGTCTGAGGCGATGTCATCTGCAGATAACCAAATTAATGTACAGTTTCTATTATATCTTAAAGCAGTTTCTCAACATTTACTGAGCCATAGTTTGCATGACAAAAATCACAGCACAGCACACCACCAGAAAAAAAGGCACACAAGTTTTATATAGTGTACTGGAATATGGTGATATTTTCTCAATTTACTCACAGACTTAGTTAGTGTGAAATATGGTCCTGTTTGGTTGAACGCAAAGCTGATATACAGGGTGTCCCAAGAAGTCGCTATACGTTACCTTTTTTTAAAACTTTGTTTCAGGCGTCATTCGGACATATGTGAGGCCATCAGATTCAGCATATTAAAGCTTAGACTTTACAGGTTTTGTAAGCCCATGGCTCACCAACTGGCATTGTCGCAGCATTGCAAAATTGCCTGCCTGGCAAGAAGGTTTTCTGTCCCCAACTGTAGTTCAGCGCTAAAAGCGTTTGAAAAGCTTCACGGCTGTCACACTGCTCTTTACAGTTCACGCTATTCATGGCAAGTTTCTCAAAACAAGATCTTTTTCAAACAGATAGATACAGAAAGATGCTTGCTAAAACTGCAAAGCCTAAACTGTCAAATCATGATGGCCTCACATCTGTTGGGATGATACCAGAAACTAAATAAAAAAGGAAGTTTACGGTGACGTTTGGGACAACCTTTACTTACCACGTACTTGCTTCTTTTTTTGGGAGTACAGTGGTAGTTCTACAAAGTGCATCACATGTAGGACTAATTATTACACTCCAAACTAACTATTACTCATTAACTATTACACATCTGTCAATCCCCTCGAAAGAATGTTTGGATGAGTTTGGTGTTAAACAACTTTGAAACATCTTTGACATTGTGACATCTGCATCATCTGACCTGAAGCTTCTTCTAGATGTATAGAGGAGTAAACAGCTCCGTGTACTGTCATCGTGTGGAAATATTAATGTACCAAATGATTCCCGTACTTTTGTACATACATAATGCAAACATCAACCATTGCACTTCTTAATGTAAAATGGTATAATGTAAAATAATGTAATTTTTTGTGGGAGTAAGGGCTACTTTTTAAGGCCAAACATCCATCCAAGTTGTGTATTTTTGTACATTTTCCTTTATACCTGTATTTGCTACGTTTGTTGCTTTGTGTCATTAACCGTGATGCGGTTGAAGTCGGCGTGCGTGACTCACCACTGAAATGGATGCCGGCCTCTGATACGGCAGATTCGTCCTGCGACAGATGCAAAGCTAAAGAAGAAGCCCGCAGATCACTGAGGTGGAGACTTTCATCCTCACTCAGATCCACCACGATTCTCTGCTGGATGCACTTTTCCCACAATAAGGTTGTCTTGCGTTCTTCCTTAAAATCCTCGTCAAAATCCTCTGGTTCCCCCTCCATGACCCACGAGCAGACCTTGTCCAGTAAGTGAGCCGCTTTTGTCAAGACAAGGGAACAAGTTCACCAAACGAATCAACATATTTTGATTCATTCATTTGGCAGTAATATATAGTTTAAATAACTGACACACTCTCATAGTCCATAAGGTAACACTGCATGCTTTCATGCAGTTAAAGGCCAATACAAGATAATGTAATAAAATGTATGACGTAATATACAACACTAAGCACTATAATGCTAAAACCATGGAAGTTAATGAAGTGAATTGTAACTTTAATCTGTTCCATGAAGAAGTCACCAACCATGGAACAAAATAGGGAGATGATGAAGAAGAAGAAGATAATGGAAAATAAGTAAAAAAAAAAAAAAAAAAAAACACCAAACAAAATAATTAAGGCTTGCACAACATCCCAAAGACATGTCCTCTATCTGCATGTGGCAAAACGTCTGTGTCACAAGTGACTACTGTATATCCATCTACATTCAAACGGCTAAAAGACGGGTACTTACTCGAGTAATAGACAGGTCCTTTCAAAAAGATAATGCTGCATAAAACAAAACGTCACCTCTTGGCATAATCCTGCCAGTAAGTAAGTCCAGAGCGTCTCCCAATTCCTGTCTTGACATGTGCTTCCTTGGACAGGTTTTTTTTCCTGCACCATCATTAATATTGCACAGGTTAGTGGTGTCCATCTGGACCTGTACTGTCAGCTGTACAGGCGTCTGGTTGCCTGGTAACGGCAGCAGAAGTGACATCTGGATTTTTATTTCTTTTTTTTTTGTTGCTGGGGTGGGGGGGAATGGACATGTTTTGCACCACCTTCATTGCATTATCATATACATATATTTTTTATGTATTTATTTATTTGCGCCAGACTGAATAATTTGCCAGTAGAAAGCCAGTAGAAGCTCTCATTTGATTCACTTTGCAAGCATCAAACGGTTAAGATAAAATAGAATAGACACATCACACATCACTCCATCGTGACTCAATTATATTTTGTGGTCTGGATGGCTCAATGACAGCGGATTTACAATACGTCATGACATCATTCCATTCAAATCTTTTGGACCAAAGACTGAAGACCTGGGCGTGGCTATCTTTGAATAGCGTACTACGATTGGCTGCTTGTACAAAAACACACTCCACTACGATAAGGCAAAAAAAAAGAAAAAGAAAGTCAACCTTTAAACTATTCCACGAAGTTTAACAAATTTAATGAAACAATGGCTATCAAATAGTTGCGTCTTGTACGCAGCGTGTGTATTCTTTGCACGGTGTTAGTGTTTATTATCGTAACTAAGTGAAAACAAGGAAAGAAAAATACACGAAGCGTTCGAACTGGATCGACTCACGTAAGTTTTCAGCTAATATGCTAACCGGCTAACCATCGACAGTAATTTACAGTTTGTAGCATTTGTGGAATAAAACTTTTAATGATTGGATTAATGTCTACTCATAGCTACCAGTCAACTGTGATATTATTAAATGAACAGAATAATGTTGACTTTTGAGAAACATGCTGACATAAAAAAAAGTAGCAGTATTGTAGTTCTGTAGAATTAATTAGGTAAATAATCAATCATGTACTGAACCTTGAGCCATAATAGGTTGAGTGTAATTACTTGTATGTTTCTTGTGGAGAAAATATATTACATTATATAAGAAAATCGCTTTTCACTAATCTTTCATTCTTATAATCTATGCCATTATTGGCTTCCCTATTTACAATGGCAGTGTATTATTAAGGGATCAGGCAATCCAAGAAGATAATATAAATTATGATACTAAATATGAACAAAATTGAGATTAATTAAATAATTATTAATGGTCCCAAAAACTCTCTGCAGGCTTTCTAGATTTCCTGTCCCTGTGAGGAAGAGTTACAGGTCAGTAAGCCATGATTTTATTATTTATTATTCTTTAGATTTGCTCCAGGATTTTCTTGCTTTGTGGTGTCTGGTGGCAGCCTTTGCTTTCATGAATCCATATCAGCCTCTGCTTGGAGTCTTCTAGGGTCACCAATAAACATATACTTACCAGATACTTGCTTAGGTACACCAGCACAATACAATGGAATCCAGTACAATTGTATAAAATAATCATAATAATAATAATAGTGCTCACTTTTGATTGATTGTGAGAAATGTATTCATGTAATTGTTTGTTCATTCTAGGGATTTTTAGGTGTAAACTACACATACTGAGAAGTGTTTTTAGTATTTTGCCCATCTCATGTAGCTCACTAAGTAAACCCAGAAACCACTCTAGTTCTACACCACTGCAAACTACAACCACGATAACATTACTACACTTATATTACATATTGTTGCCTTTGTGACAGTGTGACTCACAAACAAAACATCATGTTCTGCATTTCATCGCCTTGTGCTGGTGTACCTAATATAATGTGAGATGAGTGTGTTTTTCCTGTTCACATACACACACGTCAACAAAGAGCTTTGAGTACAAGTCGGTTAGAAACACACCCATTTGGCAGAAAAGGTGCACACTGGCACTCCTAAAACTTCCTCCAACAGGGATTACGCTGTGTGGATGCAATCTCTAGAAATATTCCTTTACAAAAAGTCAGCCAACATTTTCATACAGAAAAAACTAAACAAATGGGTGAATAGGGCGGCTGGTTAGCACAGCTGCCTCACAGTTCTGAGGAACCGGGTTCAAATCCCCAAAACATGCATGATAGGTTAATTGAAGACTCTAAAATGCCCGTAGGTTTGAATGTGAGTGTGAATGTTGGTTTGTTTATATGTGCCCTGCGATAGGCTGGCGACCAGTTCAGGGTGTACACCGCCCCTCGCCCGAAGGTAGCTGGGATAGGCTCCAGCACGCCTGTGACCCTAGTGAGGATAAGCGGTATGGAAAATGAATGGATGAAACAGGTGAATAGGTAAATGGTGAATACATTTGTAACTAGACAACTGTGAATAAGTGTGAGATCACTTTACAGTATTTTGAATGCGAAAATTCAGTGCTATTGTCTTAAGTCTGTTTATTTACAGTAAAGAATCATGGGAAAGCATCGATCTGCTCAGTTTCCCATGAGTTCAAAGGGGGAGGAGCCGGTGGGTGAGATATATTAGTGTGGCTTGTATGACCTCATGGAGAAATTAGCTAACGGTCATTTGCTTGTCTTTAGGTAGTTCACACATGCTTTTTTTCTCCTTTTGGAGCATGTTCTGGACTGTTTAAGAGGGTTTTTTGGGGGGTCGAACCTTGTAAAGCCTTTCCATTTTCATAGCTAGGTCACATTGGCAACTCCACAGCAACTCATCACCTCGCCTTTGATTGACAGCTGACGTGTGCTGACCACTGTCCTTTTCCATTCCCGCCCTGCACTCTCTCTCGTACATGCCCGCCGCTGTTTGGTGGGTGTTGCCATGGCGCCGTGTGGTCAGAAAGAGGCTTCACACACAGCATCTTGTATTCTCTCCACAGAGGGCCACCGAGGGGGAGACTGAGGGGCGGTGACGCAAAGCGCACAAAGCAGCCCAGTGGACTCTCACTAGCCTCCCTTTTACTGAGCTTTTTAAAATTGTTTTTCTCCAAAGTTCTTTTTTGACCTTTTTCTTTGCACGTGGTTACTTTATTTTTTAACGCAACCATTTGGTCGGGAACGAAATTGGGATTTTCCCTCATATTATGCACATCAATGGATACCGAGGGATCAGTGATTAGCACACGAGCTGAGGATCAGTCCTTCCATGTCCGCTACAGGTAGGAGCCTCTACTCTTACAAGTACAAAGTGTTGCGCAGCCTAGTTGCTGTTTACCATATTACTCGCTGATAGCATTTCTAATATATTCAACAATTACATTCTTGTTATGTATGATTGACCAAGGGGAAAGTCAATCTACTTTATCCACTCAGTGATGGTGTAAATGTGAGAGTGAATGGTCGTCTGTCTATACCGTGTACTGTGTGTGCCCCGTGATTGACTGGCACCCTGATTCTATACTGTTGTCTGCCTTTTGGCCAATTTCAGCTGAGATAGGCTCCAACTCCCAGGGATAATGGATGAAAAAAATGTGATGATTGATGGACTATGCTTCATTTAACATGCATAAAATCTGTAACTATGCACAGTTGAGGGGACGATGTCGTAGTGAGAGGGCTCTAAAAAGGTGACAATTGGGAGGTAAAGGCATCTAGTCCGGCAGCTTACTTCATTACTGCCAGTATTTTATGACTACTGCCACCCATACATGTGTTTTTTGCTTGTTTACTTACTTCCTTTCCTTGCTTTTTGGAATATATTGGGTTTATGATCATATTAGATATTTTGTGTTTTTAAAAAAAATAGTGTCTGAACTCCCCATTTTTTTTAAATTTTTATGTCATCCAATTTCACACAATTGCATTTCGTCAGTTGAACTTAAACTTAAAAAAAAAATCAATTTACATGATTGTTACATCGTGTTATTGAAATTGAAGAAATGCAATTGTGTGGAACCGTTTGACTAATAATTATGTTACATCACTGTTGGAATTTTTCTCAAATTTCGTTATAGCATTTCCATCTTCTCACTCAGTAGAGCCACTGATACACACTTTTATTCAACAATGTATTTTTTTCCTGTGTAAGATTACACACTTACAGTGACTACCCAAAATAACAAGTGTAAAGTACCTACTTTCCATTTCATCCATCCATTTTCAATTTTCAACACCGCTTATCCTGGTTAGGGTCGCGGGACGCTGGAGCCTATCCCAGCTGACTTTGGGCGAAAGGCGGACTACACCCTGAACTGGTCGCCAGTCAGTCGCAGGGCACATATAGACACGGACAACCATTCGCACTCACATATACACCGTCACTGAGTGGGAAGTGAACCCACGCTGCCTGCACCAAAGTCAGGCGAGTGTACCACTACACCATCAGTGACTAGTACCTACTTTATTTTAGGTATATTATTTGATGATTAAACGATAAAACTGTGGAATTGTGGTCACAAAATAGAGTTGTTGATTCAGTCCCTATTGGTGAAATAATTGGATAAATTGAATAAATCGATTGCAAAAAAAAAAAAAAAAAAAGTCAAAGCAAAATCTCTCGAACATTTGCGGGGTCATCCACACGAGCTAATGTTACTGCAGACGCACACACCACTCCGTGTAGAAATACTGTAAGTTAATAAGGATGAAAAAGTATCTAAAAGACAGAGAATGTCCAGTCTGCGATCATTTCACACTTAAAACAGAAGACATCTAAGTGCAGTGTGTTTACTGGAAGCAGAACCAGCTTACACAATAGCATGTCTACAATCGCTGACACAAGGTAACGCTAACATAATTAGATAATTTCATATAGCTTACCACCGTGAGTTTGAACATATTGTAATGTAGTTGTAAGTAGTGAAGGATAGACACAGCAGCCTGTGTAATTTTAATCAATTTATTAAACCAACAGTAATAAATTAAACACGTACTGTAATAAACATTCATACACGTTGGCCACAACTGATGTCCAGACTGGCTAACGGTTAGCCACATGCTAAAATGAGCTTGCAACAGCTCAACTTTACTTTCATTCGCTGACACCCACGTCACTTCCCAGCCAGGCCTGTCACAAGTAATGCAGTGTAGAATGTGAGCTGGCGACCCCAAGTGGACAATAATAATACCTGCATGTTTTTTTTGTTTGTTTCAAAGTGCAAAATCTATTTTTATCTGATTAGTTGATGGTAAAATTGGTAGAATAATCGCTTCTGAAAATATTTGATCCTAGCATGACTAGTTTGATGTCTAAAGATGAACATGACATTGGTTATGGCTATTAACAGGAGTGACTACACACTTATTAAGTTTTGCATATTGGAATTGATGAGAAAAATCCAGAATATACTCAGTAGGATGCATTTTCACTTTCTAGTCCATATCGTTTGAGTTTACAGTCAGGTATAATTTTCCAGAAAACATCCCGGTGGCATCTCTAATTACCTTCCAAATGTGCACTGTCAAACCTCCTGTTGAAGGTAGCCTCAATATTTAACAAGCCCTAAAATATTCATCGCTTGCTTGCTTTGTGTGCGTGTCAGTAATATCGGGTCGGTCCTTCCCAATTAATTGACGCCATCGGACCGTGAGTGGCATCTGCCTGACGTAAAGCTACTTAAGCGCTCGCCCAACCTGGAATCTGTTGCGCTCCTGCCGATGTAATCTCAAGTGGCCAGGTCAGAGGAGACGGCTTGAGAGAAAGATGATGAAGATGAGCTGAGAGAATGCTGACTCTGCTCTTTCCCTGCCCTTCTTGCATGCAGGCTTAACAAAGTTGACGCCGTCACACCCCTACAGGGTTTTCCTCGTCTTTAATATCTCTGACATCAAACGCATTAATAATGTGACTGGAAATATTTTTTTCTTAGTGAGCACCAAAAGAGAAAAGGTTGTTCTTTTAAGGCTTTTGGGGTCACCTCTCCTTCAGCCTGGATGCAGTGGAAACCTAGTAGATGCCTCTCAGATGCACCATGTGCTGTTGTTGTTGTTGTTGTTATAAGGCAAGAAAAGGCTGCAGGTAGGCTGGTGTGTATCACATTTACTGGACTGAATCATCATTGCTTCTACACACTGAATTCCCTTTCCAGGATCTTTTATATTATTGTAAGCTACTGTAAAATTATGCACAGTTTGAACATTAACACACTGCTTTAAATAAAGCGAATTTTAACTATGCACTTAAACATTGATTCAGTTATAATGTACTGCACAAATAAGTTAAATACAAATTGTATCTAAATAAATGTTTGAAACCAAACAAACTAAAAGATTAAATGCTAATGTTTTGTATTTTAAAGTTAAATACAACAGCATTGTTGTTAACAAATGTACTGTACGGGGTTGGAAAAAAAGGTTTACCGTATTTTCACGACCATATGGCGCACTTAAAAGTCTTAAATTTTCACCAAAATCGACGGGGCGCCTTATAATGCGGCGCACCTTATGTGTGCACCGAGTTTCAAAATCTGTATATGTTGTGTGAATTTGATGAGCGCTCCGCTTGACTGACTTGGAGCATTTCCTGCCGACGCGCTGCTTATATAGAGGAAAGGCGGACGTGACTGAGGACAGCATGCGGACGTTAAAGGGGCAAGGGTGCGCGTGAAAGAGGACCCTAAAGGCACGCCCCCAGTAGGTATATAGTTCTGGTATAGTTCTGGTATGTGCATCATCGGTTTGGCTAAGGACCCCCGAAAATGGCACCTACGAAGAGACACGCTTATGAAGCACAGTTTTAACTGCAAGCTATCAGTTATGCGGATCGAGCAGCCGCGAGAAAATTCAAGATCAACGAATCCACGGTTCGCAAGTGGAGGAAGCAGGAAAACGAGCTTCGCCAAGTCAAGAAGATGAAGCTGAGTTTCCGCAGAAACAAGGCGAGGTGGCCCGAGTTGGAAGACCAACTCGAGCAATGGATAAATGAGCAAAGAACAGCCGGGACAAGCATCATTGCTGAACAGCCCCCCGGCAATAAGACTGACTCGGACAATGACGAGAGGGAACCCGGCATGTTTGATGGAGAGCTTACACAGCTATTCATTTCGGATATAGAAGATGAGGACTTTGATGGATTTGTGGATGAGGATTGATCAAAAAATAACGCGAGTACATTGTTAAATACTTCAATAAAGTACAACCGAACTCAGTTTTGCCCCCGCTGCCTTTTTAAAAACATACGCTAGCATGCATGCTTGCGTATGTTTTAGCGTGCATGCTTGCTACCGTATGTTTTAAGATAGCGTATGTTTTACCATGCCTGCGCCCAATAATACACTGCGCCTTATCCATCCATCCATCCATCCATTTTCTGAACCACTTATCCTCACAAGGGTCGCGGGAGAGCTGGAGCCTATCCCAGCTATCTTCGGGCAGGAGGCGGGGTACACTGAACTTTTTGCCAGCCAATCGCAGGGCACATACAAACAAACAACCATTCGCACTCACATTCACACCTACGGACAATTTAGAGTCTTCAATTAACCTACCATGCATGTTTTTGAAATGTGGGAAGAAACCAGAGTGCCCGGAGAAAACACACACAGGCACAGGGAGAACATGCAAACTCCACACAGATTGAACCCCGGTCTTCAGAACTGTGAGGCAGACGCTCTAACCAGTCATCCACCGTGTCGCCCGCTGCGCCTTAAGTATGTACATTAAATACAGAAATAGACCCCGTACCTGCCTTTTAATACGGTGCGCTTTATGGTCGCAAAAATATGGTAATCCTCTTTAACAGTGCAATTTGAACAGTTAATTCAGTGATTCTTTCACATACCACTAGAGGGAGCCTGTATCCCACACTTTGAGAATCACTGCCAGTGTGGTCGCCTCGGTAACGCGCTCTCTAGTATTGTCTTTGTTTTTGTGTTTTTCGTCCGTCTTTGGAGACCTTACACTCTGCATCTTTTTGCACAATTGTTTTTTGTCAATGTCTTTATGTCCCCAAAGTGTTCTGTAAATTGACTGTCTGTTGTACTAGAGCGGCTCCAACTACCGGAGACAAATTCCTTGTGTGTTTTGGACATACTTGGCAAATAAAGATGATTCTGATTCTGATTCTGATTCTTAGCGAAACGTTAAAACGATTTTGGCCTAGTCCCATGTAATCCAAGGCCAGATAAATCCGCCTATTGTTTGACACTTTTCATGTGGCCTTGAAGTGTGTCGCGTGTGACTGAGAGGCGTGTTTAGTCTCCATGGTGAGATTATTGTACCACTTCCATCCATTCATTATCACAATACAGGGGCACACAATCCGTAACAATGTTCAACTTCAAATGTTTTTTTTATTTTTTATATTATTATTATTTTTTTTTTAGAACAAAAGGCATATTAGGTGGCATGGTGGTCGACTGGTTAGAAGGTCTGCTTCACAGTTCTGAGGACCGGGGTTCAATCCCCGGACCCGCCTGTGTGGAGTTTGCATGTTCTCCCCGTGCTTCCGTGGGCTTTCTCCGGTTTCCTCCCACATCTCAAGAACATGCATGGTAGGTTAATTGAAGACTCTAAATTGCCCGTAGGTGTAAATGTGAGTGTGAATGGTTGTTTGTTTGTATGTGCCCTGCGATTGGCTGGCAACCAGTTCAGGGTGTACCCCGCCTCCTGCCCGATGATTGCTGGGATAGGCTCCAGCACGCCCGCGACCCTAGTGCGGAGAAGCGGCTCAGAAAATGGATGGATGGATGGACGGATAAGGCGCAGCGTATTATTTGCCCCAGGCATGGTAAAACATACGCTATCTTAAAACATACGGTAGCATGCATGCACGCTAAAACATACGCTAGCATGCATGCAGTTTGTCGTTAATGTTATTTGTTAATCCTTCTCGAGGTAGTGTTGACAGTATCTGAGTCATCCATTTTTTGGTATTAGGTCTGTGACTAGACTTCCATACTAATGCAATTGATGTCGTTTAACCAAGATTTATAAAAGCGTGTTCATTCTTACTGTGGTTCTGCTTTTCCGGAAATACATTAATCCCTCGTTTATCGCAGGGGTTAGGTTCCAGACCACCCCCGCAATAGGGGGTGGTCAAAAACATTTGCACCCAGCGGGATTATTATTGTTATTATTTTTTACAGAAATAATAATTTCTGTAAAAAAAAAAATTTCTCCATAATAATTTTTACCTCATCCTAAAAACAGTCTCACTTCTCTACATTACCTCATACAGTCACATAATGTTCCTTTATTCTCTGTACATTTAAAATAGGTTTCAGGAATATTCTTGTATTTTGTTGTTGTTGTTGTTGTTGTTGAGTTCCACTGGTGTCATATACTGTAAATTCTCAGTAGCCATTTGTATTGGATTAATGTCAGATGTGCATTCATAAATTTAGTTGGCGCACTTACATAAAATTTCCCCCATTCAGTTTCTGACATATCATATTCCAGATTTTGAATCCAGGCCCTCATTTTAACTCTCAAATACGCAGAGGAATGCATTGTTAACATGTTATAACACCTTCATATAAATAAATCATTTTTTCCCCCCAGGATGTCCTGGAACATTATTTCTTCCTGATAAAAAGGGGAAGATTTGGAGAGAGCAATATTCTGATTTGTTTTAATGAAACTTCTGCGTTCTAAATGAAATGTTTTCCATCGATGTTAAAGCTAACTCTCAGCTCTTCAAAGGACAGGATAGTGTCTGAGTCAGGCAAGTACAAATCATTGATTGTTCTGAGCCCCCTCAAATGCCATAACTTGCATTTGCAAAGATCTGCTCTTCCGGGTACGAATTGGCGCTTGCCCCACACTGGACTAAACCGAAATAGTACATTTGGTCCTTTTGGATATGCTCTTATGTGACACCACACTCTTATCATGTGCTTTACTATAGGATTCTTTGTTTTAGTAACCTTTGCTTATGAGTATACTGTAGGTAAAGGGAAGAGACATGATTCCATCTCGACCCACTGCTAAGAAATGAAACATGACATTATGACCTTTTATCCCGACAAAATACGTCTTTGTTCTTGTAAAGATTATGACTTGTTTTACATTTTTTAATATATTTATTGTCACCGTTTATGACTTTTACTCGAAATTAGACAACTTTTTAATTTAATGGTATTTTGTGGTACATGAGGTAGTCATGTTTAATAGGTTTAGGGTTATGAGGAGGTCCAAATTTCTTCCCAATAAGGGGTCCCTGCTTTAGATGGTTTCTCAGCTGCAATCTCATTTGCTGATGTCTCGCACAATGTCACATACAGGATGATAACGGTTTGGACTCTGAAGTTTTGTATGAGATATTTTGGGGCATATTTTCCTTGAACATTTTGGTTGAACTACACAATTCTTTGACTTTTTGGGATCTTTTAAACTACTCATCATAACCCCTATCCAGATTCTGCTGTAAAGGCAAGCCACACTACTAAAGGATGTGATCTAGCGTAACAAATAAGGGCGTACTCTGCTCAATAAGGTACACAGTTCACATCCATTGTTCTGTGTAAATGGAAGGAAGCAGCGAAACAACATCCTCGACGGAAGGCTTTCACTGAGCAAAACGTTTTGTTTGCCACTCAGTCCCAGTGATCTTGTGTCCGAGTAACCACGCAGCACTTTAGAGCCTTTTCCCACGAGTTTGAACTCGTCCAAAGTGAACTTTTTGTCTTTTGTCCGCTGTAGGATGGAGGTGTCCTGCCTCGAGCTGGCACTGGAGGGCGAGCGTCTCTGCAAGGTGGGCGACTACAGAGCCGGCGTGTCCTTCTTCGAAGCCGCCATCCAGGTGGGCACGGAGGACCTGCAGGTGCTCAGCGCTATCTACAGTCAGCTGGGCAATGCCTACTTCCATCTGCACGACTACGCCAAAGCGCTGGAGTTCCACCGGCACGACCTCACCTTGACCAGGTCGGTGGCGTCACCGCAGGCGCGACGAGCCATCTCATCACATCCGGTCTCACTTTGAAACGTGTCTCTACATGCAGGACCATCGGGGATCTGCTCGGCGAAGCCAAAGCCAGCGGGAATCTTGGAAACACGCTGAAGGTGCTGGGGAGGTTCGATGAGGCCACGGTGTGCTGTCAGAGGCACTTGGATATAGCAAAGGATGTCAACGACAAGGTAACACTTCCAAGAACAAGTATACTCACAGCTGCAGTAAACATAAATTTGAAATACGAGCATTGTATGGTGGCAGTAAACTCAACTCACTTCACAACAAGCATCAGTTTCGCAGAAAGTGAAAAATTCTGCAAAAAAGAGGCTTCAAGATGTTTATTGACACGCCCAGTTGAAATGTAATGTCAAACTAGTCGTAACACAAAGAGAATTAAATGTGTATTTAAAAAAAACAGAACTTTGGCTTACTTAAGTCTATTTAGCTTGAGGCTAACATACACTTTAAAACAGCATGGATAACAAACAGCATGGGTGTTGCGGTGTTGTAATCCTTGGCAATTTGAACATAAACGGTGCAGCAACACATGCAGACAGACAATATGACAATACTCACAGCCTCATATTGATCTTTTTCAAAAACTGGGAATTTGTTTTTATTTTTTTGCATTTGATTTATCTATTTCATTAATGAATGTTTTTAGTAAGTACAGTATAATGTAGTGCTATTTTGTTATTAAAAACATGACATTAATGACATTTCAATTCATTTCAATGGGGAAAGATGATTTTAGATACGAGTTTTTTGATGTACAAGCCAGGTAATGTAACATATTATCTCAAGGCACCACTGTACTTATATCAATAGACAGTGAACACCTTCCTATTCGTGGTTCGTTATTCACAAATTAAATTGCTTGCATTCTTTTCTATGGAACCTATCTTCAGCTATTTGCTGCAAAACTCACATTTTCACAGTTTTGGTGCTCTTTCTAAAATGCTGTAAAATGCCACAAGATGGCCCCAAAGCCTGAGTAAACTAAGGGAGGAGTTAAGTTTAGCCTGGGTTGTTAGTGGAAGTGGTAAACAGTTATAACTGCACTTCCGCTGCATCTATAAGCCATTTATTTGTTAGGGTAATGTTTTAAGATGAGTTTAAAGCTTTATTAAAATGTTATGGGTCATAGTTTGTGATGTATTTGTCGTTTAAAGTACTGTATTTATCTCAGCAGTGACAGGCATTTGGAGGAGATCAATTACTGGTGGGTTTTTTTTTTGTTGGTTTTGTTTTATTTCTCCAGTAGCAGGGGTTTTTCCTGAACCTATATCCATGTACCAGTGGAATCTGTAGTCTACCCATTGAGGACCTCTGTACTACTGTTATACTCACTACTTAACAATTGCATGGTGGACTACCCTGACCCTGCCCTACTGCAAACTTCCCTGTTTACATCCTTCCGCTTGTAGCTGACCAATAAGAGAGGAGAACAATGCCACATGGTTTGTTGTGACGCATTTGTGTTATTGTGAAAATGAATCAGCTCCACAATTGGGAACCATCGCTTTAACAAAAACTCATTTCAATATACGCCTCCTCCCCAGCTGCAGTTGAATAAATCAATACATTATCAGAAGTACAATATATGCATACTTACTCAAACAAATCATTTTAAGTGTAGAGTTTACTTTGTCGGTTTTAGGTGGGTCAGGCGAGAGCGCTGTACAACTTTGGGAATGTGTACCACGCAAAAGGGAAAAGTATATGCTGGAGCGGTGCTGAGCCTGGAGATTTTCCAGAAGACGTCATGATGGCCCTGAGGAAGGCGTCGGAATATTACGAGTATGTCACAGTGTATCTACTATGTTTGTGTTTGTGTTAGCACCGCTTGTGTCATCCATCTTATTCTAGCTGTCATTTCTGCGTGCATTTTCAGGGAAAACTTGGGACTCGTTCAGGAGCTCGGTGACCGGGCCGCCCAGGGTCGAACTTACGGCAACCTGGGCAACACTCACTACCTGCTGGGGAACTTTCGGAACGCCGTGGCGTCTCATGAGCAGGTGAGGCCTGGCACCAATGAAAAGCTGATTATCTGTGTGTAGATTGTCCCTTAAAAGTAAATCTTTCAATCTATCTTCAGCGTCTGCTCATAGCTAAAGAATTTGGCGACCGCGCCGCAGAAAGACGGGCTTACTGCAACCTGGGCAACGCTTATATCTTCCTTGGAGAGTTTGAAGTGGCAGCAGAGCATTATAAGTAAGTTGACGTGTTAATGTGGTAGCATTGAACCATTTTAAGATTTTATTCTTTAGTAAGCAATTTTTCACAATTTAGAATAGTTACCTAATGTCCTAATAAAAGGGCTATAACATTCGTTGATCAAAATACATTAAGAGTACAAGTCGTTAATAACTTTAATATAATATCAAACTGATTTTACAACATTCACCTTAAAAATAAATGGCCTAGAAAAAAACAAAAACAAAGTGCCCATGTACAGTCTCTCTGTAACAACCCAGGCTAAACTCAGCTCCTCCCATATACAGTACATAAATGCATACATACTGCTTTGTTTTGTTGGCCGAACAACGCCTTGTATCTAAAAAATACTTGCAAGTTGGGTCACTCGTATCTCAAGGCACCACTGTATGTCCTTTTTAAATGTCCTCTGTCCATGGTGATTCAGGAGGACGCTGCAGCTGGCAAGGCAGCTTAAGGATCGCGCGGTGGAAGCTCAGGCGTGCTACAGTCTGGGCAACACGTACACTCTGCTGCAGGACTACGAGAGGGCCATCGACCACCACCTCAAACACCTCATCATAGCCCAGGACCTCAATGACCGGTACACACACTCCCATAGCGAGCCATAGGATCATCATTCACGTTGACTAAAGTGTCGTGCGTGTGCAGGATCGGGGAAGGTCGAGCGTGTTGGAGTCTGGGAAACGCTCACACTGCACTTGGCAACCACGACCAGGCCATGCACTTTGCTGAGAAACACCTGGAGATCTGCAAAGAGGTTTCTCTCGTAACATTGATGCAAATAGCCCTTTATAGCACTTCATTACCTGTACAGAAGGGTTGCAACATTAATATAATTTATGTGTGTGTGCCAGACTGGAGACAGGAGCGGCGAGCTGACAGCACGTATGAACGTGACAGATCTGCAGACAGTGTTGGGTCTGAGCTACAGCACGAATAACTCCACCCTGTCTGAGAACAGGGACATGGACTACAAGATGCAAGGTGCGCTATTGGGACACTCGCTGTTGAAGATGTTTTCACACGCCAGCCACCATCATGGGGTGTTTATGTTGTAGGGGCGAGGCCGAGGATGACCAGGAGGCACAGCATGGAGAACCTGAAGCTGATGAAGCTCACGCCTGACAAGATGAACGTATGCACCTCCTTCTTGGATTTTATGTTTTTTTTCCCCCAACCTTAATTGAGCCTCATATTTTGCATTAAGGGAAAGAAAAATCTTGCAGCACACCACACCTTACAAAAATGTCATAAAAAGTACACACTGCTGCTTTGAGATACCGAGTTTTTCGTTCAGCAGATTTTTTGTTTTGACCCATAGCGCAAACTCTCAAGTTGACGTTGACTGTCAAACTAAACATAAAACAAATAGAATTTCAAGTTGTGTATTTCAAACAAGAACCTTTCCTTAGAAATACCCCTGCTAGCTTATGCTAGCAGATAATGGAAAAGGCCATAGACATGCTAATATTTAGCATCAATAATCACAGCGTTATAACTCCCAATGGATATGTGAACACAAATGGTGAAGCAACACATGTAGACAGGCAATGCCACAATACTGACAGGCATATAGTCTTTATCCTCTGCGTTAAAAGCCAAATATTATTTTGTCTGTCTGTATTATTATTTTTTTTTGCCGACAGTACGATACCGTCGGCAAAATAAATAAATAATTGCAGATTTTTGCCGATTTGAAAAGGGCTAATATCACTGTACATCGCGAGCATAGATAGATGAAGAAAGTGGCACATCTCATGATCTCTGATGACACAGTGGTTTGGAATCACGGTTTTCCACCAATGACAAGTGTTTGTGTGGTGAAGGGTCAGAAGTGGAGCAGTGACATCCTGAGCAAACAGAGCAAGCCAACCCTCACAAAGAGCTCCTCGAAGTTGTTCTTCATCAGCCGTTTGCGTGGAAAGAAGTTCAAGGCTGGCGGAGGTTCCAGTAAGGTCCTCCAGGACGCCAGTAACACTCGGGATACCGGCCACGCACCCTCACATGGGGCACACAAGGTTGAACCGAAGACATCCGCACACTCACTCTTGACACCCGTCTCTGACCGCTCGCCCTGTTTCTGCGTAGCGATCCAGCCCCGACATGCTCGGGGACGAAGGCTTCTTTGACCTCCTCAGTCGTTTCCAGAGCAACCGCATGGACGACCAGCGCTGCTCCATTCGGGAGAAAGGCAGCCGGTTGTCGCTAAATGGTGGCACAGAGTCTCCGCCCAGGATCATCAGGAGATGTGAGTCTGCAGCCTCAAAAATAGCCTGCGTTGTTATGGCAAGCTTTCCCCGCATTTGAAGAATTGCATTGATTATTTTTTCAAAATCAAATCATGTGTAAGCCATTTATTTTTAAGAGTAATTTCCAAGATGAGTTTGAAGTGATATTAAAGTTTTTTTTAGGAGATACCGCTCTGTGAAAAATTAATTTATCACAGATTTCTAGTACCGGTTCTTTAAGGCAGTTCAGCAGAAAGCAGGCATTTTTCGAAAAAAAGAGGCTAATTGTCCTTACGTCCAACTGTTTACAAAAGCCGGATGAGTGCACTGTGTACTTTATTCGACCTCCAGGGCCCCACACGACAACAGTACAGCAAGCACGGTGGCACATCACCTAAAGCAGAAGATAAAAGTTAGATAAAAGTAAAATCCACAATACACTACAACTCATACTTCAGTTTTACTTTATGAATATGACACCTAAAACAAAGTGTAATTTTTTTTTTTTTTTTGGGCCCTGTCCCTCTTACTGTAAGGAGGACCAAGATGGCAAGTTATCAACAATCAAAATCCATAAATGAATTCCTCCTCTCTTCCCTGGCAGCTCTTTCCGAGTCCGCAAACATGTCTGGCGCTCAAGGTCGGCGGCTAGAGGACCCCTCGACCGCCGGCGGGAGCCTGCCAGGCCTTAGACTCAACCAGAACAGCAACCAGGCCGTGCTCAGCCATCTGATGGCCAACGCAGACAACACCGAGCCCGACGAAGACTTCTTCGACATGCTGGTCAAGTGCCAGGTGGGCCTGCTAGTGTTTTCACGATACCAAAATTCTGACTTTGATAATATTCCTGCATAAAGTATCTCAATACCGATACTGAAACGATACCATGGCGAAGACCTAATATCAGAATCAAAGATGACAATTTCTTAAAATTCTTTATATTAATTCAAAATACTCCTTGACTGCTCCCTCTTGGGCACCAGTACTGAAAACACGTTATCGTTTCATTTTAAAAAAACTTTTTTTTCAAGATGGTACCACAGTACTTTTGGGTCACCTCGGCAAAGGCACGAGTCTAACTGGATGTCTTACGTTGTCTCCAGGGGTCCCGTTTGGATGACCAGCGCTGCGCGCCTCCCCCTCCTCCGGCGCGCGGGCCCACAGTACCTGATGAGGATTTCTTCAGTCTCATCATGCGCTCGCAGGCCAAGCGAATGGATGAGCAGCGCGTCACATTGCCCTCCTCCGCGGCTAAGGTCACCACCAACAACTCCAGCTGAACGAAGCACTTAAACTCTGCCCAAAATGGACCCATCAAAAACAGCAGCTGGCATGGAGTAAACCGCATGGAGGCACTTTCGACTTGGACAAGCGGTATCAGAGACAACTTAAACCTAATTTTTCTCCACTAGTGTCATTATTTCACCCAGTGTGTTATTTCTAATACATACGTGCATTTGTCTTTGAATGTGTTGTACTTTTTATGAATGTTGTGTGTCTCTTAATTAGTGTAATAGTCCCTTTGTTTCTCTCTCAATGGATTTTATGTAGTTTCTTCTTAATTTTACAACTGATATTTCCAGTAAGGTCTACAGAATTATCAACTAATGTACAGTGATAATACCCTTTTGTACTTAATTTTTAAGAGTGAGGTTGTTGGAATTACATCTCTCTCGTGGCTACTTCTTGGTTTTATTGACACATCCCAATGAAACACAATTCCGCTTGATTAAAAGACACTTTATTGAACATAAAACCAATGTTAGCTTGCATTAAATTAAATCCCTTTTTCTTTTTAAACAATAATTAGACTGGGTTACTACATCAGCAACTAGCATTTCAAAACATCTTAACTGTACATAATCACAGCTGAAATAAATAGTGTATTAGTTTGGTGTTATTTAAAAGACTTAAACGTTAAAAACCTTTGAAAATAAATCAGAAGGATAAAACATTTGAGTTCGACAACAAAGTGCATTAAACCTAAAAAACAATACATATCTCCCTAATACTGGCTTCACATAACATTTCTATTGTGCATACAATTACTAGTCTCGACTGCCCCCTTTTGTTGTGACCTCAGTACAGCAGCATGTGGAAAAAAATAAGAATGAACCCCCCCAAAAAATGTTCAACGAGAAATAGAGACTTGTATTCCCTTTGGACACTGTCCTAATAACAATCTGTCATGGTTTAGAACGACTCCTCCAAAAAAAGATAACAGATGACTCAATTTAAAAACAACAATTTACACATTTGGGTTAGTAATCCAGTGGATACAGTAATGCCAGCACGTCGGGAAGCAACAGCAGAGACTGTAAAGACTGCCACAAGCTTGCTATTGACACACCGAACGATCACAATTTCACACAAGAACTTCCACTTTTCCCGAAAAAATTGAACTACAACAGCTGGAGGAAATTGGCTTGCAAAAAACATGGAATTTGATCTGGTCTGCTGTTGAAAAATCAACAAAGGCACCATCATGAAAAAAAAAGCTTTGTTCTTTTCAGTAAAAGCGCATGCAAACTGGTATGACTCATGTGCATATATTGTGTGTGTACGCGTGTGTGCAATGTAACCGTAGTGATGAGAACGCCAGTGAAACAGTGAGATATGGAAAGTTGTTTAAGCATTTATTTCTTGATATCCAGCCTAAGGTCCATGTACTATTATGTGCTTGGACCTCACTAGTAAGACAATTCAGCGCACTAGTAAAATTACTTTAAAAATTACAAGGAGGACAACTACATATTAGTAGTGAGCAAAACTGCACAAGTTGACATTTGCGCGCTGCTAGTACTACTAGCGGAGTGCTAGATGTTAACTGGTAGAATATAATAATAGTACAATAGCACCAGTTGTCAAGTACTGTACAGATTTGCTTCAGTAGTAACATATAGTTGTCCTAATCGTATGGCACAGTTGTCCTACTAGTGTGCAGAAATGTCATACACCTGGAGAAGTCAGTAGTGGGGGAGGAAAAAAAACATTACTAGTAAGACACAGTTGCTCGACTAGTATGCTGAACTGTCTTACTGATGAGGAAAAAAGCACATTGTAGTACTAGTATGCCAAGGTTGTCCTACTAGTGTGCAAAAACGTCAAAACAGAAGGCAGTAGTAGAAAAAAACTACCAATATATTTAAAATATTACATATTTTACTTCCTATCCAGCTTAAGCGACATGTACTAGTATACGCTTTGTCCTCAACAACAGGACAACTTTGGCATACTAAAGGCATAACTATATGTTGCTAGTAAGGCAAAATTACTTGTGTGCATTTTGGTGCTGCTGGTACGGTCCAGGAGGTTACTAATGCGTAACACATGCCTACTAGTTGGCCATAGTAGTGTTACAAGTGCAGCACAGTAGTTTACTAGTAAGCTTCAATTGTGTACTAGTAGGCCAAAAGTGACAACTAGCAGCAAAGACACTACTAGTAAGACAGTTGTTCTATTACTAGTGTGCTGAATCGTCTTACTAGTGAGAACAAAGCGCATACTAGTACATGGACCTTAAACTACATATGTCAAGGATATCACATAAATGCTCAAACAACTTAGAACGAGGACGTGCAGCATGTGCTTTTCCTGTGTCGCTAGTTTATGATCAGTGTGATTCTCTACGTTGCCGGCTGTGTGTGTCTGTGTGTGTGTCGTTTAGATTCAATGTTACGTGTGCGAGCACGTCACGGGTTGTGCGTCCACAGCGTGACGGTGCGGTCGGCGGACGATGACAAAAAGGAGAGGTCCTCGGTGTGCCAGCGACACTGGATCACCTTGTCGCCGTGCTCGCCCACCACGCTCACAGGCAGCTGCTTGGTCAGGTCGCCTGAGCACAGGAAATAATAATTTAAAAAATAAATTAATTAATTAATTTAAAAAAATTATTTATATATATATATATATATAAAATCATCTATACACCAAATATTCTATTCTTTTAAGTACCACTGGGGGGAGCACACATACCTCTAGACAAGTGATTGTTTTACACCAACTGCCACCTCAAAAAAATACTTTGCTCTCAAAGTACCTCCATAATGACTAACATTAAAATACAGTAATGGAGTGACAGAGGTTTTATTGCTAAAAGGTATAGTTTTGCTCGTCAAATAAGAAAATAGCTATAGTTTAATAATAATTCAAATAAAATATATTGCAGATAAAATGTAAATCAAAATTTGCCTAAATAAAATCTTTGAAAACAAAAGTGTAAAAAATGTAATGTTAATGTATTTTTCTTAACAGCTAAATACAACTGAACTGCACTTAAATGTACCGTAGTGGATTTAAAAACGTTAAAGCCACTGGAACATTTTTCAGTTTGAACATTAACAAAGCACTTAAATAGAACTAACTGTACTTAAATGATTCAATCCATATATATTTTACATAAATTTAATACAAATCTTCCCTAAACAAATGTTTGAAACAGTTCTTACATGTTAAATGAAAATGTATTGAACTTCAACGTTAAACACAACACTACTGAATTGTACAGAAGTTTGAAAAAACTAAAGTTGAAGCCACTGACTGCAACAACATGGTTTGGACATTAAAACTGTTCTCAAATATAACAAAATTAATACCTGTACATAAATAATTCAATTAAACTGTATTGCAGATAAAGTTAAATAAAAATCGTAACTAAAGAAAACAGTTCTAAAAGATTAAATGCAAATGTATTGTACTTAAAAGTTAAATACAACTGAATTTAAATGTACTATGTTGGATTAAAATAAAGTTGAAACAACTGCAGTTTTGTGCAGTATTTCATTCAATGATTCTGTCCTGTACAACTAGGGGAAGCCTGCACAACACATTTTGAATGCGCTGCCCGGTAGATAAATGGCTCACGGCGTGGGGACCATTGAACTTGAGCAGTGATTTCCAACCAGTGTGCCGTAAGAGCTCTTCAGGTGTGCTGTAGGAAATTATCAAATTTCACTTAATTGGTCAGAAAATTATTTATTTACAACAAATACTGTATCTTTGTTTATCTATCTATGCCAGATGTACAGTGACGGACAGAACAATTAAATACTCCTTCCCTCAGGTCGGCGCTACCGATCAATGCAAACTAGAACTAGCAGACATTCCAACAGCTTCTTCCCTCTTGCGATCAACTTCTTAAACACCTAACCGACAATTCCATTACAACAAGCTGGCAATTTTTTGACTTAAGTTCTTTGTCACATTTCTGGTGGGCCAATTATACATTACTCGTGCACTCACTGTAGTTGTCTCGCCATGCTGCACTATTTGCATATAGTGGCCACTCATGCCAGAGTAGCATCTGCTCCATTTGCACACTGATTGAGGAGTATCTGCAACATTTGCACAACCAACATTGTCCCAGATAATCACACTACTCGTCACTTTAAACCGCATACACTCCTTGAAGTCTCGGCGCCCTTTGCACAATGGTCATTGCACCGGACTATTGCAATATTAGTCATTCGAACTGCTCCAAGTGCTCGAGTACTCTGCATCTTTTTGCACAATTGTCAAAAAAAAAAATGTACCGGCATTACCAGATAACTAGCAACCCTTTACTGCTCAGTGACTGTTTATTTGTCAATGTCTTTCTGTCTCCAAAGTGTTCTCTGTCAATTGACTGTCTGTTGTCGTACTAGAGCGGCTCCAACTACCGGAGACAAATTCCTTGTGTGTTTTTGGACATACTTGGCAAATAAAGATGATTCTGATGCTCTTTTATTATATGGCAGAATGTACATAATTGACTTGTGTATCCACTTTTTGTGACTTTTTTTTGTTTGGTGATGTCCCGTGAGATTTTCCGAATGTAAAATATGTGCCTTGGCTCAATTAAGGTTGGGAATCACTGAACTAGAGACTTCACCTTGAAGGTTGGTGACGATGACTTTGGTGTCGTAGGAGCCGGTGAGCAGGTAGTGAGCGCCAGGGGAGAAGCGGACCGAGCGCACGTCGCTGCCGTGCGGACGGTAGACTTGCACAATGCGCCCGCCTCGGATGTCGTACAGCATGCAAGCGCTGTCCTCCTGTCCCGTCGCCAGGAGACGGCCGCTCGGGTCCACTGCTACCGAGGCCACGGGGCTGCCTGCGGAGGAGAGAAAGACGGACCGCGTCGATGTCACGCGAGATGTCGGCAAGTCTCGTAACAGTTCATCTTGGCGTCTAAAGCAGGGGTGGGTAAACGTTTGTGTTTTAAAACTAGAGAGATGGACCAGGACATGCATTTGAAATTTTGAGGTCACTTAGAAGGCCCACACCAAAGTCATCAGAAGCCGCATGATGAATTGTTTTTAAATGTTTCCAGTACCTGAGCCGTGGAAGGCCGTGCCCACCACTCGCACACAGCTGGGCACCCTGAGGTCCCAGAAGCGTACAGTCTTGTCTTGGGAGCCGGATGCGATCATCCAGCCCCCCCACGTGTAAAGAGACAGGATGTGACCTTCACAAAAAAAGCTCATATTTGAATACACTTTGGAATTGTGCAATTATGGTTGCATCAGTGTGTACCCGTGTGTCCGCTGAGGGCGTGCAGGCCCTGGCCTCGCTGACAGTCAGTGGTGTAGATGTTACAGTCTCCTGCTCCGGCACTGATCAAGATGGCCCCGCCGCTTTCTGGACCCTCCATGAAGGCCAAGTCCCTGATAGTGCCGTCGTGCATGCTGAACTCCAAGTCTGGGCCTGTGGAAACATACCACAAAAATCACACTTTAGACCACTGTTTCCCAAACTTTTTTGATACACCAGCATGAAACATTGACACTGTAATTAAATTATTTGTTACGCTACAGTTTTGACATGACAACATTAAATATTATTGTTAAATCATGAAAATCTTAATCTAATAACTACTCGTTTTTGCTTCTTCAGTTACACAAATATGTACAGTATGTATAGTAGGTGGTTTTCTTCCAATATAGTGATTACTGCCCAATTGCTATATTATGACACTATTGTTTTTTGTCAATAATATTACACTTCCCACTTTGTACAAATTGTACAATTACTACTGTCGCATCACTACATTTAATTTAATTTGACCACAATCTTACATTTTTAAACTCCTCCTCGATGCTGCTCTTATATTTCGTCACTGTTGAGTAAAAACCTACTATGTCCAAATGTGGTCCAATTTTTCACAAAACGAGAGTATTGGTCAATCCCCATCTTTCTATTGTTGCCACGTGTTATTCTGTGATTGAGGATTTCAATTCAGACACACACTTACCTGTGGCATTGCAGGTCTCGGCACTGAACGGTAGAACTTTGACATATTTGTCGTTGGAGCCGGTTGCCAGCAGCTGCCCGCAATGGCTCCAGGCCACGCAGTAGATAGAACCTTTGTGGTGTTTGTTCCTTTTGAAGCGGACCACGGGCTGCTTCACTGGACTCGATACACTGACAAAAGAAAGAGGGGACCCAAGGAATAAAAAGGGAGGATGTGTAGTAAAGTTCTACAAATTTGCCTGACTGCTAGAGTCACCTTATGTCCAGTGTTTCTGGATAAGCGCAGACCCGGAGTGTTTTGGAGTTGGAGCCAACGGCGTAGAGGGCCCCAGATGGGTGGAAGGATACAGCGCGAATAGCTTGCGTGTCCTCAAGCGTATGCACTGGCACAAACAGACTTTTTTCTTTATCGCCACCCTATTAAAAAAAAAAAAAAAAACTTAAGTCACATTACATCTATTTAATACAACTGTGTAGAATACTCAAACTTGATATTTAAGCAGCCTGGCATCAATGTCACACATGTAACAGTTACAATGTCCAATGAATAATCTTCTTAGCTATATTAGCTCGCTCGTTTGAACTCAGTAGTTTTGGAACAGTAAATCTTTGTGGCTTTCCATTGACAATGCTCTTAAAAATAGCACATATTATGCTACTGCATATACAGTATATTTATATATGATAATATTTCCATATCGTGCTAACAAAATAAACACGTAATAAGCACAACAGCAGATCCATACATGGTCTGCTATGACCACAACTAACACGCAGACTGGCTACAGTCACATAAAGTCACAGATATTATATAGTGTGGAACGTAAGGCTGGCGACCCCAAGTGAGTAACGGTAATACCTGCACTTCACATGCCATTTTGTTGTTCAACAAGACAAAATCAATTTTATCTGATTCATCGATGGGAAAATCGGTAAAATATTTGGTTCTGAAAATATTCGATAACTGCACCCATAATGAAATGTAGACAAAATACTGTAAGTGCAGTAGGTGCTATGTGTTGGACAAGTGAGAGGCAGGGCTTGGTGTGGTGACGTGACAAGTCCTCGTGGGAGCGTCTGGCCGGGAACTGAGGTCGACAACAGCGAGTGAGGCAGTGTGCTCACTGGGTCTGTGTTTCACTTCTCCCGGCGTTAAAAAAAAACAAAAAACAAAAAAAAAAATGGCAAAAAAGTGCATCGACGACTTCGACTCTCCTTTGCCACAGGCAAAGCCATAACAGTAAGTAACACAAAATAAATGATTGAGTGAGGAAAAACTCTACTCCACTCCACCACTTGGTGGAAACAAGTAGATACTGAAATTGTGCAGCACCAATGAACACAATACATGCTGTGTAAACACACCTCTTTAATGCAGGATAACGAGCCCGGTGAGTCACCGTGTGGACCTGCTTTGTGATTCTGCCCGCTGTCGACAAACCAAAAATACAAAAACGCCTTTAAATGTCTGTCTGTTTGACTGTGAACCTTGCAATGTCGCACAAACCTCTGTGAGAAAACGGGGGATTCAATTCGGGGCGAGACCGGACGGCCTCCCGCTACATGCTGCGGGGTGCTGCTGAGCACCCCACCCCCACGGCCGTTGTGCTCTGGGCTGGCGGACGGGGGGTTGTTGTTGCACTCCGAGGCGGGCGCATTCCCGTTACCATTACACTGCTGGGCCAAAGACTTCACCTCCTCTCCTAAACTCTCCATCCCCACGTTGAGCTCTTCCAGCTTCTGGATGGACCTGACGACACATAAAAATCTACATCATTACATTTTCTGGTTAATATGCTATTAAATACTTACACCATAAGGCCAGCACAAAACTTTTGCCGTAGGTCTGTAAGCTGGCTACTTAAATTAAGATACTTAAAATTAAAATATAGTTAGCTGGGGCTCAGGTTAGTCCTGAATCCTCCCTGAGTTATGCTGCCAAAGGCCAAGATCAGTGAGTGGTTCTCGAAGTGGGGTCCCCAGACTCCTATCCGGTCTGTGAGCCATCGCTTGGGAGAAAATAAGTTTCAATAAATTATTATGTCATATTTTAAAAAATGTATACCTACATATGGGGACCAGCGTGCAAATAAAACACACATACTAATAAGCTAATTGCTCCACTCTATTTTAGCTTTGGGCCAATTAAAAAAAACTGAAATGATTGTGAGGTATGCATAAATGTGACTTCCCTTTCATGAGTTTTTTTTTTTTTTTACAACAAAAAGGTGCCAACAACCCTATTTTTGAGTCGGCGGTTACACATATTATTCCAGGAATAAATTCCAACTTTTTTTTTTTAAGACCAAATGATGTATTTTTTGATAATACAGTTCCATTTGTTAAAGAATTAAAGCATCTCTTCCAGAACAAGAGGCATCATATTACAAGTTGTATTACTGAAATTCACTTCATAAAACAAGTGAAATAAATAAATATAATTTATTTCCTTGTTTAACATCCACTTTATATCATTATATTACGACTTTATACTGGGGAAAAACACGACTTTATTCTTTTTCTTTTCATGCTGACAAAATACAGGTACAGCTCAATAAATTTGAATAGTGTCAAAAGCTTTGTGAGGTAGTTCAATTCAAACAGTCTGTGAAATATTTCATGATATATCGTAACATTTTGACCTACTTCTCAAAAAAGAAAAAGAAAATTTTTTTTGTTTCAATGGCATTTCGGGGCAAACATGGTAGTTGAGTTTAACTGGCGTTGTGTTTGTAAACGATTCTCCCCTTCTAAAGAGTCCCTGGACCCCAAAGGTTTGACAGATTTTCAGGGGATTTCAAATGAAGCACCAAGCTTCTGTTATAATATTAGTAATATTCACAATAATTCCCGTGAACAGATGCATTCTTTCTTCTGCACCTATTCATGTGAGGAGCTGTTTGTAATGTATAATAAGTCATGTGGTCTTAAGTCGTCTCCATAAGAAGTGACTTGACATAACGTCAGTTATGATTTGGTGCTATATACATAAAACAAAATTGAAAGAGACACAGCTGACAAGGTTAATAATGCAGACAGTACGGTCATTCTCAGGGGAAATGTTACAGGGCCTGGGTATGATAATGAGCACGTGTGATGTGACGATGCTGGCCAGCACAGATGGTGCATTGTGCATGGGTGTGTGTGTGGGGGGGAGAAGCCACACGGGACTGATCATTAAAAGTTGCCCCTCCTCTTGTCTGACAACTGCTCATTGCCAACGAGCTGCACTCTCCGTAGTTTTCTCGTTATTTTTACCTGTTGAGGAACTTCTCTGTGAGGCTGTGCTGCATGTCACTGGGCGGCGGCTCCTGCTGCACGCCGCCCTCCAACAACATCTGCTTGTACATCTGCCTCTGCTGCTGCTTCTGCTCCAGGTGTTGTTGCACACGCAGGCGCTGACGGTAATACTCCTCATACTTTTCTGTTGAGTCCCAGAGCTGCAAATTGAAGCAGAACGGGCATGCATTATATACTACACACAAAGGATTGGTTTAGGGAGATGACGGAAAGTATGAAAACAGGCCTGAGCAAATTCTTGGTCACATTATGGAACACAAAAGAAATTTCATGCGTGAGATGGGTCACTGTAATTCCTTGTCAAACACATTTCAAAGGCTGCATTGTGTGGGGATAAGTCAAGCTCCACCCACATGCTCCTCTCCATTTATGTACACTATCATTTAATATAGCCTACCAACACAAGTTAGAATGTGTCATAATGCCCCCACAAGTGGTCATGGGTAAATAAAAGTTGCCGGTGCACATTTTCAACCACTTTACTGAACAAACAGTAACAAAATAAACATAATAAGCACATTCATACACAACCTTTTACAACCAGAGCTGACGCCCAGGCATTTAATATACAGACTGTAAGCCAGTTAAAGGCTGGACGTTAACCTGTGCTCACAACAGTCAACTATGCTTTCATTCGCTGACGCACACGTCATTCATCAGGCCCCGCCTTTAAAAGCCACACACACTCAAAGTCACAGATATAGTCCAGAACGTGAAGATGGCAACCCCGAAATGCACACTGATGTATCATAATGCAAAATCAATCTCTATCCGAATGCTTAATTAATTGATGGGATAATTGGTAGAATAATCCATTTTAAAAATATTCGACAGCCCTAGACTAGTGCCCTGCGATTGGCTGGCAACCAGTTCAGGGTGTACCCCGCCTCCTGCTCAAAGATAGCTGGGATAGGCTCCAGCACGCCTCACCCTTGTGAGGATAAGCGGCTTGGAAAATGGATGGATGGATGGATGGAACCCTAGACTACAACATCTTGTAGACCGCGGAATCTGTTCTAGCTGAAAAAAGGGACTGAACATCATATTCTCTTCCATTTTCACATTTTGCATTTATGAGTGCGAGATTTCCCGATTCATTTGTGCATAGCGTGTCAGTTGAGTGAATCTGAGGACAGGAGGGCGGGTGATCACGGAGTCCCCTAGAGGCAGTGTCTCCAGGGTGACGGAAAAAGGGTAGTGTACCACTAACTTCACACTCTGCTGCACCCCAGGACCAGAAAGGAAGGCAGGAGGCAGACAGACAGATACTGTTGTTTATAGACATCATTAAGGACGATTAAAACTATCTGACTTCTTTCCACCTAATACACAGCCATATGCCTTCTTGGTGTGAGAAGCTGCAAAGCTATTAAATTACTTCAAAGAAAGGAAGCGCATTTAACAATATTGTCAGAGCTCAACCCAAGACAAAATGCATGACTGAATATGGATGTACATAAATTACATATTCACTGAAAGCGCTTGAAGCTGCAGCCAATGTCAAACTTGCAGAGGGACGATGACTCACTTTGTGATTAACCAAGATTTGTATTTAGATATTCAGTGAAAGTAACACCCAGTGAGGAAAGACAACAATGCAGCTTATCACTAATGCATGACGCACAACAGTGAATATGGTAATCCCCTGCAAATTTGCAGGTCACTATTTCCTATTTGCATTTGTTTCCTGCAACCTATCCCGAGCTATTTACGAAACAGTTTTGTGCTCTTTCTGGAATGCCATAAAAGGCCACATGAAAGCCCTTTTTAAGTACGAAAGTACAGTGGACCCCCGGTATTCGCAGGGGATATGAACTGGGCCGGAGCGTGATTAGCAAAAATCCTCAGATAATTGACAGCCATTATAACTGCATTGAATATATAATAAGAAGAATTGTTTTGCTTTGTTTTTTAACCCCATAAAATACTGAATAAGTGGAGATAAACTGCCAATAAGTGTTTTTGGGGTTGGTTAAAAAAATAAAAATGAAAAAAGAAAATTGGAAAACTATTGAAAAAAAAAAAAGCTGCTGGGGGTCTACTGTAGTAGAGTAATCCGTGTCAAGGAAGTATGTTGAATTGATACATCTCGACTGAGAGACAAGCTTTGCATGTCAGTGAGGAGCCTGGGTTGTTAGTCAGGGCTCGAAGTTTACCGGTTCCTGATTGCCCGGGGCAATTCAAAAATATTCACAGGCAAGCTAGCAAAACATACGACTGAGAGGAGTGTGTTAGCATTGCAACTTGCTACGGCGTACAACTACTACTACTACAACATCAGAGCGTCGCTTCACAATCGACTGGGTGAGATAGAGGCGCCTTAATTTGTTGATCACGCCATCCTCTGTCCAAGCAAACGCAGATCCACAGGCCAGGATCGGTTGCCGTGGACGTCCGCTTCACGGAGCCAGCGTCCTGGACACCCTGTGAGTTGGACCTCCACGTGTTAAAACATACCTCTGTAATTAGATTCCATTAGTTCCAAAAATGAAGCAATAAAATAGGTCCACTCCATATCACTGCAAAAATAAGTCATCTTACATACTTCCCTCTCTTCAAATGTAATGTCTACATTTCAAATAAAAACATCTCAGGGGCTGCTCAGATTGATTGATTATTTTATTTATTGTTACTTGGCGGTTTCTATAGCTGTGTTGCTGTTAACAGTGTTCCTGACTCAAGTAAATAAATCACTGTTAGTAGGCAGTAATTTTTAACGTTAGTTAGAATAGCAGCAATTTCTAATGTTATAATTTAAAACATATCTGACAAATTATTTTCAATTTGTGAACAGACAATTTCTCAATGGGCAGTTTTGTTATTGTGAGCATAGCATGATTATCGCTGCAACAACAATAGCTAGCGTTTTGGACGTACTGTATACGAATGTAAACATTGGCTGGACGGGGATAGAGGTACACGTTAATTTATGATGTGAAGATGTCTTTTTCACAAAAACCTGTGGGGAAACGCACAGAAACTACTAAAGCCTATTGAGAAGGACTCGGCGACCAAGAAAACGAGAGGTTTTTCAGTATTCCTGCTTTAACCTCTTCACACCACCTGTACCGTCAACCATCCTGCAATACCATGAGCTTTCCCACAATACCGGAATAATTATCCTACCGTGTGATTAATACCATGATCAGACCGAATTGTAAGATATAGCAAAGATTTTAATGCACTTGACCGAACAGGAAAAGCTCAAATTTGCCACGGGCAAGTAAAAATTCTAGCAAGAGCCCTAAAAAGTTAACTGTAAGCCCTGTTAGTGCAAGTTACGGGACAGCAATAGTGTAGGATTGCTGTATCAGAAGCAAGTTTGGGATTTACCTCATTCTTTTCAGCAGAGCCCGCTGGAGGTGCATCTTCTCCTGGAGCTGAGGCGGGACGCGAGTTCTGAGTGACACTTGAACCCATCATTTTGTCCACAGGCGTGTCGGTCCTCGAACTACACACAGACATACACACACAAGATCTGACAACCCAACCACAAACAACAGTGTTCCCTCCTTATGTCACAGATTTGTAAGCAATCGTTTTTTATTAGTTTTTAGTACACAGGAAAGTCCAAATTCACACCTTTGGTGTAGTAGCACCTTGTGTCGCAATATGCCAGGCAGCACTGAGGTCTACTGATGAAGATGCAGCGTAATTAACAGCAAGAAGAGAGATGGAAGGTCCCCAATTAATCTCCAGTAAGTCGTTGTTCTCTGAGAGTTGAGTTGTGTTTTTTTTGCTGCTTGTATGTGCCACTGCGCCTGTGTGTTAGTGTAGCTGTTGTTTGAAGCTTCATAATTACCATAACGTCTATGCTAATTTACATTAGCCCATCTATAGCATTTCCCATTATATGTTTGTATTAAGCTCGTGGACTTTCATCGGATGAGAATATAGGGTTTAGTTTAATATTTTGGTGTTTAAATACACGTTTGAGTCTTTTTTGCTTTGTGTCAGTTTTACAGTAAACTTCAGCTGGGAGCAACAAACAACTTGAAGCAAGCATGCTTTGCCTCTTATTGAGAGAACTGTACGAGCGAGAGAGAATAAAGGTGCTCACTGATACTTTAAAAGGGTGTTTCAATCTACTCCATGCTATACACTTTCTTATATTAATTTCTTAATTATAATTCAGAAATAAATTACAAGTACGTAAAAATACAGTTATTTTTCAATCATCCTGTACTCTCTATAGCGCAGATTTTCACATATTGCGTGTGGGTCTGGAATGCATGCAAACTTACATTTCAGGTGATTCCTCAAAGATACTGTGGCAGTCGGAGCTCTCCATCATGAGGCTCCTGCTGAGGTTCTGTCCGCCCGCTCCAGGGTAGTGGAAGTTGGCAAAGGAGTGAGACATGGGTGAGACACCTTTACTTGGGGCAACCTCGCCGCCACCCCCTCGCTTATCCTGGCTGGACAGCCCGTAGGACAACCCGTCCAAAGCCGGATTCAAAGAGCGCGACATGTAGGTGTCGGCGGACTGGGGCCGGCGCAGTGGCGAGGACGGATACGGAGACAGTTTGCTGATGAGCGGTGTGAGCAGGTCGGCGTACCCGGTCTTGGCCGGTTTGACCAGGCGGTCCACGTGAATGTTGAGCTGCTTCTGTTCAAAGGCGCAGGAGAAGACACTATGGGCCAGGTTCTGCATCCAGGACAGGAGGGACAAGTCCACGTCATCGCAGCCGTTACCGCACAGCATGTCAACCCCCAGCAGGACCTCGCTCTCAGTGATCTCCTCACCTGTCGCCTTGCTCTGCACACAAACAGAAAACTCAACTGATCCAACAACCAACAACTGATGCAGCATCTTCAAGGTTCACTGTTCACAAATTCCCCTATTTTTAGTTTTAAATAGGAAGGTACAGTGGTATCTTGACTTAAGATTTTAATTTGTGGCTTGACCAAGCTCATAACTCAAATTACTAGTGTTGTACTAGAGCGGCTCCAATTACCAGAGACAAATTCCTTGTGTGTTTTTTGGACATACTTAGCAAATAAAGATGATTCTGATTCTGATTAAAATGAACTGACATGCCATTAATCCGTTCCAGCCTCAGTAAAAAACACCAAATTTTTTCGTTACATGTAGGTAATAAAATATAATGTAAAAAATAACACTTTATGAAAGAAATTTCAGCTTCAGTCTCACAACAACACACACTGTGGTATTTGTGTGTTGATGTGTGCCTTTAAGGCGCATGGCCTAGTGAGTCACATCAGGAGCTGGAGTCAGATAGTTGGCCGTTTACCACGCAATCAGTTTAGTGCTAGTGTGTCTTCCTTGCTCCTTGTGAGTGTTTCGTATTTGTGTTTGACTGTCCTGCTCAATAAACGGCTGAAAGCGCTGTTGCTTTTTCACTTCACTACAGCAGCAGCATTTTGGTTTGCGACATAAGAAGTGAAAAAAATAATAATCGACCAAACCATAGCTCACCTCAAAAACAAATTTGGAAACTGGGGCACGCGGAGGTCGAGGCACCACTATATTACAGTATTTGGTGCCAAGGCCTGTTTCATGAGTTTGTAATAATTCTGTTGAACCAGAATTCAAAAGCAAGGTCTGATTTTCTTTGGTTAATTTTCATTAAAGTTTTATTTATTATTACTTCTGTCGAATTCAAGTTATTTCTGTGACAGCTGTAAGCTTTTTTTTCATTAACAGAAGGATACCATTAATTTTGTCCAGGTGTGTACTCGTACGTTTATTCATTATTTGCAACTGGGCTCAATCCCGGACTCCCTACCCGCCATAAATTGCGGGGTATTACTACACTACTGTCAGTCCTAACCTGGCAGAACTCCACACAACACTCATAGAGGACTCCTTTGAGGAGCAGCTGAAAGAGGCGATCCCCGCTGGCTTTGAATCCAGCCTCGCTCAGCTTCCTGTCTGCCGGGATGAACTCGGCCACCATGGTGCAGGCCTCCTCGAAACACTGCACTCTGGCCGTGCTCGGGTTCCAGTCCTAACATGACATCGGCAGTAAAGTCACAAACAGCTCAACCGGAGCGGCCACAATGTTAATAACCTAAGTAAAAAAAAATCCTTGCCTTAAATTCGGCATGGTTTGTGAGGCGAGGCAAGGTGAGCAGCAGACACAGTTTGCTGTAGTCTTCTTTTGAGGGGCAGAACTCCTCCAGTGTGTGCAGGCACTTGACCGCCTCCTGCATGGTGAACTCCAACTGAAAAACATATGAGGCAATCCAATTAAAGAAGGTCTGCACCACACTTGCCCAAAACAAATGATTTTCCAATACATTTTTGTACTGTGGAGACAAAAAAATGTAATGGTCCAAGAAATTATCCAATTTCACTCAATTGGTCCAAAAAATATTATTTACTACAAAATACGTATTGTTGTTCGGCTACCTATGCCAGTGACGTATAGTGACAGTCGGAACAACTGCTCCTTTATTAGATGGAAGAAGGTACATAGTTCACCTATGCATCCATTTTATTAAAAAAATAAAAAATGAAACTTTTGCAGTGTCCCATTACATTTTTCTGCCTTGACTCAATAGAGGTTGGGAAACACTGCCCTATCCTTAAAATCCCAGTAAAGTGAAAATAAATGTCTTCTAAATTTGCCACACCACAGAGAAGTGTTGTTAACAACCGTGCCAAATTTGAACAATTAAAAAGAAAATGAGGCTTCAAAATTGAAAAAATATCAAGCAATTCTCTCCACTCTCAAATTCACTGGGTGTGTCCGTTAAATGCGCTGAAACCACGCCCTACTCAACTGTCACTCAAACACCACTACTACAATGTGCATCTTTCTTTGCATGACGTATGCGCACTTACATCCCACAACGAGGCGCCATGCAAGCGGACTATGCGAACGGAAGATGTATTTTGGGGGGGGGGGGGGGGCATAGCTAGCTAACACAATTACGCTGGGTAACCCCTGATGCCAACAAAGGTACTCAAGTTATTATATAGTTGGGGAGAGGCAACTCATGCCAGGGCCGAGGTGCATCACTGGGTCTTGTTTTAGCCACGCCCCCCCAAAATCTAAAACTGAAATGGTGGAAAACAGTTTAATGCTATATCTCCAGAACTAAGTACTACATAGTTCTCAGTCTCTGCATGTTATCTTTAAAATTGTATAATGCATTTCAAACCAAATCCCTACATTCACTTTAAAGGGCTCTAAATGGGAAAAAATATAGCACTGAAGCTTCAAAATCAAATATCGCGACCTACTATTGCTAGTGTACAGATACATAGTGTTCACAGATGCCTAAATGATGCGCCCTAATCCTGTCACCACGCACAAGCTGTGGCACACTGTCACAGGCTGCAGCTATGTGAAAGCTTGGTTGAACCAGTTAACATTATTAACCCAATTTACGTGAATCAATGAGTTTAATACAGACAAATTATATTGACTGACAATAAGAATTAATGGAGACAAACTACTGGTGCCGAAGCTTTTGGGGGAGACATAAATGCGGTTAACAAAATGCATTGTGTAATATCAAGATCTCTATGGAAGTGCAGTATCTTTTTGTCCACATGAATCAAGGTTAGTCTACAGTTTTTTAATTACAGATCACACTAAAAACAACTCTGCATTATTTATACAACGGTAAGTGATGAACTGTTGCTTGCAGGCCGATTACATCAAAATGCTGACTTGGGTAATATACATTGAGCGGACCAATTTTTAAAATGATATACTTGTCAGCCCTATCTTTGACACACTTTGAAAAAGGAATTTGACACTAACGTCTAATTTTTGCATGCTGGAGCACAGAATTCAGGAATCAAATGGCAATTGTAACAGTGCAAGATTATCAGATCCATTGCTTTTTCTTACATGTTGTGGCTCATCCTCCGCAGACATGGCGTTATTCACACACAGAGCTTCCAGAAACTTCTGCTTTAAGACAATGTAACGGAACCTGGGATGGAGAATTAGTCACAATGATGTCTTGATGCCATCTGCAGTGTATTTTCCTTTGTGCCAACACTGACTAATAACTAAAAGTACAGTAGAAGAGTTGTGGCTTACCTCTTTTTGTCAAACTTCTCCATACACTCCAAAGGCTGAATGAACTGCAAGACCTCATCCCATTGGCCATCCAGCACCAGTTGCCTACAATAATCACAATAGTTGACATCCACAACTTTTAAGATAACAGGTATTATACACAATTATACCAATTATAACAGGAGAAACATATCTCATGATCGAGGCTACCTGAGGAAGAGCATGTCGTCCGAGTAGAGGCCATTGATCACGCCGCTCTCCTTTTCCAGAGCTAGCATGCTGATGTGCAACTTCCGGGAGTGAAGGAAGTCCAAGATCACCTTGATGATCTCCACCTCCTTCACGTTTATGGTTTCCTCCTCTGTCATGTTGGCGAAGGGCTGAAAATATCAATATGCTGTACAGTAAATCTGCAAAACCACTGGAATAAATCACTGGATGAAAACTCACCATTTATCACAACAAATGTTCCGCATTTAGAAATAAAAGATGTACTTCTGTACAAAATGTGGAATAATCGGGCTTCATATAACACAGGGGTTCTCAAACATTTTGGGTAATTTTTCCAAGGACCCCCTTATAATCCTAATGCCAATTAAACAATTAATTAAGCCCCTAAATGCCATGAACATGTAACTCAACTTAATCGTATATTAAATCAGTTTTCCCCATTGAGATTAAATTGTTTTAAAAAAGGACCTGAACCATCCATCCATTTCCCGAGCCGCTTATCCTCATTAGGGCCGAGGGAGTGCTGGAGCCAATCCCAGCTATCATCGGACAGGAGGCGGGGGAACACCCTGAACTGGTTGCCAGCCAATCGCAGGGCACATATAAACAAACAACCATTCGCCCTCACATTCACACCTACGGGCAATTTAGAGTCTTCAAATAACCTACCATGCATGTTTTTAGGATGTGGGAGGAAACTGGAGTGCCCGGAGAAAACCCACACAGGCACGGGGAGAACATGCAAACTCCACACAGGCGGGGTCGGGGATTGAACGCCGGACCTCAGAACTGTGAGGAAGACGCTCTAACCAGTCGGTCACCGTGCCGCCGGACCTGAACCAAATTATTATTATTTTTTATTTTAAGTGATGAACTGAAATGCCATGACTGCATTCCAGTCCACCCAAAACACACAATTTTATATTATTTAATATACAAAATAGCACATAAATATATAATTGAAGACAATGTAAAGAAATAAACTGGTTTTACAATGTGTACCTACCAGCACCAGTTGCAAGATCAAGTATTCTTCGTGTGCTGAATGTGAGTCTTTAAAGTGTGGCCTCGTGAGTGACATCAGGAGCTGGGTTCTGTTAGTTTGCGTGTGAGCATCTGGTTGTGAGCTTTGGCTTACAGCAGGTGCTTGCAAGTGTTCTCATTTTGTATGTGTGTTTGACACATTCAATAAACGTCTAAAAGTGCAACAATAATGTATTGCTAATTATTTTATGGACCCCAAATTTGAGAACTGCCTGAGATTGATTTGCACTAATTTGACTACAAATTATAAACTCACCGGATACGTCTTTAGGTACACTTGTACAATCCAATGATCAAATAGAACGTCATTTAATTGCCACCTAGTAATGACAATAATTCGCCGTCAGTGACAATGTCTGGCACGTAGCAATTTAACAGTAGAATAATTATTAATGTGTTCAATTGTTCAATTTGGCTCAAAACCCCTCGCAGCTAGACAGCAAAGTGAATTCAGGTGAATGATGAATACGTTCACGCAAAACATTTCTGTTAATGAAGTCTTAACATTTAGGAGGACCTCTACCTCTGAATTATTACGGACACAAAAAGCAGCATCAATTCAAGAGTAATATAAAGAAAGACGATGCTAGGTTAGCATGCGAAGTGAGCGGCTGTTAGCAAATAAGTGAACCATAAGGAGATTAGGCTACTTATTAGCATTACATGCCCGGTCGGATTACAGCAAAAGCAGCAAATAGTTACCATTAAGAGCTCATGCGAAGCAGGCTAATTTACCAGGCGTCACTAAAAGGGGAGATTTGACGAGCTACACCCAGGCCTATGATAGGAGGAGAAGAAGGAGGAGGGCGGCATCATCATCCGCTCGTTAGCCGGGTGGGGTGCACTGTTCCCCGGCGACAGGCGACGTCAGTAGTTTGGGGAAACCGTGAGAAATACTCACCAGTTAGGAGAAAAACATGGGCTGAAATCACACAGCCGCCGTGTCTCCGTGACGTTAACAGACGCTGTCACGTCGGTAGCACTGTCACTCGGTGTTATTGACTGGCGGGCGCCCGTCTGCCTACCGTCACTACCTCCTCCTCCCGGCTTGATGCATGTGTGGCCCGTCCCAGCACAGCCCGGTGGTGCCTTCACGAACACCGCCTCTATTCATATACACGTGGATGACTAACACTCCAGCTTCCACACAAAATAAGCAATGCATATAGCAATAATATTGCTAAGAATAAAATGTGATAATTACAGAATAACATTTTTATCGGTCGGTATCATACCGTTTCAGTCGGTGTTGCCATGGTGACAATGAAACGCCAAACAGTGATCTTTCAGCAGTGGTACTTTGTAGCACCTGCACACGTAGTGCATTGTACCACTGTACAAACAGTAGCTGTTGACTGAATAAATAGCCCCTTCAAAATAAAAACATGTCAGAGAGACCCCGATATGATACAAAACAATCTGAACAAATGTTTGTTTGTATTAAACAGTTAAAGTAGCCTGGGGTCAAATTGACAACAAATAACACAGATGAGCTGTGTACAAGACATCAAAAATGTATCATGTTCATTTTATGTTGTCCTAAAGAAAAGTCACGAAATATAAAACAGAAAATCAAAGTCACTCACATTTGGAGAGATATTAAATGAGGTCAAATTGTCCCCAAATATAATAGGTGTTCGTCGAAGAACAGATAAAGTGCTGTGAAAAAGTATTGCTCCCTTCTCAAATTCTTATGTTTGCATAGTTTCCCCACTTTTAGTTTATGCCCATGAAACAAATGTAAACATCAGAAAAATATAACCCGTTAACTTAAAATGCTATTTTTAAATGGTGATTTAATTTATTAAGGGAAAAACATATACATGTTATATTGCAGCCATTTGTTAAAATCATTTAAGTTCATTTTTTTCCCTCATGAATGTACACACAGTACCCCATATTGACAGAAAAAAAACAGAACTGTTGAAATTTTTGCTGATTTGTTTAAAAATGAAAAACTGAAATATCACACAGTCATAAGTATTCAGACCCTTTGCTGTGACACTCATATTTAACTCGGGTGCTGTCCATTTCTTCTGATCATCCTTGAGATCGTTCTACACCTTCATTGGAGTCCAGCTGTGTTTGATTATACTGATTGGACTTGATTAGGAAAGCCACACCCCTGTCTATATAAGACCTTACAGCTCACAGGGAATGTCAGAGCAAATGACAATCATGAGGTCAAATGAACACCGTGAAGAGCTCAGAGAGTATTGTGGCAAGGCACAGAACTGGCCAAGGTTACAAAAAAAATTCTGCTGCACTTAAGGTTCCTAAGAGCACAGTGGCCTCCATAAATCTTAAATGGAAGATGTTTGGGCCAGAAACCTTCCTAGAGCAGGCCGTCGGGCCAAACTGAGCAATTGGGGGAGAAGAGCATCGGTGAGAGAGGTAAAAAAAGAACCCAAAGATCACTGTGGTTGAGCTCCAGAGATGCAGTTGAGAGATGGGAGAGAGTTCTAGAAAGTCAACAATCACTGCAGTCCTCCACCAGTCGGGGCTTTATGGCGGAGTAGCTCGACAGAAGCCTCTCCTCAGTGCAAGACACATGAAAGCCCGCATGGAGTTTGCTTAAAAATAAATAAATAAAAACACCTGAAGGACTCCAAGATGGTGAGAAATAAGATTCTCTGGTCTGAGGAGACCAAGATAGAAATTGTTGGCCTTAATTCTAAGTGGCATGTGTGGAGAAAACCAGGCACTGCTCACCACCTGTCCAATACAGTCCCAACAGTGAAGCATGGTGGTGGCAGCATCATGCTGTGGGGCTGTTTTTCAGCTGCAGGCACAGGAAGACTTTTGCAGTCAAAGGAAAGATGAATGCGGCCAAGTACAGGGATATCATGGACGAAAACCTTCTCCGAAGTGCTCAGGAACTCACACTGGGCCGAAGCTTCACCTTCAAACAAGACAATGACTCTAAGCACATAGCTAAAATAACGAAGGAGTGGCTTCAGAACAACTCTGTGACTGTTCTTGAATGGCCCTTACTTAAAACCAATTGAGCATCTCTGGAGAGACCTGAAAATCGCTGTCCACCAACGTTCACCATCCAACCTGACAGAACTGGAGAGGATCTGCAAGGAGGAATGGCAGATGATCCCCAAATTTAAATGTGAAAAACTTGTTGCATCATTCCCAAAAAGACTCATGGCAGTATTAGCTCAAAAGGGTGCTTCGACTAAATACTGAGCAAAGGGTCTGAATACTTAAGGCTGTGTGATATTTCAGTTTTTCTTTTTTAATATATCTGCAAAAATTTCAACAATTCTTTTTTTTTTTCTGTCAATATGGGCTGCTATGTGTACATTAATGTGGAAAAAAATTAATTTACATGATTTTAGAAAATGGCTGCAATATAAAAAAAAAGAGGGTCTGAAAACTTTCCATACCCACTGTGTGTAGCACAACATTTCAGGCGAAAAGACATACCAACAGTCAAACACGATGGTGGGAGTGTGATGGTCTGTGCTGCTTCTCTCCTTCAGGACCTTGACAACTTGCTGTAATTGATGGAACCATGAATTCTGCTCTTTAACAGAAAATCCTGAAGGAGAATGTTCAACCATCAGTTTCTGACCTTAAGATGAAGTGCTATTGGGTTCTGCAGCAGGATAACGATCAAAACACACAGTAATTTTTTGAATGGCTTAAGAAAACAAAATTGGAACGGCCTCGTCAAAGTACAGACTTGAATCTGATTGAAATGCAGTGGCATGACCTTAAAAAGGCCATTCATGCTCGAAAACCCTCAATTCTTTCTGAATTCAAACAATTCTGCAAGAAAGTGTGGGCCAAAATATCTCCAGAGAGATGTGAATGACTCATTGCCAGTTATAGAAATCACTTCATTTCAGTTATCGCTGCTGAGGATGCCCCAAATTATTAGGTTTAGGGGGCCATTACTTTTACACACGAGGCTAGGTAAGTTTTAATCGTTTTTTTCCTTCATAAATTAAATTAACATTTCAAAACAGCATTTAAAGTTCACTTGGGTTATTTTTGTCAGATATTTATGTTTGTTTGATGATCTTAAAGTTGGGAAACTATGCAAAAAATATAGTAATTTGAGAAGGGTGCCAATACGTTTTCATCATAGATAGGAAATTAAATTATCAACTGATGCACCAGTCTTGAATGTTGCTGCATTTTAATAAAGCTCAAAGATGAGGTGGACAAACATTAACAAATGTACAGGATATGTTGAGCATATTCAGTAAGAAAAAAAGATTGATTATACTGCATGTTATCATTCTTACAGTCTCTGTAAAATATTCATACATTGCATCATTTGCTCAAACTTCCTTCATCAGTGCACAACGCCATCTGTAAAATGTTACAAAAAAAATACCTTACTGCATGCCAAAGTATTGCTGTACAGTGCTGATGCATACTTGAAGATAAAGAAAACTGTAAAGTCAATTAACAAATAGGGGAATATGTCATGAAAACAATTTAAAACACTTATTTACAATTGTGGACAGTCTGGATCTAAGAAAATAACACTGATTGTATGTTTCCACTGAACAAAGGGATTTATGTCAATCAGGGATAGTGTCGGGGAATAACACTTTTTAGGATATTGTGAAACAAAAGAAAAATGCTATAAGAACAACAGCAACATAATAAAAACCATAGAATGAACACAGGAATGATGCATAAGGATGATAAATTATAAAGGTTTTAGTATATTGTATTGCTCTGGATAAAACCGCCTTGAAATATCTTAGACCAGGGGTGTCAAACTAATTTTTGCTGCGGGCCACATTGTAGTGATGGTTTCCCTCAAAGGACCATGATTACTGACATGTACACAAAAATCGATGAATAACTATATTTTAAATCAGAAGACCGTAAAAAGTTGTTAAGTCAGTTTATTTTGAAATGGGGATTGATAAAAATGTTTGCAATCAACGTTTTTAAAAGTGAAGACGATTTGCAACGTTGTTATTTTAGCAAGAAACACAAAGTCGACGCACTTGATTTGCTTTCACGGGCCACATAAATTGATGTAGCCTCCGGGCCTTGAGTTTGACACTTCGACGCATAATAACAATAGAAATGCATTCCAGGAAGGCTTAATCATACTCAATATGATCATCGGACTTTCCCCCCACCCCCAGTCTGATGGCGCAACATGAAACATAATAATAAAAATTAAAATATATATATTTTTTAAATAGATGGTAAAATACTTCAGGTAATAAAGCTATAAGGGCATGCGGAATAATCAGACTAAGAAGAAAATAAAATGTGCAATAAGCATCAGGTGTCGGTGTGAAGTTTTAATGAGTGATACAGTCTTATTTAGTGTTCATGAATCTGATGGCCAAGGGGAAGAAGCTGTTGATGTGGCAGAAGGTTCCGGTCCAAATAGACCACAGCCTCCTGCCTGAGGGAAGAGGGTTGAATAGGCTGTGTCCAGGGTGAGTAGGGTCAGCTGTAATCTGACCTGCACACCCCCAGGACCTGGAGACGTACGAGTCTTGAATGAATGGGAGCCTTCAGCAGATCACCTTCTCAGCAGCACGCATAGTGTGCTGTAGTCCGCGCCTGTCCCTGGCTGTGGCACCAGCGTACCACACAGTTATGGAGGAGGTGAGGATGGGCTCAATGATGGCCGTGTAGAACTGTACCAACATCTTGGTTGGCAGCTTGAGTTTCCTCAGCTACCACAGGAAGAACATCCTCTGCTTTGCCTTTTTGATGAGGCAGCTGATGGTCGGCTCCCACTTGAGGTCCCAGGTAATGGGGACCACGATGGAGATGGAAGAATGTGTGAGGGGGCATTGTGGGGCCGTGACTTACCTGAAGTCCACGATCATCTCGGTTGTCTTGATGGCTGGTGGTGCAGCAGTTGGTGTACAAGGAGAAGAGCCAGGGGGGGAAGTACACAGCCCTGAGGGGATCCGGTGCTGATGGTCCAAGTGTCTGAGACAGTCTTCCCCAGTCGCACATGCTGGTTCTGGTTTTAGACAGCAATGGCTTCCTCCTTGGTGCTCTACCATAAACCCCGTTCTTGTTTAATGTTTTACGTATGGTAGATTTGTCAACAGAGATGTTGGCATGTGCCAGTGATTTCTGTAAGTCTTCAGTTGACACTCTAGGGTCTTTTTTTACCTCATCGAGCATTCTGCGTTGTGCTCTTGCAGTCATCTTTACAGGACGGCCACTCCTTGGAAGAGAAGCAACGGTGCTGAACTTTTTCCATTTTTTGACAATTTGTCGAACCGTGGACTGATGAACATCAAGACTTTTAGAGATACTTTTGTAACCTTTTCCAGTCTTATACAAGTCAACAATTCTTAATCGTAGGTCTTCTGAGAGCTCACTTGAGCGAGGCATGGTACATATCAGGCAATGCTTCTTGACAAGAGACAATTCTAAACTGGTGTATGTTTTTCTAGTGGCCAGAGCAGCTTTAATTAAAGCACAGTTCCAATCTTGTCTTTTTGATTGTTGTCTCACACCTGACTGATTAGCTCTTTGAGGCGTAAGGAAGGACGCCAATGGTTGATGGGCAAAATGGCGGAGTCGTTTCTGAGATCTTGTGAAGAGCTGTTTTGGCAACCACACAACTGAAACCAGAGGCACTGCTGGAAAAGCGTTTGAATTTGAGGAGAGCGGGACCTTGGTGTGGTGGAAGGACAGAAGGAGGGACGGCTTGTGTCCGTTGTGTGGTGAGATTGTGAGTGGTGACAATGGCAGGTGGAGAGTCGGAGGAAGACAGTAGCAATGGAATGGATCTGAGGGAAGAAATTGAGAAAAGGATCAGGTTAATTGGCAGACTGCAAAGAGAACAAAAAACAAGAGATTCGCTAGGATCAGAGAGTGGGAAGTGTTGTTCGAAGGGGGAAGTACTGGATATAGGAATTGTGAATGTAGGAGTGAGGTTTGAGGGCACGAGGGATTTAGGTCATGGATACATTGAAGCTAGCAAAAATTCTCAGGGGACTAGTTGGAGAGGTGAAATATAGAAATATATCCCTACATATACATATATATATATATATATATATATATATATATATATATATATATACATACACATACATATACATACACATATATATATATATATATATACACACACACATACATATATACACACATATATATACATACACACACATATACATACACACACACACACACACACATATATATATACACACACACACACACACACACATATATATATATATATATATATATATATATATATATGTGTGTGTGTGTGTGTGTGTGTGTGTGTGTGTGTGTGTGTGTGTGTGTGTATATGTAGGGAAGAGTTGGTGGAAAAGAGACTGAAAATGTTGGGAATGTTAGAGTGACCAAAGTAGTCAGAGTGTATAACCCTTCACATTCTTTTTCCTCCCACTCCTTCACATAATTTGTGAAGGAGTGGGAGGAAAAGGAACGTGAACTCTTTGGAATTTGTTACATTTTTGCATGAATTGGTCATAAAATATAGTCCTCTAAATCACAAGATGAAATAAATAGAGTATGCTTAAACTAATACCACACAAACAAACGAATGTTTTCATATTTTTAAAGAGCACAACACGTAAACATTAGGAAAAAGAAAGTGAACCCTTGGATTTAACTGGTTGACCCTCCTTTGCAGCAATAATCTCAACCACATATTTCCTGTAGTTGCAGATCAGACATCTGTGCACAACGATGATGATGAATTTTGGTCCATTCCTCTTTACAAAACTGTCATAGTTCAGCAAGATTCCTGATATTTTTTATGTGAATAGCTCTCAAGGACATGCCACAGCATCTCAATCGGGTTGAGGTCAGGACTTTGACTGGGCCACTCCCGAGAACACATTTTCTTCTTCTGAGGCCATTCTGTTGTTGATTTGCTTCTGTATTTTGGATCATTGTCCTGTTGCAATACCCATTACATTTTGAGCTTCAACCTTGGACAGAAGGTCTCAAGTTCTTCTGCAAAATATCTTTAGCTGTCCAGGCCCTGAGTGGACAAAGCACACCCATACCATGATGGTCCTGCCACCATCACAGTTGGGATAAGGTTTAGATGTTAGTGTGCTATATAATTTTTCCTCCACACATGGCATTGTGTGTTCCTCCAGAACAATTCAACTTTTATTTAATTGGTCCACAGTATATTTTACCAGTACTAAGTACTGTGGAACATCCAAGTGCTATTTGGCAAACTTCCAACAAGCCGCAATTTTTTTCACATGGCAGGCACCTTCCTCCCATGCGATCTCCCATCGTTTGTTTTACATATGGTAGATTTGTCAACATAGATGTTGGCACGTGCCAGTGATTTCTGTAAGTCTTCAGTTGACATTTTTTACCTCATTGATCATTTAACACTGTGCTGTCGCAGTCATCTTTACAGGATGGCCAATCCTTGGAAGAGAAGCAACAGTGCTGAGCTTTCACCATTAATAGACAATTTGTCTAACCATGGACTGATGAACATCAAGACTTTTACAGATACTTTTATAACCTTTTCCAGCTTTACACTGTACATGTCTTAATCGCAGGATTTCTGAGAGCTCTTTTGGACGAGGCATGGTTCACATCAGGCAATGCTTCTTGACAAGAGACAATTCTAAACTGGTCTGTTTTCTAGTGGCCAGAGCATCTTTAAGCCACACTTCCTAGCTAATCTCATCTATTGGACTCCAGGTTGGCTCACACCTGACTCTGAATAGCTCTTGGAAAATCCATAGCCTGGAGGATCACTTTTTGGTCCCTGTCCTGTGATTGTTTAAATGTTATTTTCAATAAAAATATGTTGTTGTTTTTTTTTGTGTGGTATTAGTTTCAGCATACTGTTTATTTGTAGGATTAAGATGAAGATCAGAACACACTGACATTTATGTGAAAATTTAAGAAATTCCAATGGTTTCATATACTCCTACTGCAAGATGTTTTGAAATATTGGGTTTAGTTCCCCATTAAGACCAAACCTTCAAGTATGTACAATTTTGATTTATTCCGCGAGATTTCCTTGTAAAGCTTCCAACTTTGAAAATTCCTAAATTTTGCAACCCTATTTTGAACTTAAATCTTGGTTCACAACACAAATAACTGACTGAGTGATGGCTTCCAACTTGATAAACTTGGAAATTGGGGGACTCATAAATCGAGGTACCACTGTATGCACGTTTCAAATAATGCAGTACAACATAATAATGTTGAGAACTACGCACATATGGATCTGCACTGATTTTCCCACAAAATAAACTCACCAGACACATGTACAATGTAATAAAATCAAATCGTGCATCATTTAATTGCCCTTGACAGGCTCCAGCACGTCCGCGACCCTAATGAGGATTAGCGGTACGGAAAATGGATAGATGAATAATTTTAATCCTGTTGAGTTGTTGAACAGAAACCCCTCACAGGTGAAAGATAACTACATTCACAAAACATTTCTGACAAACAATAAAGCCATGTCACTTAATGCACACAAAAAAAGTATCAGAACTATAACAATAATATGAAAGAAACACACGACGATGCTAGGTTAGCATGCGAAGCGAGCGTCTGTTTGCAAATAAGGGAACCTAAAGACATTAGGCTACTTACTAGCATTAACAAACCGAGTAGAGCTGTCGGGTTACAGCAAAAGCAGCAAATAGTTACCATTAGGAGCTCATTTACCAGGCGTCACTAAAGCGGGAATTTGACGAACTATAGCCAGGCCAAAGAGGAGAAGGAGAGGGTAAAATTGGGGAAGAGGAAACCGTGAGAAATACTCACCAGTTAAGAGAAAAACATGGGGCGAAAATACACAGCCACTGTGTCTCGGCGACGTTAAAACACGCCCTTCACGTCGGTGCCGCTCGGTGTTGTTGACTGGAGGTTGCCTGCCTGCCTGTCTGGGTGCCGTCACCTCCTCCTCAGAAGCCAACTAGTGACCCCCTCCTCCCGGCTTGAGGCATGTGTGCCTCGGCCCAGCCCAACCTTGGTGGTGCCTTCACGAGCACCGCCTCTATTCACATAAACATGGATGACAAACACTCCAACACCCAAAAAAAACAACGTAGAATGCAATAACAATAAGGTTACTAAGAATAAAATGTGGTAATTACAGAATAACATACCAAAAAATAAGTATCAGACGGTGTTGTCAATTTGCCATGGTGACAATGAAACTCCAGTGGTCGCTCATAAATAACTACAGCAGTTGTTCTCAAACTTTTTCCATCAAGTACGTACCACCTAAAAAAATACTTCTCTCTCCAAGAACCAGTGACCAACAATAAAATACAGTAACTATAGTAGGCCAAGTGTTCGTCAAAAAAATGAGACAGAGGTTTTATTCCTCAAAAAAAGTATATCTAATATAATTATAAGCAACTGTTACATTATGAAGTTTGAATATTATTATCACTGCAATTAAATATAGGTTAAAAACTGCTTAGTGATTCAATTAAAATGCCTTGCACATAAATGAAAGCTTATTTTAAAAGATTAAATGCAACTGTATTGAATTTAGAAGTTAAATGCAACGGAACCGTACTTGGGCTCTGATTATTTCACATACCTTAAGAGGTCCCCCGCACTCCCCTTAAAATTTGCCCACATCTTTTATCCTTGGAGTCAGTTTGACCCCAGCAAATTAAAATTGAGAACTCAACTTTCCCAAGTTTATGTCAGGTACTTTGTTACAACTATACACAGTACATTGAACAAACAGTACCTGTTAACCACCTTAATCACCACTTTAATTAAAGAAAAAGCATGTCATGGTAAACTCTATATTATCCAAACCAACCTGAATAAATGTGTAACATGTTGATATTTGTATGTTTTCAACAGTTAAAATAGCCTGGGGTCAAATTGACACCAAATAACACAAATGAGCTGTGTACAGGACAGACATATACGTATCATCATGTTCATTTTATATTTTACTAGCTGTCCCCATTAAATTTAGGACAATTTTTAAAAAATAGGAAAAGTCATGAAATACGCAACAACATAAATCCCATTTTTAGAGATGTTAAACATCGAATGGGGTCAAATTGAGGCCAAAGGTAATCAGAGGGTTAAGTAGAAGTAAAGATACATGATGATATCATTCAAACAGATGGACAGAAAATTGAAAGATTAAATGACAGCGCAGGAATCTTGAATCTTGCTGCATTTTAATAAAGCTCAAAGTCTGTGGGGAAAAGACAAAAAAATCTTAAAGATCTGTTGAGAATATTAAGTAAAATGAAAATTACTATTTGGAATTTTTTTTAATCAATGATAATTATTTGTCTCTGTCAAACCTTCATATATTGCATCCTTGCATTTCATTTTACAACACCTCCTGTGCTCAAACTTCCTTCATCAATACACAACTCCATCTGTTAAATGTTACAAAAAATACTTTACTGTATGCCAAAATATATCTGTATAGTGCTGATGCATACTTGAAGATAAAGAAAAACTTAAAGTCAAGTAATGAATAGGGGAATATGTCATGAAAACCATTTAAAAACATTTATTTACAATTGTGAATAGTTGAGATATAAGACAAGAACACTGTGATTGTATGTTTCCACTGCACAATAAGGGATTTCTGTCAATCAGTGATATTGTTGAGGATCACACTTTTTTGGATTATAAAATAAAAGCAAAAACAGGAATTAAAAAAAAAAAAAATAGCGACATAATAAAAGGTCCTAAATGAACACGTGGGAAGGATGGATATTGATGATAAATTAGAAAAGCTACTCAAAGGCTGCTAGAAGTTCACTTCCAATTATATACAAATAAATTCAAGACATTAAGTATATTATGTCGCTCTGGATAAAATTGCCTTGAAAATATGTTAGACGCATTATAACAATAGAAATAAATAAATGAGTCTTTTACCAGTGCATTCCAGGAAGGTTTGATGATACTCAATATGATCACTGGAAATGGCAAACACTTCTCTTGGCACTTGAAATACACACAAAAAACATGCTTGTACAGCAACATTTGTACAGGCTGCTTCAGTCTGATCCCTGATCAGACAGAGGGCCCTTTGCCAATCTGAACCCAAAAAGGCGCTTACAAAAAAACCCCAAAAAAACAACACGATCAAACCACAACACATCTCGGTGACACAAAACAAGCATAAGGCCGCACATGATCAACTTATAGAAACCTCGCTTCCTCTTTGAGAGGCGGGACATTCACTACAGAGGTTCGTCTCGGCATCGATTGCCTATTATCGTCTTGTTTTGGCACGTCAGGAAACATGGTGTCCATTTTAGTCCATATCTGTGAAACTTCTTCCACACTCCAGTTGTGATCTTAGAATCCAAATTGTTTTTAGTAAAGCGGCTTGAATCCATATCCTTGATCTCCAGTTTAAGGTCCATACAGTAATCCGCTTTGAGTCCTCACTAGTAAGACATTTTAGCACACTAGTAGAACGAGAGTGTCTTACTAGCAAAATTTTTTCCCAGTCCTAGTACCACTTTTGCCTACAAGTAAGAAATTAAACCTTACTACTAAACTAATGTGCTGCACTAGTAACACTACTAGGCCTAGTGGAAAGCAGTAGTGGGAAAAACGTTACTAGTCAGACACAGTTGTTCTACAGCTGCGCCCTACTCACTCTCCTAGTGCGCTGAATTGACTTGGACAATACATAATAATATAAATAATAAATGCTATGCCGTATCCTTGATATGCAACTTAACATCAATGTGCTAGTATACTTTTTATACTCACTAGTAGGACAACTTTAGTATTCTAGTTGGACAACTAAATGTTACTAGTGAGGCAAAACTGCACAATAGTTGACAATTGTGTCCTACTAGTACTACCAGACATTTAAAAATTCTACTAGTTAGCTTGAGCTTCATGATCAGTACTCGTGCACACAGATGTCAACTAGTGCACAGTCTTGCCTACCTGGTAACATGCAGTTTTCCTACTAGCATGCCAAAGTTGCCCTACTATTGTGCAGAAATGTTACATAGTGATGGAAGGCAGTATCCATGGGTAATTGACACCCACCCATAAAGTTTGTAATTACCTATTGATGCCACAAGTTGTCAGCAAAGCACCTTTTTCAATTAGACAAGGTAACAGCCTGACTAAATGAAGCTCATCTCACTTATATAGTTCCTTGGCCCCAAGATGTCACAAGATTGTGCCAAAGCAATATTTTTAGCGTAGACATGGCTTTGGCCTCGGCAAAAAATCCGTGAATGGGCTAATTCACTCTAGTGTAAAAAAATATTACTAGTTAGACACAGTTATTCTCCTAGTCTAATAAGTTGTTTTACTCAAGAGGACAAAGAGCGTACTAGTACATGGATCTTAAGCTGGATATCAAGTAGATCTAATAAATGCTTCAAAAAGCTTTCCATATTCCAGAGAACATTGCCCTATGGTGCTACTTCAAGTGCATCTTTTTGGGCGTGCCCTGCTTTTTGTTATGCCATAGATGACTGGCAATGGTGATGGCATCTACACTGGCTGACATGGTTTTGGCCGGGATCTGGCTGAATTGCTTCCTGTCCGAGTTGTATTTATAAAGGCGTTCGATCATCTTTGCGGTGATGGTCTTCGGCCCGATGCCGGTCAGCCGTGTGATCTCCTCTGTCTCGGGACAGTAAGCGTACACCGACCGGAACTGGCAACCGGCATCACGGAACAACACAAGGAAGTTGTTAGCTTGGGATTTCTCAATTTCCTGCAGAGAAAGAATACCAAAAGTGTCACCACGCTGCTGTAGAATGTTATCTGTCGAATGCAATTTCTGTAGTAATTGCATATCAATGCTGAAGCGCTAATGCTGAACTGAAATACTGTTAAACTAATGAAATTGTTGAAATGAAGAATGTGAGATGAAGTTGAAATGGTTTGAATCAGTCAAGAAATGTGGAAGGAGGGAAATGTGTAAAAATCTCTGAATTTGGGAATTTTATTGTGAAAATGTGTGAATTTGGGGGATGGGAATAGTTCCCAAGATGTCCAGAATGAGCTGAACAGTTTGAAGGTGGAATGGTTTGAATTGGTCAAGAATGTAGAAGGTGGAGGTAAATATGTAATATAGCTCTTAAATTTGGGAATTTTATTGTGAAAATTGGGGAATTTTGAGGTAAAAATGGGAATGTCCAGAATGAGCTGAACAGTTTGAAGGTGGAATGGTTTGAATTGGTCAAGAAATATAGAAGATGGAGGTAAATATGTAATATAGCTCTTAAATTTGGGAATTTTATTGTGAAAATTGGGTAATTTTGAGGTAACAATGGAAATGTCCAGAATGAGCTGAACAGTTTCAAGGTGGAATGGTTTTTATCGGTAAAGAAATGTGGAAGGGGGAGGTAAATATGTAAAATAGCTAATATACATTTGGGAATTTTATTGCAAAAAGTGTGAAATTTGGGGAATGTGAGATTTGCTGGGACGTGGAAAATAGTTGGGCTGAGCAGTTTGAATTTAGAATGGTTTGAATGGGTCAAGAAATGTGGAAGGAGGGGATAATTATGTAAAATATCTCTTAAATTGAAAAGTGTAGGATTTTGGGAACTTTAGGACTGTGGAAAATAGTGCTAAGCACTTTGAATTTGGAATGGGAAACGTGTAACTTTTCATTCACTTGAATGAACTGACAACTTTGGGAATGTGGAAATTAATTACTAACGTTTCCCGAAATTTTTTTAACCTTTTGATGTTTGAATGGTTTGACTTTGCTGAGAAATGTGAAAGTGAGGCAAAAAATGTAATAATAAAAGTTTTTTGGTGCAGAATAACGTATTACGGCCCCGTCAGCATTCACACAAGTAGTTACAAAACATACATCGATGATCTTGTTTTTCTGCCCTTCGTTGACCTTTCCAGCCAGGCAGCAGTGGGCCAGGGCATTCTGGATGATGTGCTTGTTGGACTTAGCACTTGGCTCCTTGTATAGTTTGGGTCCTGGATTGCAACAACAGAGTGTCAAGTCGATAAAGGAGCTGAATAAACTCCCCATAAAGCGAGTCAACACAATGCCTAATACCTGTGTACTCAGTGTTGGACGGAGTCGAGGAAGTGGTTGAATCGTTTTCCCAATCTTTCTCTCCATTACGACTACCAGCAGAGGGGCATGAGGAGAGACCCTCAGCAGAGTCTGGCCTGTAGATAGCAACAAACCGACGGTGATTGAGACATACTCAAGGTATGTACAGACATTTGTACAAACAGAAGGAGGATGGGATGGGAATCAGCCTGGTAGCTTGCGTCACAAGAGTCCTATAAAGCTGTGCAGTGAGCGACTGGAAGGCATGTTCAGCCAAGCAAAGCACATTTTAGCTCTGTCATCACGGCTTCTGTTACAGCGGGTTGAGGCAAACAGTTGGAAATGCAGCCAGCATCGAAAGAAACAAAAATATTTGAGAAGTAACAATGGGAAGAAAAGCTGAATTGAGATGAGACAAGAAAAAAAGACTAACAGGAGTACAATGGTACCACCATGTACATTATTTCTGTGTTTAATTTAAACCAGGATGACGGTGTATCTCTAAGTAAAAGACAAGGTGGGGCCTTCTCCGGAAACACAGCTCATGTCGACAAACTAGTAGGACTACTAACCTTCCCTTCCTTTCTTTAGGGGAGTTTAGAAAGAACGGAACTTGAGAAGGAACTACTTTATTGCTTCTGAGGGAAGCATGCAATAGAAGGAAAGGAGACAAGGACACAATAAAGGTGTGTAAAACATAACATAATCCATAAAGTCATTAGTACATCATCGCTACAACATTGCTTCATGTGGTATAGAGCAGTGGTTTCCAAACTGGGGTCAACAAAAGGTGTATTATTTGGGGATAAAGTCCTATTTGTTTTGAGAAAAAAGGCAGATTTGTTTTGGGAGAATATATTCCTATTTTTAGAGAATACATGTATACTTGCTTACCTCGTAAAAGTTTGACTTTAATCTCATAATAATATTTTTATCTCCGAAAAATATGTCTTCATCCTCGAAAGATTACGTCTTTTTATCTTGACAAAATAAGTCATTGTTCTTGGAATGATTACAACTGTTATTTCCTCAAGAAAATATGAATATGACATAACATTACTACTTTATTTTCCTCAAAGAAATGTGAATTTGTTATAGTAACATTCCAAAATGTTTCCTGAAAATAGGCAACTATTTCATTCCTATGGCATTTTAGGAGTTCATGAGTTAGTTATGTTTAATTGAGGTTAGGATTATGAGGGGGTCCTTTGAAAAAAAATTCTCCCCTGAAAGAGTTCTTTGGACCCATAATGTTTGAGAACCCCTGTCGTGGAGTGCATTGTTAAACAATGGAGTGGGTGGTGGTGTATTGTTTTGTTAACTTTGGATTACTCCTCAAAAATTAGGGTTAATATAGGGGTTGAACTGATTACCGTATTTTCACGACCATAAGGCGCACTTAAAAGTCTTAAATTTTCTCCAAAATGGACAGGGCGCCTTATAATGCGGCGCGCCTTTATGTGTGCACCGAGTTCCGACATCTATAAATGTTGTTGTGTGATGAGCGCTCCGCTTGACTTTTTTAAATTTTATTTTATTTTTTGAGCATTTCCTGCCGACACGCTGCTTACACAGAGGAAACGCAGACGTGGCTGAGGGTGCGTGAAGTAGAACGCAAAAGTCATGCCCCCGCGCCGTTTTTATTTATTTTATTTTTTATACCGCTTGACTGTCTGGGAGCATTTCCGGGGTGTGCATTGTGCAAAACAACATCGGTTTGGCTAAGGACCCCCGAAAATGGCACCTACGAAGAAACACGCTTACGAAGCACAGTTTAAACTGCAAGCTATCAGTTACGCGGAAGAACATGGTAATCGAGCAGCCGCGACAGAATTCAAGATCAACGAATCCATATTTCGCAAACGGAGGAAACAAGAAAACGAGCTTCGCCAAGTCAAGAAGACGAAGCTGAGTTTCCGTGGGAAAAAAAAGAAAAACAAAACGCGGAAACAAGGCGAGGTGGCCGTAGTTGGAAGACCAACTCGAGCAATGGATTAATGAGCAAAGAACAGCCGGGAGAAACGTCTCAAGTCACCATTCGACTGAGGGCAATAACACGAGGCATGCCATCATTCCGGGAGGGTTGACGAAGCGCTGGACATCCACGTAAATAGGGCGTTCACAGTGAAGTGAGCGGCGTGGGAGCCATGGATGACAGATGGCGAACACAGCTTTACTAAGACTAGGAGGCAGCGCCGGGCGAGTTATGCCACAATTTGGGAATGGATTGTAGATGCTGGGCTAACGTGTCTGCTTGCACTGTTGTTCGAGCTTTCGCACGGCAATGAGACTGACTCAAACCTGCCGTGTTTGATTGAGAACTTGTCCAGCTGTTTATTTCGGATACAGAAGATGAGGACTTTGATGGATTTGTGGATAAGGGTTGATCAAAAAATAACGTGAGTACATTGTTAAATACTTAAATAAAGTACAACCGAACTCAGTTTTGCTCCTGCTGCCTTTTTAAAAACATTGTTTTAGCGTGCATCCATGCTACCGTATGTTTTAAGCTAGCGTATGTTTTACCATGCCTGCGCCCAATAATACGGTGCGCCTTATGTATGTGTTAAATACAGAAATAGACCCCGTAACTGAGGCTGCGCCTTTTAATACGGTGCGCCCTATGGTCGTGAAAATGCGGTAGTCCCCAAGTCGACTTTACTACGCCGCATCAACATTTTAAGCTTGGAGTTGACTAATCGCTAATTAGATGTTTTTGGCATCTCATCTTCCAGTTGGCCAATTTAGAGTACTTTTGACCCGCTTATTTGTTTCTATGCCAGTTTGGTGAAACGTATGTCTTTATGTGCAACCGGTCCGTGGTGACCGCTCTTATGTGCTGCAAAATTATCAATAACGTAATCGATTAACAGACCTCGACTCGACTTTCACCACATTACAGTCGACTACAAAAAAATCTTTAGTCGTTCAACCCCCAGTTTAAGAAGCACAAGATAATTTCATAGGCAGAAATATAGCGGAGATTGAATCATGCATAAAAACACACGCTCAGTCTAAAAAATACGCATTGGAAACTTCAGTAGGTATAATCGATGAGCGGAAGTTCAAAAAAAGTTCTACCAACTCATTAAAAACATGAACTAAATATTGACTGATTAGTGTTAGTGTTAAGGAAGGTGAATGGATTATGGTCTTTTTTTTTTAACCAAAGGGAAAATCTGACTGGTTAAAAAGTACAATGAGTAAAATGTAAAAACAGAAAACCACAACAATATTCACAGATCAAAACAGAAAGGGCTTTCTTTACCGGAAGTTCTTCTTGTTATCTGGATGGTTGCTCTCATTATCAGTCAGATTCAGAGAGGCCAAAGAAATGCTCGACACCGAGTAGCCTCGAGGACGCACCCCTGTACCACAACAACATCACGCAGGTTAAGCATGATTCTGCATTATTAGGTTTGTTTTGCCATGGGATTTGCGCATCTCCTACCTGCCGCTCTCACAATGGGACTGGAGGACTCCATGCCATCCCTGTGGATGGACTTGGGGCGAGGCTTCTTCTTGAAACTTCCACATCTGGGCTTGATGACCTGATCCATGTCCTCCATCAGCTTCAGCTGCTTCCTCCTCAAATACTCATTCTTGATGTAATCTCTCCTTTCCTTTTCCTCATCCCGCTTCTGCTGTTCTTCCTCCGCTTTCAACCTAGTGGACAGGAATTGTCATGTAAGTACAATGAATAAAATAACATGATTTAACCCAGTGATTCTCAACCACTGTGTGTCGGGTTAATAAATGCAATAAAGGTTGGGAAATAATGGTTTAACCAGCAATTTCCAAATGAAGACAAAATGAAAGAGAGAGACCGTGCAGCTTCCTTCTTCTGCTCCTGGTCCACCTCCTGCTGTTGTTTTTTCTTCTGCACCTCCTTCTCCCTCCTTAGCCTCTTCTCCAGCAGAGCTGCTTTCTTTGCCGCCATGTCCTCTTCACCTTTTGCATCATCCTGAAGTTTTATGAATGGGGAAAAACAGCATTATCACGGAAAATGGCCATTTAACAAAATTTCCTTGATCGAATATTGGGGAAATAAAAGTCTACCGATCAGTCTGGCTTTGGTTGTGGCTCAGATCGATGTATCATGAGTGCAGTATTATTTGTGATTGCACATGTTGTGCCATCAACTGTGTTACATTTTGTATGCAGAGGCTCTCAATCTGGCAGAGGAGTCAACAATGGTACATCTACGGTACTTCCAGTTTCATGACTACTTTGGTCAAAAGTTGAGACCTTGTAACCGAACAGATCCACCAGAGGTTATTTATACAGGGTGATTGAAAAGTAACTCCCCATTTTAAAATACTTATAATTTATTCATATGTTGTCATATGAATACTTAAAAACGGTACTTAAAAATAGGGAGTTACTTTTCAATCACCCTGTATATTTATGGATGCTTTTAACTCAGGTAGCATCAAAGGCCTTATAATTAAGCTATACCTTTGCATTACTTCATTAAATATGGACAACGTTGAGAGAACGAGTTCAATGAAATAACATAGGGCGTGTGGCTGGATGCATGAAAAACACAATCATCTTCCACCTAGGCATGGGCTGGTTCCCAGTTACAAGGTATAACGTGGTTTTAAAAAGTAACTTTTTTTTAAAACAAATTACTAAAAGCCGTCAGTGCAGGCAAAGTGACAGGACCCATCCAAAACCTGCTTACGAAACTGGCTGCTAAGGAGGCAATTCTTCCAACACGATGTCAAATTCAAGATAACGTTAATACATTAATATAAGGCTGCCCTGAAACGAACGTTTGGAATCAGCTACGAAAGTTTGCATGTCTACAATGCGACAAATAAATACTGTCGACTCGCTACCAAGGCAAATAACTGGCACTAGCATGGCTAACATCACTTTGTTGCCACTCTGACCTTACTTCACCAAACGAGGAGCATGGAAGTAGCTATTCATTTTCTGAGAAAGTACTTTTTCTGTTGTACTACATTTTGATTTTATTTGGAAAAATTCTAGTTTATTTTTTATGTGCACTTATGTAACTACATAGCACGTTCCATGGAAAAAAAATATTTTGCCAAATAGTATTACACAGTCAGAATCTGATACCAGCCCATGCCTACTTCCACCAATTCATGGACCTGGAGAGACTTTTGTTGGAAAACCCCACTCCATTTTTTCATTACTCCCCAGCGGAAATCCAAATTTTCTGGAGGAAAGTGGGAAAGATCATATCAAAGGTTTTGTTTTTTTAAAATGTCATTCTTAACCCTATATCTTAGAATTATCCAAGAAGGATTGAACAAAAATGAGATTCATCTTTTAAAGGTATTGCTGGCTTCAAGAAAAAAAATAAAACAATCACAAAACATTGGCTCCAGAGAAACTGCCCCATGGTAAGCATTTTTATCAAAATTGTAAAACATCTACATGTGCTGATGACTGATGACAGTAGATCCAATGACTTGTATTGGATCTACTGTTGCTCCACCTCACCTTGAAGAAAAATCCACAGCACATCTTCTGGTCTTCTCCGGTTTCTCCAGTTGTCTCCTCAGCTTGGCTCTCTGCAGGCCAGATTCCAGACAGCGTAACCTCCACAAGTTCTCTCTTGTCCTGAAGGATTTTGTTGCCTTGGACCTCAGACATCGGCTGACACAAGACCTCTGAAGTCCTTGACTGTTCATTCCTTAGCGGAGTTTCCTCGGGACCTTCTGATCCTTCTTCCTTCTCTTTGGCTGCGGGAGGCTGAGGAGTGCCTGCACTCTTCTTCTCCACCATCTCTTCTTTGTCCTTAGTGTTTTCTTTGCTCTCTTTGGTCTTCGGGCTCTTGCTATTCCAGGATCCTTCGTCGTAACTCAAGTATGCAAACGCGCTGGTATGAGTTTGGCTCGACGTGAACCGCCTCAGTCTCGGTAAGCTGTCTACCGAGGTGGGGGTGTTGAGCATTCGGTTGATGGGCGAGATCTTCAGATCATTCGGCCGCGGAATCCGAGGTGTCCTGGCGTGGAAGGAGGCCGGCCGTCGCTTAAGGCCAGCGGCGGGACGACTGACGGAATTGGCAGAGCCAGACGAGGACAAAATGGGGGACAAGGAACCCACCGACCCTCTGGTTGATCCTCGGCCTGTGACACTGCTGCTACGCAACTCACGGAGCTGCCTGGGGAGGGAAATCAAGGTTAGAGTTCATGACTTATGAGAGCATTACCACTAAGGTTCCCTTTTCCAAGCAGTTTGGTCTCCTGTCAACTCAATGTCATCTAAATCAGTTCTGCACATTCTTAGTGGGGTAAAAACCACAGTGGTATATGGCCTACCTGTGTGGTGATGGCGCAGGGGGAGGAATGACCCAAGCTTTTTGCTGTTGTTCTTTCATGGACATGATCCTCTCCTGCTGCTGAGCCAGTCGCTGCATCTCTGTTTGGAGGAACCCCAGTGATGTGTTCAGCCTCTCGATGGAGCGAGTGTAATCTGCAAGGTCAGTTTCCCCTGGCGTTAAACCTGCATCACATACAGAATTGGATGAGCCTCTGAAAACTTGGTTGAATTATTTTAATTCATATATGAGATTCTGAGGGAAAAAGGTGAAGTTGAGTGATGAGCATCATTGATCTTTTAAATGAAAACAAATAAAATAAAAAAAAAGATAACTAGTCATGATTGCTTGGTTGCCTACCTCCTCCATCTTCACAGGAAGATTTGGGAGCCGCACCATCAGGCTTGCATCGCTCTGCCCTCTCCATGCTGCCATGGCTGGTTAATGTCTTTGGCGAAGGCGTTAGACCTCCGCTCGAATTGGGACTGAGTGGGCTGGTTACGCCTTTTCTTCGCACTACATTCAGAAAGGCTGTTCTACCCATCTTCTGACGATGCCGTGTAAATGCTTCCTCCACCTGGGAAGAGGATAATATGAGTACCACCGGCAAGAACTACGCCAATTTTAACTACTTTTTACTTTGCTTACCTTCTTCTTTTGGGCTTCAATGGCTCTGCGCTTCTCCTCCAGCTTCATCCTCAGCTGGATCATCTCTGAGGCTATCAGTTGGGAGGGGTCTCGGGGAGAAGGTGTGACTGGAGAAGGTGATGTGATTGGCAAAGGGGGTGTACCAATCTAAAAAAATAAAATAAAACCAGTGAACAATTACATTAAAGCCAGTGATTCCCAATGTGTGCTGCAGGAAATTATCCGATTTCACTTAATTGTTCCAAAACATAAGTATTATGTATTTACTCCAAATAATGTATCTTAGTTCATCTATCTATGCCAGCGACGTACAGTGACAACCATAACCACTTCCACTAGGTGGCAAAGAGCTGGTACAATTAACCTCTGTCGCCACTTGTTGTATTTCATAAAACAGAATAGCTTTGTGTTAAACTAAAGAGGCCCACATTTTACATCCAGTAGGTAAATTTGTGAGTAAATTGAAACTAGTTCATCATTATTTCAATATAGTATTACAGTATATTATTTTCAATATAGTATTGTATGAGGAGCGTCGTGGTTCTAGACCTGCTCCTTATGTAAAGCTTCTGCTGTGAATTGTTGCTATATAAATATAATTGAATTAAATTGGGCGGCACGGTGGACGACTGGTTAGCACATCTGCCTCGCAGTTCTGAGGGCCGGGGTTCAAATCCTGGCCCCGCCTGTGTGGAGTTTGCATGTTCTCCCCGTGCCTGCGTGGGTTTTCTCCGGGCACTCCGGTTTCCTCCCACATCCCAAAAACATGCAAGGTAGGTTAATTGACGACTCTAAATTGCCCGTAGGTGTGAATGTGAGTGGGAATGATTGTTTCTTTATATGTGCCCTGCGATTGGGTGGCGACCAGTTCAGGGTGTACCCCGCCTCTCGCCTGAAGATAGCTGGGATAGGCTCCAGCAGCCCACGACCCCAGTGAGGATAAGCGGAACGGAAGATGAATGAATGAACGAATGAATTAAATTGATGTACAGTGCCCACAACCTCTACTTTTTTATATATATTCACTGAAAAATTAGCCCATTTACGGTTTTAATGCGCTTTCTGAATAACTGACGATACCGCACACCAAAGCCCTGTGTACTGTAATAGAAAAGTATTGCTTTGGCGCCATCTTGTTGCATCTTAGTTTCACGGAACTATGTTGAAGTGAGGGGAGGTGCTTTGGCCATAATAGAATCGTGCTTTGATACCATCTTGTGGCATCTAGGCAATGGCCATCACTTACTATCAGATTTTCCTTACGCTTCCCCTACCAACAGTGGCAGGCTGTACTGACATGTTTGTTTGGAGGTGTGCTGTGAAAGTTTTGTAACGTAAAACATGCGCCTTAACTTAATAAATGTTGGGAAAAACTGATTTAAGTGTGCTGTGCGATATTGCTGTGCGATATTACGATGTATATCACAGTGCGCTATAAAAACGTCGACTGTATGATATAATCCTCTGTCATTTATATTATTTTGATGTGAGGTAATATGTTAGTGCTGCACCAATGTAGCGTTTGAGAAACACAACAGCAGTCGCCTCACTCTACAGGCATTGCTAATCGATTTACGCTAAATCCAACTGTTAGACAAATGTGACAGTTGGATTTAGCGTGGGTTGAGCAACACAAACCTGTGAGCAACTGTTCCTTGCTGGGTTTCTATACGGTGTGTTGACATCTGAACTCTCCGGTGTCGTTCCTCCACTGCTCCTTCCCTCCAGTTTTCTGAATTTCTGCTCGGCGAAGCTCGTCATGCGCACCATGCCGCCTCCCGAACCACCGTAGGATGAGGCGGGACTCACAGTGTGAGATCTGGGCAGGGTGGGTGCTGAACTCCTGTCTTCTCCATCGTCTCTGCCACTGCTAAATCCGGGGTTTGACTCACCAACACCTTTGCACCGTCCTTCCCAATTCCTCTCTCTCTCAGGCAGGGGACACGAGCGTGTCATGGTCTCACAGTCTGGGTCGATATCTGAATAGTCTCTCAGAGAGGAGTCTTCATCCAAGCTTTGGATTTCCTCTGTCCTCACATGAATGCCTGTGTCGTCAGTGGAGAGCGAATTAGGGTCATGGTCAATGAACCGGGCCTTAGCTGCACCCGGGTCGTCTCCTGGACCCGTGGCCCCCGGAGGCCCTGAAGGTTGAGCACCATGGAGAAAGAAGCCATTGTCTTGATCTCCCAAGCCCAGGCTGGCGTGGGGCCGTTCTGTGTCGTGGATAATCTTTAGCGCCTCCTCGATGCTCGGAGGGGTCGAGGGGCTGATGTGGCCGCTGTGGTTACCACGATGATTGGTGTCGGGGAGTACTCCATTGGGATGCCTAGAGTCAGGGCAGATGTGCTCATTAAAGCTTTGGAGACTTTAAATATGGATCCAAAAGCCACACACAAAAATGACTCCTAGGGATGGACACATGATTATATTTCCTTCAGTAAATTTTGGGAAATTAATGAGCAATTATTAATTAGGATTTTTAAATAATATTTTTGGATTAGGCGACACAGTTCACAAGTGGTTAGCACATCTGCCTCACTGTTCTGAGTTTCAGGGTTAGAATCCCAGCTCCAGCCTTCCTGGGTGGAGTTTGCATATCCTCCCTGTGGTTGAGTGGGTTTTCCCCAGGTACTCCAGCTTCCTCCCAGGTTTTAAAAACTACCGAGATTCACACTAGGATAACGCCTTGATCATTAATCTCGTCAACAACACTGGCACGAAAAGAGGTGTTCGGAATCTATCGATCCATATACCACTTCTTCAGATTAGGGTTGGAGACGAGCTGGAGCCTATTCCAGCTAACTTTTGGAGCGAGGCAGACTACACCCTGGTTTGGTCATCAGTCAATAAAAATGTCAGGAGTTCATAATATGTATAAGGAGAGTCTCCTGTACTTTTCAAAATGATAATAAAAAAAAAAAATTGATTAATTAATCATTAGTCTCAGTGAAATTTGTGTTCAGAGTATCTACCCATCAATTTTCTATACCGTTTGTCCCCGTTAAGGTCACGGGGAAGCTGGAGCCTATCCCAGCTGACTTTGGGCGAGTGGTGGACTGGACTGGACTGGCAGTCACTTGCAGGGCACAAAAAACACTCACATTCACATTCATACCTACGGGTAGGTTAGGTCCCTCGCACACCAAGCGATGTCAGGCAGTGTCCAGGGTTCTGTCCCTAGATTTGATAAGTGGCCGACTGTTGGCCAGTCATTTTGCTACGATTCAAAATTTGAATTGCTGGTGTATGGCATCGCAATGTCACAGGTATAACAGCCAGTTTAAAATACACCAGCTTTCATAAGAAATACATTTCTGTAGTCAGTGAATGGGGAGAATTCTAGCCGGTTTCCTTTTTTTTGTGGCCATCCGCATCTTCCTTTTCAAGCCTCACACAGGAGGGCCTGAGCTGAGATTTGAGCCCAGAACCTCTTGGCTGTGCGGCAGACATGCCAACCAATAACACACCATGTTGCCTCTTCCACATAATCAAGCAAAGAAACGTAGTCCAACAGACAAGCTTTTTCCTAATTGTTCCACTGGGAAAGTCCATGCCTGGTTTGGCAATAATGTCTAACATTGTTTTGGTAGATATTTTTTATTAAACAATGACACTGCACCTGCTTTGGTTCTTGATCGAGAATGTGTTGTTCCTGCCCAGCGGTTTGTGGGGGGTGAAGTCTTCCTCATCCTCTGCGATGTGTCCACTCTGTCCATTCACGTGAGGCATGAGGGACACGTGGCGCTTCATGCCACCTCGAGGTGCATAGTGAACTTTGAACCCCAGGCCGTCGCTGCTGGCGGAGCGGGTCATACCACTCAGGGAGGGCGCTTTACAGGACGGCAATGTGGCATCTCCATCCAGAGGAATCTCAAAGGAGATTCCACGTGTGGAAGAGCTGAAGGATGAAGGTTTTTTTTAAAATTAGTATTATTGTATTGGATTACCTGCTTTAGTAGGAAAGGTGTGGATTTTAGGTACAAACCGTCTCTCCTGTGGCCAAGTCCCAACACAACCATCCACAAAGGACATGGAGGTAGATCTCTTCATTACAACTAATTCAGAGGGCAAGACAAAAATTTCAGTAAAACAGCACAGTCCCGTGATCCCCACTATTCGTGAGCTGGAGCCGTGAATTCCCAAAATCTGCACGCCCTCTCAAAGGTTTGCCACAAATTGGCCACAAAGCACAACTTTTCTGTTACGGTGTTTTTCAGCAAATAATGTTGGACAGGTTTATCCCAAAAAAGCTGCGAAAATGATAATTTGCAAATACCGATATGCGATGGTAACATTTTAGTTTTTTTAAAGTGACACCCTAAGTGAGATTTTATATGCTACTATCAGCAATTTATGATTTACAATTTTTTTTAATATTACAGGATTATGATTTATGGTTATTTACTGATTAGTCTACCATGCTGATTGAGGCTAATTTTTTTTCTCCTCTTCTTCTTTTCTACCCTCTTCTCTGGACAGTTTGTCATTTTTACATGTTTACATAGTTCTCAATTAATTTGTCCCTCCCCCCCACATATTGTAAGCAGCCCGATTGGGGGTGGGGGGGGGTGGGGGGGGGGGTTAGTTTGGGTTTACCATTTGTAATGCCCATTAATTGGGCGTTGCTTGATATTTGAATCTATGTTAGCATTTTGATTTTAAGAGCTAATAGTCATATATTTGAGGTGATTTCCACCCCCCCCCCCCCCCCCCCCCCCCGTGCCTAAAGGGCCAGCCGACCCGACACAAGAATAATAGCTTAGTGAGCAGGCCCTGATTTTGCACAGAGTAAGTATATTTGTGAGTAAATTGAGGCAAGCTAATCATTATTTCATTTATACTTTTTGTGACTTTTTCTGGGTGGTATGCTGTGACATTTTTCTAGTGTAAAATATGTGCCATGACTGAATAAAAGTTGGTAAACACTACTCTAGATTACACTAGAAGTTGCCATGATGTTTTAGATATATATATATTTCGATATGTTTTAGAAAAATATGTCCAATAAGCTTAAATATATACATTTTTCGACGATGTCTGTAACAGCTTTTTAGTGTCTTTTTTGCCATTTCCTTAAAACTCAAAAACAAAGTATATACCTTCATCACAGATGTCCTCTGGGCTATCAGGTCTGTCCACATTGTTCTGCTTGGACACAGGAGCCGTATTTCTACGGGATGTTACAGGTTCACAGGCTGCGGAGTTAGAGAGCTTCCAGTTAGTTTTCACAATTTCATGTTGTACCAATTTAACAAGTAGCATTCTGATATTGTTATTGATCGTTAAATTGCAGGCTGTACCATTTGGGTCAAAGACTCTGGGTTGCACAAAGGAGGGTTTGACCACTTCGAACCACCAGAAAAGCTCAGCCAGAAACACCAGGTAGTTACTCTGCGACAATACACAGGCACACACTTAATGAAAATGTTATAATTATACACAATGAGATGGAATTTTAATATTTTGGCTGTGTTATCTAGCTGGATGAATGGGGAGAATATAAACATTAGTATCATGGAATTGTTCACCAATGCAAAACTATACCCACAATATTAAGTAGACTGTTAAACTCCCACTTCATTGACACGTCAGTCAAAACCGTGCGTGTATATTCATGCAATATGTTAAAAATGTGTCTATTTATATTGCACCTGTTTCACCACGTGCTTGTTTAAGGATGCTGGATGGTGACAATGTTCTACTTCTGATTACTAAAGAACGTATAACGCTAGAAACAGGTTTTAAGGGTGAAAGGAAAGAGTCAACTCGATGTTTTGATACGTTCTGTGTTTATATTGTCACAGAACACAATGATCTGTGTGTCTTGAAAAAGCCATGTGGCTGATCTATTGGGTCAAGGCCTGTGTTGCTAGGTAACTGGATAAGAAGTGAGAGCACGTGTACTGGACTGGGAAATCTGTACAGGCTTTACTGTCTGTGGTGTCCAATGACAAGCCTCCTGAAAGCAGTCAAAACTCCATCTGGAAATCAGTTTACGTATGTCATACATGCGCAGTTGGATGCACAACGCATGAATGTTTCTTTTAACAACAAAGCCATTTGCAGTTGAGGCCAATACAGATGATCTATGTGCATGGCAGCACACATGGAACAGTCTTTCTTTACAGGAATTTTCCTCATTGTTTGATACATTTAACACAATCCAGTAATTAGATCCTTTTTATAAACAAAGAAAGATGCAGAGAAATAGTAACTATAAACATTCTCATGTCACTTGATCTGTCAAGTCAGCGTTTTATCATTACGTGACCATATTTATTGATAAAATAATTACAGGATATGGATAGTCATCATCAAGACATAATTTGAGGTACAACGATGTGGTTTGTTGCAAATTGATTTTTTAACTTCTTTAACCAGTGGTTCTCAAACTTTTTACACAAAGTACCACCGAAAAAAAAAACAAAAAAAACTTGGCTCTCTGTTGGATATATTGTAGAAGTTATCATTTATTTGCTTAGCTTGCATTAGTATTCTAGACAATTTTTAGAAAGAAAGATGTCTCGCCTTCAAGAAGATGACTCAGCAGGAATCATCAGAGAGAAGGACGTGGCCGGGACGTGGCAGGTGTTGGTGCCATGTTTTCACCTTGAAACCCTGCCCTTAGTGTGTTGTGTCTTGTAAACTTAGAAACCTCCCTATTTTCAAATAAATGCAGGAGCGACGGGAGAGATTGTTTAGAGCGTGTTGAGAGGCTGTAATCTGAACAATCTCCCATCCGCCCTCCTCATGAGAAAAAGAAACCAGCGTCTTCATTCCTTTTGTGTCTATTTTTTATAATGTTGGGCAAGATAAATCCAACACTCTCCATGTACCACCAACATGACCAACGTTAAAATACACTAGGCCGAGTTCATCAAAAATCAAGCAGAGGTTTTATTCCTAAAAAGTAGATTTAATATTAAAAGCCACTGTAACATTATGCACAGTTTCAATATTGACACTGCACTTAAGTATAGAATCATAATACAAATAGTATAACTGTAAAAATAATATAAATAGTATAACTGTACTTAAAGATTACATTCAAATGTATCGAATAAAAAAGTAAAAAAAAAAAGTGTACCTAAATAAATGTTTCTAAATGATTAAATGCAAATATATTTAAATATTAAATACAACAGAACTGTACTTAATAAACGTAAGTAAGTAATGTACTGGATTTAAAAAAACATTTGAAGTTGAAACATGCAGGTTGAACAATTAATTCAGCGATTGTTTTGTAAGCCACTAGAAGCCCACGTGCCACCAGTGGTCCTCGACGAGAGTATAGATACCGCATTTTGGATACTGTACTGTGAGAGTTTATGATGTGAGGTATCAAGATAAAGGTTTTGCCGCACCCACCCTTGTGTCTGAGCATGGAGAGATCGAATACAAATAATATTATATTGATTTTTTATTGATTATATTATATTGATGTGAATGTGAGTGCCAATGGTTGTTTGTTTCCTTGTGCCCTCTGATTGGCTGGTGACAGGTTAAGGGTGTACCCCGCCCCCCACCCGGAGATGGCTGGGACAGGCTCCAGCAGCCCCCTAGTGAGGATAAGCGGTGAAGAAAATGGATGAATGGCTGATATATTTTGTTATTACTTGTTTGATTTGCATGGGTTTTCTCCTGGTACTCCGACTTACTCCCACATCCCAAAATCATGCATGGTATGTTAATTGTAGTCGCTAAATTGCCTATAGGTGTGAATGTGGGTGTGAATGATTGTTTGTACCCTGCCTCTCACCCATAGTCAGCTGGGATGGGCTCCAGCTCACCGAACAACTCAAGTGAAGATAAACACTATAGAGAATGGATTCATGGATGGCTTTAAAAAGAACCGGTCTGGTGAATATCAAGTGTTGTGGTGCTCACAAGAGAGTGAAAAGCAAGTGTTGGAGACCAACGAACAAACAAACATGCTTTGGAAGGATCTCAAAAGAGATGTTTTCTAGTCTGCAAGTCAGCTGTGCCTGGAATGGGAATGTTTCCGCCCGCACTCTCTAAACCACTAAGACTTCGCTGCTTCGTCCAATTCCGACACCACAGAGATCCTATTACATGGCAAGTTGGCATTGATTAGCCATAGCCACAATTGGTGGTTGTATTGTGTGTAAAGTTCCCATGTTTTTGTTGTTGTACAAAAGCAGTGGAGATGACAAGGGGAGCGAACAAGAGAGGCAGGCAGAGACAGGCCAGGATTTGGAGGGTCTGTCCTCTGTGCTACTGAGGGACGCGGTCACACACAGACTGTCATATTCATTTCGTCTACTCGTTCTAGCAAAAAAAAAAAATTTGAATTGTCTTCACGTCCTTGCATGCACATACACAGGCGCACAAGTCAGGCAGGCAACACACACACATTAATGTATTTCCAAGTTTTTCCTTGCGTGACTCATTCTCCCCTATTGGTCATAACCCGCTGTCTTTCTCCTTATTCTCCAAAACAACTTTTCTTTAATGTTTTTCAGATGAATCCACATTCAGAATCAGAAACAATGACTTTCTGCATCTTTGCCATTCTTTTACAATATTTATTTATTACTAGGGCTGACAAGCAATATTTTTTTAAGGAAGATTAATCACACTTTTTAATTTTGATTAATCAAAATGTATTTATTGAAAGCCCCATCGGGGTGACTTTTGAAGCAAAATTTGCCGCCGAGCATACCAGTCGGAGTCTGCTCCCCTCATCTTTGCATTGGGGTAGGCGTTGACCTGATCACTGGCTTTGTGGCAACCTGCACCGCGTTTCAGATATCCATCCGCAGTTAAGGTAAAGGAGTGTGTCAAAAACAGAAGCGTCAAAAATAATTGTGTGATTAATCTGCAGTAATACATTATTAATGTGATAATTTTTTGTAATTAACATGAATTAATGCATTAATTTTGTCAGCCCTATTTATTACAAACAAGTTTATTCACTTAACTACAGTGGTTATCTGACAAACAAGTTTTTCGCAACACAAGCCGTCATTCGGCCAATTTTTTGCTTTGATTTACGAGCAAAAATTCCAGATACAAGTGTTGTATGAGCAGTAAAATCAACTCAGCTCACTTCAAAACAAACAGTAGTTTGGCAGATAATAAGCAATTCTTAAAAAAAAAGAGGCTTGAATTTTAATGTCAAACTATACATAACACAAAGATTTACAAATGTATTTTAAATCAACCACACAACATTGGCTTCTGCTAGCTTAATGCTACACACAATACAAAACACCATAAACAGGCTAACGAATAGCATCAATAGTCTTAGGGCTTATAACCCTTTAAGCACTGGATATTTGAATACAAACTGTGAAACGAGTTGAGTTGAGTTCATTGCCACCATACATCACTCATATCTCAAATTGTTGTTGGCAATTCAAAGCAGAAAATAAATAAATACATAAATCAGCCAAACGACAACTCGTATCTCCAAAACCCAGAACCTCTCGACATGACAACCACGAGTCCACCAAGCTGTCCGCATTGGCACCAATTACATTAGTTTTAATTTGTGTTTTTTCTCCTTTGATGACTGTTGTTCTGTTGACCTTGTAATTGTTTTGTTATGTATTTATTTATTTATTTTATTTTTTTAGAATTTCAGACATCTTGTCAGTAAAAACGTCTCTAGTCTGCACGGAATTTTTCCAATCATTTCATGTGAACGCCTACCTTTATGGATGAATGCGCGTAGAGCATGTCCTCCAGGCTGAAGTGGCAGCAGTGGTTCAAGTTTGCCCTGCAGAACTCCTGCACCAGCTGGAGGTTGTACAGACTGTCAGCCAGAGACATGATCTCCTTCAGGCAGATATCTGCTCGGCCGGGGGTGGGGTCAAGCGTGCGCAGATGGGAGGGGTGACAGGAAGTCGAGGGAGAGATAAGGCTATGTTTACATGGGACAGAAAATATTTCGTACACTGCAAAACTAGGTTTAAAAATAACACAACGTAATGAACAAATAATGTATTACTTAATGTAAGCAAAATTATCTCCCTGTAGAACAGTAAAATTTGACAAGTAAAAAAAAAAAAAAAAAAAAGAAAAAAACATAACTAACCTACCCAAAAACCTACTCATCACCAATGATAAAATCTGAATAATAATAATAATACCTTAATCATACCTTATTAATATATTTTTTAAAATATCTTGGCAGACCAACAACAAGCATATTTTGCCTTGATTAAAAATGTTCACACTTCAAGTGTAAGCAGTCACTCGCTCAAAATGCTCCAGTACTCTTGAAGAAATGTATGACTAATTTGAAACAGGATGAATCATCGGGATTTGTGCAGTTTGTCATATGACACCTATAAGGACCTTTTTTCAATTTATCCTTTACTGTGTCAAACTGTCAACAATTTTTGAATTAATGAGAAATTTAACCGACTTTCACATCTGGTACACGTGTGTGTGTGTGTGTGTGTGTGTGTGTGAGAGCGCTCAGAGTGCCGACGCTCGAGTTGTTTATCTTTGAACTCGCAGCAGCTCGTCCTCCAACGTCACACAGCCCTTGTGACCAATCACAACCCAACCCAGAGCATTTTTAGAAATGAGATTGCAGAGCATAATGGCCTTTGTTTCTTCTCCTTTCTACCTGCCTTGCAGTCTTTCTAAGGCCATTGTCGACTAAAATGCTTTTGGTTAAAAACATAAAAATAAAAAATAAAAGAGAGAAAAGCTAAAACAGACTGCTTTAGGTTTGTGTGTAGCTGTCTGTCACTTAGTTGAGAGCAACGATGTCCATACTTTTTCCACAGAGGGGCACATTTTATTTTTAAATAATATTCTAACTCCACACAGGGGGAGGCCGGATTTGAACCCTGGTCTTCAGAACTGTGAGGCAGATGTGCTAACCATTCCCTACCGTGTCGCCTCCATTCTATTTGTCAAAAAAAAAAGTAAATAATTATTAATTACATGTATATGCTCACCAATCTATGCCAGCCACCTATAATGACCAGAAAAACAATTACATGCTCTTCCATTAGACTTAGTAGGTACAATAAATCTGTGAATCCACCTGTTGCCATTCTTACAACAGAATAAGTCATAGCTTCCTGCGAGTAAATCAGGCCCAGATTTCACACCGAGTAAGAATGTGTGAAAAACAAGATAATTATTTCCGTATTGAGACTTTTGTGGCATTTCTGTTTGGTGGTGTGCCATGACATTTTTCCAATCTGAAATGGGTTCCTTAGTTGTAACTCTAGTGCAATAAAAAACAAAGAAACCTCTGCAAACAACATGCAAACCCCCACCTTCTAATCGAACAGCCTGTGGGCAGTAGAAATGCAGCAGAGCCGCCAGAGCGCAGCCGTCTGTGTTGTCCTTCAACAGGTTGTCCACCAGGGGGAGCAAAGGTGCGCTGCTCTGCTGGACATGAGACTTCCTGTACCGAGCCTGAAACCATGGCAACGACACAAAGGTATCATTACAAATATGACACTGCATGTGTCATCTGGCTGGTTATATACAGCTCTTTCTTCATGCATACAAACTGGGGAGGGACGCAAAGGGTGGCAAGACCAACTGCGGTTCAATTAATCATGCAAATAACCAGATGCAAGTGCTTGTTTTGACATTAATTGTACCCAATGCAGCATTGTGCATCTGCAGTACAAGTCAGTGGCATCATATGACTGTGGTGCTGGGAAATTATCCAATTTAATTTAGTTGCTCTGACAATTATTAGCCTACTTATTTACAAAAAAATATATATATCTTTGTTCATCAATGTCAGTGACATATAGTGACAGGCATAAAAATTAAATGTTCTTCCACTAGATGGCAGAATGTACAATCAACCTATGTTTCCGCCTGTTGCTAGTCATACAACATAAGAGGTTTATGATCAAATAAATACTCAAATTGCGCATGAAGAACAGTGAGTAAATTCAGACAAGGTGATCATTATTTCAGTATGCGGTATATACAGTACTTTATGTGACTTTTTTTTTTTTAGGTAGTGTGCTGAGATTTTTCTAATGTAAAATTTGTACCTTGGCTCAATAACGGTTGGGAAACACTGCTGTAGTCGACAACACGTGTGAGTTAGATCTTAATAATAGGCTTCCAAATTGCGGATATATTCTGTGTCTGCCTGCCTGTGGGCCAGTTTAAAGCCACAGAGACAACATTACTACTATTGTCTCAAACTCCAAGTTTGGCCATAAATACCCCGGAGCGGAGTCACGCTTGCATTGGACAAGACACATTTAATCACATTCTCTGTCTGTCAGGGGGAAGAAAAAAAACAATTCTACTAATTCTAAAATTTGTTTCACTGTACTTGAATATGGTGATATGATTGAGGTTACATGCAAAGAGGATTGGGGATGGAGTGGGGGAAATGTGACATGATTCTGGTTAGATACAAAGGTTGGGGAGAAGGGCTTTTTATGACTGAATGGACTTACAGGTACAAGTCTCCAGTACCATTTGTTGGGAGACTTGATGGTGGAGGATGATTGGACAACAACAGGAGAGAGTAGCATTAGGGCTAGTAACAAGCAAGTTCTGTTACTGTATGTATGTACTAAAGGGACAAATGCTCCTAAAACTGGAAAACCTAGAGGGTTTAAATTACACATCGTCGTGATACACTTCCTTTTTTTCTATTTCATTGCAGGTATCATTCATGAGGCTATCATCATTTGATAGCTTCGGCTTTGCAATTTTACAACGCTGATCAAATGACAATGGGCGATCCATGGGAAAGGGAAAAAGGTGCTCCAAAAAATTGCATCAAACGCTGATGGCCTCATATCTGTCTGGATGAAACCTAAAACGAATTAGAAAAATGTAAAATGAAACCCCATCTATATACATACATTTAATTATACAGTAAAATCTCTTCAAATCTGTATTAGAACATATTAGAGCATCTGAATAATCAAATACAGACAGAGTCATATAGTGATATAGAATTGCATTGCATTTTACCAATAATATTAACCCTCCAATGTAACTTACCTTAAAAGTACTGTATTTACAAAAGCAGATTCATTTGGGAAAATGTATTGTATGGGTTCTTTTTAGATTGAATACTGAATAGTGCTGCCAAAAAGTGTAAATGTAAAAACAGCAATAATGAGAGAAAAGCTATTGCACATCACTCAACCAATACAATTCAAGCTATATGTCATTTGATAAGCCACATTCCAATTTTTTTGCGGGGGGCTGGAACAGATTAATGGCATTTCCATTCATTTCAATGGGTAAAGATGATTTGCGATGTGAGTGTTTTGAGTTACGAGCATGATCACTGTACAAATCAAGCTTGTATCTCAAGGCACCACTGTATTAAGATTTTTTGTGCTAAACTGTGATCAGCACACACTGCAAATCAGTACAAACAAAGAATACTATGAACACAAACGTCAATGTCCCCTCAAAAGCCATCACACTTAAACAATGCCATTCTAACCTCTATGTGAGCAAGACTTACATGCATGCCAACAGAGTGACTATACATTCGGCACAAGTATTCTCAGTCTCCACCCACAAATGTGCCGTGCAATTAGTCATAAGACCTCCATTAATGATTATTCACACCGTCCCAGAATAGACAACGTGTCTTGTGCTCCTGCATCAGTGTGTGTGTGTGTGAGTGCCTGCGCGTGAAATTGGCTCCTGCGAGTGTGTCAAGCTTGATGAATAGACGTTTGTTCGAGCTCCGGGCACAGAGAGCGAGCGAACATACTTAAAAAGACCTCGCCTCCCCCCATTGTTGTTACATGCAAATTACAAGACAAACAATGTGTGGTATATCAAGGATTCATTATGACACGCTTGGATGAGTTTGGTGTGGAAGAACTCGAGAACCCTCACCTCATCCCCATCCAACAGATGAGTCACAGCTACAGACTCCACTACAATTTCTACCATTTTCCCTTCCTGTAGGTGTCATGGCTTGGTGTTCAAATACCTTCGTTCATGTCGTGTAATGTGACACAGGAGAACTGTTTCAGGGGAACTCCCACAGCAGATGAAAAGCTCTTCTTTACTGAGCAAATTTAGCAACTTATGTAAAGCCGCAGGCCTTTTTTAAAGTGATTTTGTTCCATAACAAGGACAGTCTCACCATATGACTCAGCCACTGTACATAATACAACCACATGTGCAACCTCGCATGTGTTTTGGGGTAGTGTCTTTTGGACAATGTTCAGGTGATACAACCATTGCCTGTTGACCCAGGTATTGCAGTACTTTTTTTGGGGGGGGGGAAACCTCTACACTTTGTCATTTGTATTTGGTTGTATTTCTATTGTCAACCATTATGAAGGGTACCAAAATAACTGATCTGTACCATACGCAGACCTTCTGTTGGGGTGCTAACCACGGTCTTACAGTACCTAAAGGGTGGAGCTAGACATCTGTGGTGGATTCATAATTCAATTAGATTGGAAAAACATATTGCCTTGTTGCAATAAACAGGAACATACTAAGGCTGGATTAACATTGCATGGTTCAAGTGACATAATTCCCATTTTTTTGCTCTCAAGTGGCACAATTTGGATATGCGGCAAGGCAGCGTAAAGGGAAAAAAGCACATGGAATCGAATATCTTGAGATCGTAATCAGACCTTTTGGAAATTCAGACAAAAATCTGCTAAGATAATAATAGAGTACAGTGTATGTGGCACCACAAATTGTCCTTTTGTGATAAGAACACAAAGGGGCGCATTTCTTTTCCATTGCAGCAAGTTGATTGTGTGTGCGGCGGGGAGTCGCTGACTATTTATTTTGTGATTGCCCAGTACAGTCGCTTTTGGTCTGCAGCAGGCCTAAATCAACAGGTAACGAGTCAGCAAAGGTCAACTAAATGCTATGTAACTTGCAATATTTGCATTATTTATGTATTATTGTTCAAATCTGTGTTGTCGCTGCCGGGTGTTAACACTTGTGCAGTTATTTAGGTGCAATTTGTTTCATACGTTCCGTGAATGTAAACACAACTATGTGATTTATGTGTCACTTTATCTGTAAATGTACATGGAAATAGTAAAAAAAAAAAAATGCTTATACAGTAGGCATGAAATCAGAATTCGGCACTTGGACCAGCAGTGTAAATCCAACCTAAGAAAAAAAAGACCACTAATGCTGCATATCTTTTTTGTTTGTATTTGTTTACTGTGTTGTGCCTCCTCAAATCGTAGCATGGTGAGCAGAGCTAAATTGTTTCACTTAGTGGAAACATGCATTAGTTGACCTAATTGGGCACTGTTATGTAGCAGTACGTTTCAGTGTGAGACGTGCATTTGCCTTTCCACGTGCTTGTTGTGTCATACTTTTCTTACATAACCGCACCACTCCTCATTTTGCCCCAGTTGACAGAGCATCCGTAGCACTGTCTCCCACAATTTTCCCCCGCCACTTTGATTTTGCTTTCCTCCTGTCTTCCCCCCGATCTTTGTCCGCTCTGAGAGCAATGCCACAGCTCATGCCAACATTTCTCTGCAGCTGGTGCGTGACTGAGCAGCTCATCTGTCTGTCTGATTTAGTAGGAAGATCTGTGTGAACTACAGTACTGTTTGAGTTGCTTGTGTGGATGCAAACATGCCACTACGTCTGTAAATGTTATGGTTGGCATTCAGCGAGGAGACAAAATAATAGTAAAACAAAAAAAAAGGCAAGGAAAATCCTTTTCCTTGTGCTCAGTCTAAAAGAACTCAGACATCCAGGAAATATTAATGTACTTTTTAACATATTATTTATACTGAACATGATGTACACAAGCAGGATTAAGAGTGATACAATACAGCAGCTGCATCAGCAATTTGGCATTTTCAAAACTGTTGTTTACCAAATGAAGTGTGGGGTGAGTGACAAGAGCACCGAGCTTAGCTTTAACCCTGAAGACAATTAGTTTGGCTCTCCGTACAGACAAATATGTGAACTTTTTCCTGTACACTATGAACTGTAACTAAAATGACAAAATATCTAGATAATTTTACATGGAGTTTTTTATACTAATGCTAAGACAATTTAATTTAGGTTGAAAAATAGAAATTGGGTTAAACGCTGTAAACTAGACTATTATTAATTAATCATTAAGCACGCTCATAGGTTCTTGCAAAGGGATTTTTAACCGTGTTTGCTGGGATAAAATCATGTTTGTTGTATTCTTCAACTTTTTTTGTATGAAAATTATATGTACAGTGGATATAAAAGGTCTACAGACCACAGTTCAAACGAATGTTTTTTTTTATTGTGATATAGAAAAATGAGACCAAGATAAATCATTAAAAAAACGTTTCCACCATATATGTTGCATATAACGTGTACAACTCAATTGAATTTTTTAAAATCTTTTCAAGAGAGGACGTAAAATTAAACAACAAATAATGTGACTGCACAAGTGTGCACAAGCTCTCAAACCTGAATTAACCATATTTAAACAAACGTTAAATGGGAGTCAGCACACACCTGCCACCACTTAAGTGCCTCTGATTAATCCTAAATACATTTTTGATGTTCTGTACCCCGCCTCCTGCCCGATGACAGCTGGGATAGGCTCCAGCATGCCCGCGACCCTAGTGAGGAGAAGTGGCTCAGAAAATGGATGTTCTAGTAGCCTTTTCCTGGATCTTTTTTTTTTTTGCTTCCTAGCAGAAGCCTGGTTATACATGGTGGTGGCAAGATCATGTTTTGGGGCTATTTTTCTTTTTCAGGTGGACCTGGGTTTCTTGGACAAGGTGGAAGGAATTATGAACACTTCAAAATAGCAGTCAGTGTTACTACAAAACCTTCAGGCTTCTGTTAGATAGGAAAAGGAACAAACAAAAAAAAGTAAGGAAAACCCTAATAGAACATCTGAAATTTATTGGGGGATTTGCACAGATAATGGGCCACCTTAATGGTATGAATTATCTTGGTCTCGTCATTTATTGAACAAAAACCTGGTATTTGAACAGGGGTGTGTAGACTTTTTATATCCACAGTAGCTGTCAATGTTATGGCAATACATGATTAATTTTAGTACGACCAAAATGGTAAAATAGGGATGAAATAGTGTGTGAACCCCTGGTAAAGAAATAAGCTAATGGTGGTTTTGGTCAGATTTGATGTTTTTACTTTGGGCGTTGTGCTTGCTTCTTGGTGGGAAACGTCTCTCAGCTTCTGCTCTTCAACAAGAATGTCTCTCAGGTGTTCATTCACCTGCGGAGTGACAGAAATAGCATAACAAAGGTCACATCTCACACAAGCATCTAATGGGCTGAATAGTGAGTTTGTGTTGAGGGATGGAATAACACAAAACCAGGAAAAGAAGACTCCACACATAAAATAAAACTTCACTTTCAGCACTACCTTTAATTACTGCCTTTGCAGTCTTAAAAGGTTCCATATAAAATGTAATGCAACATCTTGGCCTGGGGTTGTAGGAATTAATCACCCAATCCAAGTTCTCGAAAACGGAAATAATCCACCATGTGTTTTAATGTCTGCTAATAAATCCTGCTTGTCTTTGTCTTTGGGTAGAAAATGTGAAGATGAATCACATGAGGAATGGGAGTGATCATGACAACTGCAGAATCCATATTGCATTTCTTGTACAATTTAAAAGACATTCAGTGTTGTACTGTGTGTTTCCAATAACATATGCTGTTCTTAAGTAACTAAAAGAGGCTACGCAATAGTGTAAGGATGCACTCAGAGAGACGAGACCCTTCTTGAAGCTTTAATGTGAGGCTGGTGTCATTCAGTACTCCATAAGCTCTCTAACATAATTAAATGTGATCTTTGTTGCTTCTTCGATTACTCTTGTGCAAACATTGAAATTTGAAGGAGCAGTATAGGGATTTGACTGCTGACTTATTTACTAGAAGGTACACAGTGTGCATATTTTAAAAAAACCCTGTGAAGTGAATTCAGAGTTTTGTTTTGTTTTGTTTCTAAATACATTATACAATTGATGACAACATGCAAAGACACAACTATTTAGAACTCATTTGTGAGGTTATAGCGTTAACTGTTTTTCACCATTTCAGAAACCAGATTTTCGAGGTATGGCAAAAATGGTATGAGTCACCCCACCCCCACGGTAAAACAACTTGAGTCCTTCCTTCACATTAGTGGTTATCCAGAGCCATTGGGATGTGCAGTTAGCTAGATATCTATGCCTACACCCCGAAAATGCATCTCCCCTTTGGATAGTGGGCTGGCGTGGCAGCTTTAGAGTGCCTCGTTGTCTGCTGTGAGTGCATGTACATTGCAGCAAGATAAGGTGGAGGAATAAGATAAGAAGATAAATAAAGTCCAACATGACAGCTCAAGTGTAGACAGGGACTTTGCCCTAGCGGGGTCGCTTTAGAGCGGCTCGTTGTCGCAGCATGGAATAGGGCCTGGCGACCCGGTTAGATATATTCAAGCCACCGGAGCCTTTTTGTATTTTCACGGCTCAAACGTAGTTATGTGGAGGCATAAGAAAGATGGTTGACGAAGTAGTAACCACTTTTCCAAGTAGTAGAATTGGTAATTGGTATACAGTTCACAGTTGAGGTTTCTGCTCATTCAATGGACACGCCCACTGTGTTTGAAAGCAGAGAGATGGCTTGATGTTTCATGATTTTGAAGCATCACTTTATATATGTGGCGATCTTTTTAATCAGTCAAATTTGGCAGGATTGTTAACAATACCGTACTCTTCTCTGTGGTGTGTCAAATTTAGAAGACATTTATTTTTACTGTACAGGACTTTTAAGGATATGCGCATGACTGTGCTTCTCACCTTGTTGAGCCATGTGGTGATGGCATCCTCAGTGTCATAAGGCAGTTCATGGACGTGCGCGTCGGTGTGCGAAGGTCCGGCGGAACAATGTCTGTTTATGCAGCACATCACCCGCTCCACACTCATCATCTCCACCGTGTACGCCATCATCAGCGTGTCTATCAGTGCCAGATGGGAAGTCTGTCGAGATGTAGCAAAAGTTTAATAATGCTCATTGATAATGAGATCCAGTAGAGAGGTATCAATTTACCTAAATGTCTCATTCAATTGCACTAGTGCACCTCATGGCTTTGGGATGGCTAGAGAGTGACAGTAACAAAAAAATAAATAAAATAAAATAAACTTCCAATCATGATGCCTGATGAGTTGTGACACATTTGTCACCAATCCCCCTCCCCCCAATCATCTACATCTGGAATAAATTTTAACCGTACAGTGGTGCCTTGATTTACAAATTTAATTCATTCCGTGACCAAGCAAGCTTGTGACTTAAAACAATTACATCTCAAATCATCTTTCCCCATTACGATGAATGGACATGACATGAATCCATTCCAGCCCCACAAAAAAATAAAATAATTTTTAATGTGTTGTAAAATAATGAAAATAGCTCTCAACAGTATTTTACTTTAGAAAAACATAAAATAATCATGTCACAACAGTCATGGCTTTGTATAAAAAGAGGCAAAAGTCCCCCCCGACTGTTTGTCCTGAAATCAGGATAAAATATTCCTGTACTGGGTTAATTAGGATTTTCAACATTTGCTAAATGCCAGACTATTCAGAGAAGGATTTTTTTAACAAATACATATAATGACAATAAAGTGACCCCAGGCCTGCCAATGTTTTTTGCCATGGCTGTATTTATTTTTTTTAATTTCTATTTATTAATATATTATTATTTGTTATCAATGTATATTCTGGTTGTTTTAGTAAATTATATTTAAAGTTGAGTTTTGGTAGTTAAATAAATACAAAGGTTTGAAATCAATTAATAATTGTGTTAATGAATCGTGATTTCAATATGAATCAAATAAATTGTGATCATTCCTTTTTCCATAATCCTCCAGCCCTACTCTACATGTGCTGCTGCACCATTTGTGTTAAAATAGCCATGACTTAACACTTTCTACCACAACAGTGATGCTCGTTTTGTGAGCCCATCTATGTCATTGTGTGATAGTATTAAGATAGCAAAATTTTAAAGTCATGTGGGTTAATTAAATACACAATGAGCAAATCTCTGTTTTACGTGTAAACTTCAACTGGGAATGGCAATAAATAACTTGAAGCAAGCATTCAGGCTTTTTTTTTTATGATGAATTGTTGCTTGATGTGAAGTTCGCTGCCCCCATTTAACGCTCGTAACAAATATTTTTTTAAAAATTTAATTTTAAAAAATTTAATTCAATAAAAAACATTTTAAAAATCGGCTTGTATCTAGAAAAACATGTAAGTCGGGTCACTCGTGAGTCAAGGTACCACTGGTCACCATATAGCCGCCTGAGACCCAGCCTATTCATTTGTGTCCACTGTAGTAGACATTTGGTTTTGGTCGATAAATTTTGACTAATTTGAACTACCCTACTAAGTCCTGGTGTGCGCAGTAGAGGACAACCTGGCCTTTCCAATTATATCTCATGTGTTTGGGTGGGTTCTAAGTAACTGTGCTTTCTTCCTGAGACAAAATGGAGAATCCAGCAAAACACAAATGCCAGGAAAAGAGAAAAGGAAAGTTAAATATTATAAGGATAATGTTTTTTCACCCCTCCTTGAGCCGTCCCCTTATCGTGGTGGAGGGGTTTGTGTGTCCCAATGATCCTAGGAGCTAAGTTGTCTGGGGCTTTATGCCCCTGGCAGGGTCACCCATGGCAAACAGGTGAAGGACCAGACAAAAGCATGGCTCAAAGACCACTTATGATGACAACAAAAAATGGACTTAGGTTTCCCTTGCCCGGACGCGGGTCACCGGGGCCCCCCTCTGGACCCAGGCCTGGAGGTGGGGGCCGAAGGCGAGTGCCTGATGGCCGGGCCTGCACCCATGGGGCCAGGCCGGGCACAGCCCGAAAGGGAGACCATGGTCCTCATTCGGAAAAGGGTGGCTTGCCCTCTCTAGCACGAGGATGAGATCCTGCCCCAAGTGGAGGAGTTCAAGTATCTTGGGGTCTTGTTCACGGGTGAGGGAAGAGTGGAACGGGAGATCGACAGGCGGATTGGTGCAGCGTCTGCAGTGATGCGGACTTTGTATCGATCCGTTGTGGTAAAGAAAGAGCTAAGCCGAAAGGCGAAGCTCGCGATTTACCGGTCGATCTACGTTCCTACCCTCACCTATGGTCACGAGCTGTGGGTCGTGAACGAAAGAACAAGATCCCGGATATAAGCGAGGAAAATGAGTTTCCTCCGCAGGGTGTCCGGGCTCTCCCTTAGAGATAGGGTGAGAAGCTCGGTCATCCAGGAGGATCTCAGAGTAGAGCCGCTGCTCCTCCACATCGAGAGGAGCCAGATGAGGTGGCTGAGGCATCTGATTCGGATGCCTCCCGGATGCCTCGCTGGTGAGGTGTTCCGGGCACGTCCCCCCGGGAGGAGACCCCGGACACTACCCTGGACACGCTGGAGAGACAACATCCTTCGGCTGGCCTGGGAACGCCTCGGGATCCCCCCAGAAGAGCTGGATGAAGTGGCTGGGGAGAGGGAAGTCTGGGTGTCCCTGCTAAAGCTACTGCCCCCGCGACCCGACCTCAGATAAGCGGTAGAAAATGGATGGATGGATAGATGGATGGATGGATGTTTTTTTTCACCAAAGGCAATCATATATTTTTTTGTTTATGAACATGTTATGAGTCATAATTTGGAGTCAGTGTTCAGTTTAACTTTTTGTTCCGAAAAATAATAGCCCTTTTATAAATGTCTACTGTAATGGACAAGAGGATGATTTGATAGTGTTAGCTAATAGCTAAATAGCTTTCAAGTTCTTTGTTTACCTTCCATTTTCTGCCCCAAAACACATTTCTTTGTGGGGTAATAAACATGGTGAATATATTCTCTGAATAAAATAATGATCGATCGATAGATAGATAGATAGATAGATAGATAGATAGATAGATAGATAGATAGATAGATAGATAGATAGATAGATAGATAGATAGATAGATAGATAGATAAGGTTATGATTATTTATTTGAACACCTTTAATTGTGACATTATTGTAGGAGGCAGAAGCGAGGCAAATTTTGTACCAAATAATTGAAGAAAATTCAGTTCTGGAATTGTCAGATTAAGAGAATGCAAACAATGAGCTTGCTTATGCTGCCTCTTCTTCTGAATGCTCAGATAGGCAGGCTCTACCAGCCATCATCACCAGAAGCATCGTTAAGAAAATGTGGGGCCAGGCACATACCAGAAATGGCAGACTGCAACCATGCAGAGAGGTGCCGAAACCAAGGTTGCAAGGGAAAAACGTACATGCGATGCATCAGTTGCAAGATGTTCCTCTGCCTTACAAAAAAGAGAAACTGCTTCCTGGAGTACCATAGCTAAGAATTGATTAATGAAGAAAAGAGGAAGCTGAGGAGAAGCTAACACATTGAAACCTGTGCTACCTAGGCCTCCTGACTTGAGAGGACAAACATGTTAAAGCTCAAGTCTGTACGATATAATAGCCTTTTTGTTTAGCAGTTTAACAGAAACACAGGCCAAATGTTATGTTTTATTAAAAAATATATATATTTTGTTTTCATGTGAGCCTGTTATATTTTTGCTGTGTTATGGTAAAATTGTTCTGCTGTCAACTACAGTAGACATGCTGTAAAATCAAAATTAAAATATATTTTTAAAAACTCTAAATTGTGAGTTGTTGTTTTAGCTCCAAGGAGGCAGGAAATCACAGAAATAAATCAATTGAAAGACACTTTTTTTCCCTGGTTCTCAGGAGGATATATAAATGCAGAAAGAGGTTTTCCCACATTGAGAACTTCATTCAAGAATAATCTATTCTATTAACTATTGTTTGAACTATTAAAAATGAAATTATTTGTAACAAAGAGCATAGTTGTTCTGTTCTTCAGTTGAGACAGAATCAATAGCACCTCTGCTGGTTACAACCAAGTAACGGATTTCATTTTTTTTATTTTTAATTTTTTAATTTTTTAAATCAAATCACCCAAATATCTGAATAATAATTGCGTATTATGCCTTACTCTAATACTGTATATAATATTCCTGCATGGGTGTCTCTTGGCTTCTTATGTTCTTACTCAGGCTAAAGAAGCAAAGCATACTACTGCATGTGCTCCTTGTGAGCGTCAATCCCACTCTGGCTTGCGATGTTAAAGAGGAGCATTTGTGGCATATGCCCACCACTGCGGACCTGCTTCTCTTATGACATTTAAAACCACTCTCCAATGAGAGGTCTGCTTTCACGCTGCACATATTTGAGCTCATTTGGAGCCATTCACTCAACGTGAATGCTTCTATCAGCCATCAACACCTACACAAAGGTTGACATTCTGCTGGCCTTTCTAATCTAACTCTAGGCCAGGCCAGGCAAGGCGGGCCTTTCGACCTCCACTTCCCTTTCCGGTGAAGCTGCAGCTCCATTTAAAACATTGTCGCAAAGCAAAGCATCCATCCTGGCTGAACAAACATCTCAAGTCAGCTGCTCCGTGACCTGCAAGACCTCATCCTGCCAGCGACAGGTCTTTTGACGAGTACAGTGTTTCCCTGAAATATAAAAAGCAATGACTGGTGCTTTAATTCTTCTCTACGTGCTCATTCTGCCAATCTAAACAGACAGTGTGCTCAGAAAGAAACATGCCCGCTGGAAACAAACTAGTCGAGAACAATAATAAGTATGATACATGACACCAAAACCTGACTAAAAGGGCCATATGTCAGCAGCACTCTTTCATTCTTTCATAACAAGAAAATCAAATATATTTGATCTGAGAGGAAAATTGTGACTGGTGAGGCTAATTTTTCTCATCTGGAAAAAGAAACCTGATGCAGAAATCCTTTATTTAATTAATTACACATTTTTTAAAAACATTTTTGATGATTAACAACAATAAATATGGAGTGTTTTCTGTTAACTTAACACTATAAATCATGGTTAGTTAACACTATGAATAATGGTGGTCCCCCTAACTGATTAACTAACTATAACTACCGTAGTTTCTCGTGTATAATGCACACCCATGTATAGTACGCACCCCCAATGTTGACCACACAATTCTGGAAGACCCTTCTACATATGTATAATGCATTTTTACAATGCATGATTTTGCTTCTACCCAAATGATCAAAACATGAAGTATTAGCTGTATTTTTTTCAATAGTGCATAAGTCGCACTATTGACTTTTGACAATTTTTGGGGTAAAGAAAAATGCGCATTATACACGAGAATTTACGGTATAATAGCTTCCCCTCTTCTAGGGGAAAAAAATGTGTGTAAAGGTTGTCCATTCATTCATGTATGAGGGCAGGAATCTGTTCTAGTTCACAGCAAAGGTGTTTAATGGGGTTTAGGTCAGTGTTGAGTCAGGTTCTTCCACACCAAACTCAACCATGCCTTTACAGATCTTGTTTTGAGTACTAGGAATGGAAAAGGGACTTCGACAAAGTGTTCTCAAACAGTTGGAACCATAACTGTCAACGTCTTGTCTTGTAAGAGGAAGAATACAGTAAGCGGATCTAAAAAGTCTACACATCCCTGTTCAAATGCTAGATTTTTGTGATAAAGTATTTTCTAACTTGTTCTACCTTTAGTGTTACCCATAACCTGTACAACTCAATTTTTTTTTTTTATCTTTTACAAAGGGGAAGAAAAATAAACAACTGAGATAATGTGGTTGCACAAGTGCACAAGCTGCCTACTTGAACATCTTTACTTTATTTGGGGTTAATTAGAGGCACTTTGAAATGGTAGGAGTTGTGTGCTGACTCCCAAGAGTTTAAATGTGATTGGTTAATGGGCTCTTGGCACATAATCCCCCACAAAAAACAGCTGGGTTTTTTCCCGGTTTTGAGAAATTGTGTTATTCTAAACAGTGTTTGCAGGACTTTCCTTAAATAACCAGCACAGACGTACATCGTCATTTCAAGTTCCCCTCCAAAGGACTGAGCAGCAATTTAGAGATGGGGGCTTTATGATGTAGGCCTCATCTTACATCCACAGATATGAAGGTAAAAAACTATTATTCCTTACGCTTTGGATACCTTAGATATACTGTATCTTATCAATATGCCAATAAGCAATCCCAGTTAGTGATCAAATATGAGTGATATTATATTATTGTTAATATGAGGATTTCTGGTTATCTAAACATATACAGAACATATCTAACATTGTGTTCTATGTGTATTTAGGTTCTTCCATCCATCCATCCATTTTCCGTACCACTTATCCTCACTATTGTTTGGCATTATTAGTGTCAAGTCAGTACAAACAGGCTGTCTGCTTCCGATCCATCAAGATGCATGAAAAAGCTCTCAGTGTAAACGTAGGGTTGCTTTGTTAGCTTTCTCACATCTTACCTTAATAGAAGCAAATGTAGTCATCAGATGCGGTGAATCTTTGTAATCTAAATGTAGAGCTAATTTTTGGTTTTGCTTTTAATTTGATGTTTCAATACACTGTGGTGTCCAGGAAAACAGGTTCTAGGACAGGGCAATACACGTAACGATGAGTACTAGGTTAAACCGCTGGTAAATCTTCTTAAAACAGCGTTGAATTTGGATGACGATGTACAGTATACATTGGAAATCATCAAATGTGTTTGAATTTTTTTTTTAAAGTTTTTTTATAAGGTTTATACTTGGCTAATTCCTCGACTATGAATACACGGGTATCACGGTTGACCAAACCAGAAGAGGGTAAACCGTAATATCTGCAATGGATATGACATCATGGCGCTAAGTTGCAAAGAGCCAATTCTGAAAACATCCACATCCCTGGTTATAAGAGGGTGTGCACAATTATAATAATTCAGTTGTAAATGTTATAGGTCACATTAATATGGAAAATGTTTAAAATAACATTTTCATTTTTTATATCACAAAAACCTGGCATTTTAACTGGGGTGTGTAGACTTTTTATAGCCACTGAATTAAAGAAGTTCATATTCATCGGTGTGTCCAAATGATTTTGTACATATACTGTATGCAAATCGAAATTCCTGTTAGCTGCCACATTTTTAAACATGTCAAACATGTTTCAGAATTCCAGCATTGCACAAATTGGCCAATATTTGCCACCACGTGCAGAGTTAATGCAGCCCTACTGACTGACTGGGCTTAGGGCTGAGCGGCTAATGACTGGAGATCCAGCAAAGATTTTCATCAAAACCTGCTGCGCTTTTTTTGGTGATTTAAGCTTCTCTGAGCTGAGATTCATTTTGCATAAAATTCCTTAATCATTAATGAGGGCGAGAAGCTTATCTAAGTATATGTGGGGGTTCTAGGCAGAGAGGCCCCAAGATTATTAATATACTGTAGGCATGACTTGTTTTGACAGGGACACATATGAGATATGTGTTCAAAACAGTAAAATGTCAAGAGTTTACTAAATTTGAAAGAGTTTGCATTTAAGGACTTCATGACGTTAGGTGGTCTTCTTTCCATTTTACGACAGGTGGTCGATAGAGCAGTCACCAACCACCGGAATGGGATGTTTAGCACCAGGTCTCACATAGAGAAAAAAATATATATATATACAGACCCTTTCCCAAAAATTTTAATATCATGGAAAAGTTTATTAATTTCCATAATTCCATTCAAAAAATTAAGATTTCATGGATTATAGATTGAGGGCCCACAATTTAAACAATTTCAAGTATTTGTTTGTTTATTTTTACATAATTTGGGGTTCCAGGTCATAAAATTTGAATATGGTGAAGAAATCCGCCCAGATTTTGCAGGCCATAAATGTTTTAAACTGTGTGTCACACACTAGTCATCTACTAAACTCAAAGCACCTGCACAAGTTTCCCCAGGTGTCATTAAATTGCTTCAGTTTGGTTCAATAGTCTCAGTTGGGTTCAATATGGGGAAGACTGCAGACTTGACAACTGGCCAGAAGACCATCATTGATACCCTCCATAGGATGGGTCAGCCACAAAAGTTCATAGCTAATGAGGCTGGCTGTTCAAAGAGTGCTGTGTCCAAGCATATCAATGGAAAGTCTAGTGGAAGGAAAAAATGTGTCAGGAGAAGATGCACCAGCAAAAGAGATGAGCGTGGGTTTGAGCGGATTATCAGAGTGGAATGAGGCGGGAGTCACAGTTTAAAAAAAACACCACATTCAGACGCATCCAGGAGATGGGCCACAACTGTCGGGTTCCTCGGGTCAAGCCACTTCTGAGCCTAAGCCAACCTGGTTTGATACCCATGCCATCACAGTGCTTGACTGGCCAGCCAACTTGCCGGATCTAATCCCCATTTAGAATGTATGGGGTATTATCAAGAGGAAAATGAGGGGCACCAGACCCAAAAACAAAGAATAACTGACCGCAAGCATCAAGGAAATCTGGGCTTCCATAACTCCCAGGCAATGCCACAGGCTGACTGCCTCAATGCCATGGCGCATCGAGGCAGTGATTAAAGCAAAGGGATTCCCAACCAAGTATTGAACATTAACATATTGTTTTGAAAGTACCATATTTCGATTGATTTAATGTGACCCTAATTTCTTTCTTTCTTTTTCTACAGAAAATGAGAAGTAAATGGTGATTTCTTCACAGTATTCTAATTTTTTAAATTCCTGATTTCATGGGTTTTATGAGCTGGAAGCCCAAATTATGTAAAAATAAACAAATAAATACTTGAAATTGTTTAAATTGTGGGCCCCGAATCTATAATCTTTGAAAGTTCAACTTTTTAATGTAATTATGGAAATAAATCAACTTTTCCATGATATTAAAATTTTGGAAAGGGTGTATATTTATTGATCAGTCTGAAAAAATTTTTACTTTGAAAATAAGGTGTATCCATCTGTGCCTTTGTAAACGTGAAAATGCTCTACTTCGTCACAAGTTACAATCGTAAAAAAGTAAGCCCACAAATGAGCAAAATGAGTAAGAAAACAAATATTTTTGAAGTACGGGTTGAACCGAATAGTCGAAAAGTCAAAAAGATGACTTTACTACTCCACATCAACATTTAACGCTTGAAGTTGACAAATTGGCAATCACGTGTTTTTGGCTTCTTGTCTTCCAATCGGTCGATATACAGAGGACTTTCAACTCACCCGTTTGCTGCTGTCGCAGGACTATGACGCTGGATTTGTAATCATTTGTATTTATTTTTTTTCTATGCCGTTCTGTCAAAATATTGCTTTAAGTCAAAACCAGTGGCGCAAAGAAACTTGGGAAATGCTGGTCTAATACACTTCTTAAGTACTGTATGAATGATAGATACTTTGACTGAAGGTCAATGCGGCAGACACCTGCAAACTGTCATATGGACTTAAAAGCCATGTGCTGTGTGCGTGCGAGTGTGTGTGTGTGTGTGTATGCGCACGTGCGTGCATGCGTGCATGCAGAAGCAGTAATGACACCCCACTCAAGGTGACAGACACACCTTATAAGGGTGTGAAAATTGCAGTGGTCACACAAGAAAGCCCGTCAGTTTTTCTTCCTCACCATTGTTGCACGACAATGTGTATGTATGTGTGTGTGAGACCTTCCTCAAAGGCATTTAAAAAGGCCAATGCAGCTGAGCAAACACATCAGTATCCTTCTGGTCTCCAAATAAAAAAGTGTTTATATGGCAGGATTTTGCACTTACACGCCAGACTCAGATAAAAACAAAAACATAAAATTCCCATTTGGAATCCCTCATGCCAAACAGTTGTTGTTTTTTAGGGGTAAATTCAATTACAACTCAATCGTTCTGGTCTCTCTTTTTCATGTCAGTCATTTAATACGCAGCATACAATTAAAGGGGGGAGGTTATGCGCACATTCGTGAAGGTCTGACAGACTTCGCAGTGTGCGTGTTTAATGGAAAGGGGACTCAATGTGAGACCCCACCCTCCACTCTGCTGCAGTACTGCACGTCATGTCCTCCTCCTTTGCTTCCTCCCTCATGCTTTTCTATGCTTTTCCTTTACTCCTCATCTCGCTCTTGTATTAACAGATTCTGCTCGTCAGCATAACCACCCCCCTTTTTTTGCATCAATTCATCCTCTGACTGACTGACTAACTTACTGCCACACTCCTCCTCCTACTCTGCCTCAACATGAGTTATTCTTTCTAAAGTCTTGGGAAAAGCATGAGGTCATCATTGTCACAACCTATAACTCAAAGTGAAAAGCAAGAGCTTTGCACAAAAAGACCCAAGCATCTGAAAGCTGTTGATATACTTTGTAGTACAACTCAATGAGCAACTGTGAAGAATAATGATGTTTTTTGGGCACGGGTCTCCCTACAGTGACGAAATGTAATTCAGTCCACAACTGCAAATAGACACTGACTTGACTAAGGGGACGTTAGCTCGATGGATTGGATAGAAATTCAGTATTAAAAAGATGAAGAAAAGGAGGCCTTGTGACCAACATAATATCTGAAACTAAATTCAAACTGCAGGAAATGGAACTGACGAAGAAATGGTAAGATTGCAAAGAAGCCAAGCCAAGAAATGAACTACTGTAATTGTGCTTAACTAACAAAATGTTGGAACGTCATGTCTTGAAATAAACCAAATCAGTAATGTTGCTGACGGTAGTGCTAACCTAGCACATGAGTTGTCCTGGCTGGTCCACCAATATCAATATTGTATACAGAATATTTCCAAACATTTGACTTTATTTTGAAGTTTAATAACGTAGCCCTTTCTCACTGAAATGATAAACGCTTAAGTTTATTGTTAGTTTGTTTTACTTTCCTGGTGAAGAATTATGTTCAATAGCAATGAAAAGGTTTGTTGTGTGTTTTAAGAATTAGCTCATTCACACTGCCAGTGGTCTTCAAAGCAGTTCCCCATATTCCCAGCCATTTTGCAGGATTTTTTAGTGATCTTTCAAGACACACAGATCATTGTGTTCTGTGACAATATAAACACTGAACGTACCAAAACATCGAGTTGACTCTTTCCTTTCACCCCTTAAAACCTGTTTCTAGTGTTATACGTTCTTTAGTAATCAGAAGTAGAACATGGGTCAGTTTCACCAAAAACACCCGTTTCTGACCGAATAGCAGAGAAAATAAGTTTTGGGTGAAAAGAAGAGTATGAAAATGATTTTGACCGCAAAATAACTTACTTACAGACATACAGCTATGAAACGTGACAATGACTCATTGCACGGCTCAAGTTGAACATCAGCAGCTTTTTAGAATGGCATTCTTCATTCACTCCATTTTTCCCCCCTGCGATCGCGACACACACGTTTTACAAACTGCCACAACACAGACTGTTTATACCATACCTATAAGTAATCCGTTCGAGTGTGTGGTGCCTAAACGTGTCCTACTTGCGGCATTTCTCTCCCTCATAATCAATTTGACAAGCCGATATTTACCCCCTAATATTTATCTTCTACTCAAAATCTGTGCTGAAATCCCAAAACGTACTTAGTATATAGAATATGTCGGTGGTAGTAGACGGGTGCATTCCAGTTAAGCATAACTACATGTTGATGATGTGGTAATAGAATAATAGTCCAATTCATTATGCCTCAATTGTGTCAACACATGATTAATCAACAATCAATTCCTCACAATCGACAGAATCCATCCCGGTCTAGTCATCAATTATTTTGCTTAGCCCTACCCCCAGTCACCTAAACTCACTGCTAGTCTCTACATTTCTCAGTTGGGAAATAAAATGGTCTTATTAAGCATTGTAACAGATCTCCATCCGCCATTACATCCTACATCATTGGAGCTACACTGGATTCATATAAATGTCCTTGATGGGTGAGTTACAATGATCCCCAGAAGGTTCAAAACGTATGTTAAGCACAACCTGAAAAATCATCCCATAGTAGGCAGACTCATTGTGGCTGTAACTTGAGGTTTTGGATAAGCTAATTTAGAGGTAATCTTTAGAGAAAGGCTAGAAGCAGGGAACATGTGGAGGCAGGTGAGAGGGAGAGACAGAGGAATGAAAATGTGAGAAAGATGGCAGTGGGAAGGGTCCGGGAGGGGAGGGCACACTGCAATGCAGACACATTTTAAAGTGATGGTCGCCAACCATGAGACCTTTCTGCCACACATGCTTCCCTCATACCAAACAAATTCCAGTGCTTTCAGGCTAAGAAGCAAATTTTGGGAAATTAAAGATTAATGATTGACTTTCCAGAATAAACAAACCTTGTTTTTTTGTTGTTTTTTTGCATTTGTTTTGAGAATATAGACAATAAAATAGGCAATTGCATGTTGTTCTTCTTTCGACCCCAAACTAGGTGAGACGTAATCAACAGTGCCTCTGCTGGTTATAGCCTTTAGATCAATCCAATGCAAGCACATCCAGATTTGACAATGAACACCCACAATTTCCAGGGTTGCTCCAGCCTGAGTACGTAGCTGTCAAGATTGTGTGTATATGACATACAGGTAGTTTAAGAGAAAATGCCCCTATATGAATAAACTCAACATGATTATAATGCCCAAACCTGGTTTAGACCGATACGATAATAACATCATGAGTTTGAATGCATTGAGAAAAACTCATTCCAGAATGCACCATTAAAACAATTTACATTTTAGAATGACTCTCAGCGTTCCAGCAACTCTCTCAGCATTCATACAGTGGTAATCACATACAGTACAGTTACATGAAAACCTTCGAGCAGATTGTTTTAGTATCTTGGCCTCAAGTTAGATGACATGTTTGGCCAGCGCAGTCCAATGACACAGACTCAACAGTAAGTAATGAGTTGCTCTATTAAACCTGTCATTAGCAGCTCTTTTTCTTTCAGCATCACACATCATAAGGGCCCTCTAATAGTACCATAGAACACAAATACATACATAACCCTTACAAATATCAAGACACGATCACTCACCATGAGTATAGGCGTGCTGGTCAGATCTCTCTCCGTGACGAGTCTGTCCTGATCGGTGACATATAAACCTTTCTGAGCCAGAGCCTGGATGACGGCATTGTGTCCCAGTAAAGGTTTGACGGCATCGCTTCGAAGGATCAGGCTTCCCGCCCGGCAGTAGAGCTCTGCGGACTGGAGTAGGCTGGCCACCGGTGGCTTAAGGTGCTCCTGGTTATACTGGTCCCTGTAGAAAGGTTCTACCAGCTCATCTGGCACTTCATCTGTACGGAAAGAAAGGGAGAACAAGAGACGCATGAATTTGATCCAACTACTGTACACACTTTGAAGGGTGGATGCATTACTGACTTCATTGCTACCGACTAGAGAGGGGAACAATTCTGTCAAAGAAAGTAATTGAGGCAAACCAGATCAAATCTGAATCACTCTCCACTAGTTTGCTATCTAAAGAAGTACAACATGACGTGACTTCTGGTAAGTTGAGCAACCGTACATCCACACAAAACTCCTCAAAGCAGTGTCAATCTGCTAAATACAATGCTGGCAACTGAACAGTTGTTCAGAACATTCAGACATATTCTTCCACCCCCTTATAATATGTATTAGTTGATTGCCCCATAGTCGATCATGGAAATCTGGTGAAATTTAGACGTATGCCCATCCCTAATACTTTACAAGTATATATAAAGTAGGGGTTGTACCTATTAGTTGGCAAGTTGACCAGTTGACTTTACTACTCCGCATCGACATTTAAAGCTATCCATCCATCCATCCATTTTCTGAGCCGCTTCTCCTCACTAGGGTCGCGGGCGTGCTGGAGCCTATCCCAGCTGTCATCGGGCAGGAGGCGGAGTACACCCTGAACTGGTTGCATTTAAAGCTATAAGACGATTAATCACTAATCACTGTTATTTTGGCATCTCGTTTTACAAATGGCTAATTTACAGAGGACTTTCCACTCGCCTGTCCACTGCCTGACTATAATCATCTATGGAGCAGCGAAATAGCCAACGAGGGAAAAAAAGAAAATAAGATGGTTGTAGCTGATAACAGTTAGCCTGGCTAGCTTCAGCTATTCCAATTGTCGCTAGTCTTAAACCATTATTACCACAGGGACTGCGGGACTGCAGGCAAAGAACGAGGGCAGCAGAGTGAAGTAAAGCTACTACTTCATCGCTAAAATGTTATGTACGTGCATGTGAAAATATTTTACCAAAAATAAGACCGGTCACTTGCAAAACATGCAAGTATATCCTCAAATATAATAAAAGTCCTAGGGAAACAGAAACAGTGAAACAGAGAAATGCTTAATTTTTTGGCATCTGATTGTGATGTCGCGTCTTACAACAGGCTATGGAACACAAAATGAGACCATCCAGCTCGTCGAAGCAAAAAAGATGGCGCAACATGGATGGAGCATAATGGTAAATTTTATTTTTAATCATTTTTAAATTTGTTATGCCTGTCCATCGAAATACACGTGAAACCGGTCTGTGGCGCCAAAAACGTTGGGAACCGCTGTACTATGCTGACAAAATATCAATGACTTCATCAATTAATCAACTTTGACTCAACATCACATTATAGTCAACTACCGAGAAAATCATAGTCGTCAACCCCTAATATATAATATTCCGTGGTATAGTACAAACGTCATGGGCCACCATTAGATATGTTATTGTAGCAATGGTATAATGACCATACTGTATATAACTAGAAGAACATCTAACTATATTTGTCAGATTATCTTTGTTTTTGTCCAAATTACTGTTGTGGAAATAAAGAAAGTTGTGGGCATGGCCTAAAGACATTTACACAACACCATATATATGCATATATTTTATGGATGTTCTGTCCATGCTTGTTCTGCTGTACTGTAGTATCTCATTGCATCAACCTAAACAGTTCGTCAAGTCCACGGATTCAATCTTAACTGCTCTGGAATGTATGACTATTGCTAGAAATTGCACGTCTGTTTGTGCTTTGACATGGGACTGACTGCTTTTTTTCTTCAAATCTGATTTACGTGATGAGGTAACAGGATTAAGTCGTCTTCATACAGTGTGTAGGCTACTTATTATACACAGACACAAGTGTAAAATAAACACCCAAGCATTTCTCTCGTTTGTTTAGTAACATAGTCTACAATGACACTGTAGCTCACCTCTGCTTCATAGGCATCATATTAGTCATGTAAGTGTCTGCACATGTAGAGTATGTGCTCCAGCCTGAGTGTGTATTCCTGGTGGGAATTTCCTCCCTTATTGCGTCGGAATCATACAAAGGGAACAAAGGAAACTGAAGGAATATTTTTTTTTTCTTCTTTGGGCCCAATAAAAACAGCAAAGAAGTTCAGTTCTAAAAAAAGATATGTACAACTTGTGATCGAACCGCTACCATTTTCCAGTGGTTGTGGTTAACGCAACCCCCGTTCCTTTAAGCTTAGTGACTAAAAAGTGCAGTATTTAAAGCAACAGGCGAATAAAAACACTTTGTCCTGTACTTCATTACAAATCGGGTGCCAGCTATACACAACTATTTAATACCTGTAGGCCTGACAACAGGAGAAAAAAAAAAGCTTATGTTATCTAGATCTAAGTTAACTAAGCCGTTTGTAATGGAGTTCTCACCAAAGCAGTCCGCCTTTGAAAAAAACAAAATGTTAAAACTAAGCGTTCACAATGTTCTTTGGTGTGCAACTAGATGACTTAATAGTGTAGGCCATATTTGTTAATATAAAAGAAAGCAAAAAAATAAATTAAAAAATCTTCCTGGTCAAGGGGAGGAAAATATCATCTTTTGTGTTGGCCATTAAAGAGGAAAAAGACAGGAAGTAACTGCAGCAGGAAGTCCAGGAACGTAGATGACTGCTGCCCGGGAGACCCCAAGGAGACAGCTCAGCAATGTTTATCTGCTAACATTGCAACTACATTTGGTGGGAAAATAAGAGATAAAGCACACCTTTCAACAAAGTTACTGCTGTCCTGTTATGAGACAAAAAAGACTTTTATTGAATGTTTATATTCATGTTGAACTGGTTAGAGGCCATTTGTTTTTAGCACACTCCCGTCATACTCTTGCTCTCATGCATTGGCCATTTTGGACACTCTCTGAAGTTAATATGGTAATCAAAATTTACTGTTGCCCTCTTGTACCCGCAGTTTTGATTATTTATTTTTTTTCCGTGACTTGGTGTGTGCTTTGATGACAAGAGAGAATAGCATCACAGCCATTTAAGGGCATCTGGAAAGTGAGTGTCGGCAACACTGGTTACATCACAGCCAGCAAGGGTCATTGCAGGGTCGGCTTCCAATGGTTGGCATTAACACATTGTCACATGATTGTCACGGTTATCTCCATAATCACATTTTTTATGTCAAAAATATCATTTGAATTGAACAACATTGGAGTATATCATTAATTCTTTAGCATGTTATTACTTCCTCTGAGCACCAAGTGGAAGCGTCAAAACTAAAAAAAAAAAAAAAAAACTACTTAATTTCTATAATACTATATAGAGGGGTGTGGAAGAAAATAATTTTGGTCAGGGTCCAAACTGTATTTATTACTGAGAAAACCGCAAACGCTGCAGATATGGCTTCTTCTCCTTTTTTAAGCAATTGCCAACCACTTTGCAATGTGCATCACTGCATCTATGGGACTGTAGTGGAACATTAATAACTGCAACCACGGGAACTGTAAATGGGGGAAATTATCACATTCTCGGGACCCATGACTGACGCGGGCTCCTCGTAAATACCGGACCGGTAGTATTTTTTATTTTTTTTGATGAGGAGATGCCCAAAGTTATACTTTTTTCACATTTTCCCTTTCACTAGCAGGAAAGCTTACTAACAGGTAGTTTTTCTCCTTCCTACTCAACAAAGTGAATCACAACCTGGGAGGGAGAAATCCATCACTGGCATTGGCAGATCTCTTCGCTCTATTTACAGGGCTCTTGTTCATATTTATTTATTTCCAGTGGACTCTATTGACAGATCACTGCATCGAATCGATCAGTTGAGAAGAGTTGACTGGCGATTAATCGTTTCTTGCAGCAAGTGAGACAAAAATGTGGGAGTAAGCTGAACTACCCGGAAAAACAAAACAAAACATGAAAGCATGGGGAGAACATGCAACTCCAAACAGGAGGGCCTAAGCCAAGTTTCGAACCCGGGACCCATCGACTGTGACGTGACATGCCAACCACGAGTTCACTGTGGTGCCTATTCAAGGTCCTACTCTGCCTATTCACATTATTTATAGCTGTTATGTTTCTGTACTTGCATTCTTTTATTTGAAGATACTGTTTTTCTCCACAAACATCACTTATTCCAATCTAGGCAGCCCAGGCTCTCGGTTATGGCTATGAATTGGGCCACAGTTCTTGGCAATCCTCAGAGCGGAAAGTATGTCACCAGAGGGACGAGGGAAAAAACGAGGCAAAGGGAGTGATTTTAAAGAGCAAGAGTCTGGTGTTCTCCCATGTTGTCTGCTTCCCTGTTTACTGAATATCTCTCTGTTTAACTAAATAGGCTTTGATTTCAATTTCAATTTGTGAAAAAAGTGAGACAAGATCAAAATTATTTCAATATATTGGGCATGATTTTTGCAACATTTTAGTTTGGTGGTGTGCCGTGAGATTTTTCTAATGTTAAATATGTACCTTGGCTCAATTAAAATCAGAAACAATGATCTAACTAACCACTGACTATATGCTGTGAAAATCATTGAGCATATCACACAATGTGTCAATGACAGTAAAGTTTTGTGTGCATTGCGGAATAATAATTAGCAATAGACAAGTGACAGTGGGTTTGACCTATGACCATATAGCCAAAAAACATAAATGTGTCATCATGTGGAAAATTGTGAGCAATTCTCTCAGTCTAATGGAACACTCGAGGGACTAGCATTTATTCATACAGCCTGTCTGACAAATTGGATTTTTAATCCTTGATCAATGTTACAGAGAAAATTGAATGTTTTGTTTTTTGTTTTTGTTTTTTTTTGCTAAATTGCAGGCACTTGTTTTTTCCAGGTGCAGATCTGGCACCTGTGTCCAAGGAACCCTCTGAGCTCTGTAGAACTTCTGTTCCTTGTATTTAGTATGTGTGATCATTCTTATGCCGTTGTACTTTTTCCACTCTTTTGAGATTCTTATGTCTCTTTATACACAAGTGGCACATGTTTCTGCGGGAACCTTTGCAAATGTGGTGGAAACACAGAGAGTTTTGGGACTATTATAAATTTCCATGTGACAACTGTCATCACTGTCCCATAAAAAGACACATATGCTTGGACTCTTTTACTGTTTTGAGACAAACATTCGGCTGTTAGAAAACTGCAGTTGCTTGGTTGTTTTCAAACTCAACTTGTAGCAAACGTGAGTGGCATCATGCACGCTTTGATCATGACATGCAAATCTCCAAATGTGGTGGTCACACAAGAGAGTTTTCAGGACTGTTACAAACTCCCTCGTGAAGGCATGAACACCGTCGTCCACATTGTACAATAGAAATTCACATATACAAGATTTGGTCTCTTTTTCGGTTTCGAGATTCCCGCTTGACCCTTCAAAGACCAACAGGTGAATGTTTCCTCGGGGACCTGTGCACATGTGGTGGAAACACAGAGTTCTCGGAAATGTTTCAAGCTTCTTCTTGAACACAGTGTCCCATTAAAAATCTGCACATTTATACCATTTATAGAGTCACCGTTAGAAGATTTCCACCATTACAACCAGTTGCTTGATTTAAGCATCAGTGGTGGTTTCTGACATGTGCATTATGTGCAGCCAGCCAGGACAGCACTACTGGTGGGGCGGCAACGCACCCAAAAAAATGCTACAGAGAAGGGTTGTCAATCATTGAGAATTTGTGCCCCCATGTAGAAGTAATGCAGGGTGAGGGTGGGGGTCTTGGAGAACGGTGGGAACACAACAGCTTTATTCATAATGAGTATAGTATGCTGTCATTTTTTGGTGTGTGTGTGGGGGGGGGGGGCAGCACTGGGTGCCATTCAAGCTAGGACCGCAACTGGTTTCGTGTACACAAACTTTGAAGCACTTTTTTTTATATATAGTTTTTGTATATGTTGGGTCACTTTAGGAAAATGCATCAAATTCAAGGGTGAAAGAATAACATTTTAGAGTATTTTCTATTGCTGCCAAATGTCAAAACAGTGTATAAAGACTGTATTCCACGGATAGGAAAAGATGATTGGGGCGCCACCTACCCGAGCCAAAAGCCTTGGCCACCAGCCACGTCAGGCTGGAGGACATCTTCGCCCTGGTGAAGTCATAGTGCTCGAAGCTCCTGATGGCAGGGACGATGAAGGTCCGCCTGACGCCGCCGAGGTGCGCCGCATCTCCCATCGTCTCTGCTGCTCCACTGCGGCAGGAGGACGAACCAAAGAAGTCAGGCGCAGGAATTCCTCCCGACGGCGGCGGGTGACATCGCGTCCGCAGGAATTCAAACGCAGCTTGTGAAAAAAAAAAAAAAAAGCGTTCAGATGGTTGGAGGGTCACGATTCCAAACTCACATCACTCTCACGTCCTTCCTCGTGCTGTACATTAGTAGATGTCGCTCCATTCCCGAGCACGACATCCATGGAGATACAGTAGAAAGTTTCACACACGTAGGGCGCTTGTGCCCATCTTGTTCCTTTTCTTTTTTCGTCCTCCTTCGCTCGCTATTTCTCCGCCGAGCCGTCTCTGCGTTTTGCTGACCGAACTGAGCAGAGTGCACTGCGCATGCGCGATCCACCCACCCAGCCCATCCAACACATTCATTTTGATAAAGTATTGTACTTTTTAAAAAACTTATATCCACAGTTGGTGCCTTTTACATATAGTTTTACAGTATTATTTAAAATATCAGCCTCCAGTATTTTTTTATGTTGTACACATAAATGAAACTAAAACTGTCATTTACATTGAAAAGATGGTAAGGGCAAATCATTTAAAATATATATATCAAAACAATATTTCTATACAGCACACCAAACAATGTTTTTTCTTGTCACTGCAGGAAATTAACATAATTTATCAGGAATAGAACCAATTAGCTTGTCTTATTTTTAAACTATGTCGCGCCCATTGGAAGATGTGCTCGTTTGTTTAAAACGTGTCTTCTCTGTCATTGTTAGCCATGTACAATTGAAAGGAATTCAACATGTAATATAATTACTAATCGCTTATTCGACACGCTGCTGTGACGGATCCGTCTTCACTTGGAGACATTGTTGGTTGCAGGAGACGAATAATTCCGAAAGGTGGCAGTAAAGAAACAAAATGGTTTCAATCTGCCATAGAACGCTGTCGAGTAAAACAAAAATAAAAAAACGCGGAAGTCAGCAACAGCACACTACAAAGCAAAAGTCAGTCATTTTGTGTTTATTCCTTCTTAATTCTTCCTGTACATTTTCGGAAATCAAAGGGAAAAATGTTAAAATAAGACCAGGGCTTCAGCTTCAAAACATGATTCTTCGCTTGCTAGGTGCAAACAAAGAGAACCGGAAGTTAGCATTGCTGTGCTGCCGAGTGTATAGCAGTCTTAATTAGTGAGCGGTAATTCATTTAATTTGTTTTATATTTCCACCCAAAACACTGATTGTGGTGCATTAAGACTTTGCTGTAACTGTGTGTAAATAGAAGCTACTCAGTTAGCACAACCCCTGCAATATAAATTCTGACAGTGAATGCACTGGATACTTGAATGACGTAAAATGTGATATAATGATGACATTGTTTCTTAACCATGTGTGTTTGTGTCCCTTGTCTCCTGTAGCTGCGCAACAGTTGTTGGTTGGATAAAAGAGGTTCCCGACTTCAGCACCCCCTTTCTCCGCATCAAAAGCAAAGAGGAAGTACTCTAGATCATTCTAGAACAGTGGTTCTTAACCTTGTTGGAGATACAGAACCCTGCCAGTTTCATCTGGAGTTCACGGAACCCTTCCTAATTTGAAAAATAAAATATAATTTATTTCAAACTCAAAACGGGTATATATTTTATTGTCTGTGTAGATTCTCAGTCATCCAGGTCATGCACAAAATGAAGCATGCAACAGTTGTACACAAAATCATTGTGTTAAAAGAACAAAACCAATAAAACTTGAATTTCACACACACACACAAAAAATAATAATTCCACAAAAATTTACTGTCAGTGAATGTGAATTTTGCTGTTGCCATTCCCCTTGGTAAATTGTAAACTATTGTCTTTATTTTTTTTATGGTGCATGACTTGGATGACTGGTTAGCAGATCTGGCGCATAGTTCTGAGGACGGGGGTTCAAATCCACCCCGCCAGTGTGGAGTTTGCATGTTCTCTCCGTACCTGAGTGGGCACTCCGGTTTCCTCCCACATCCCAAAAACATGTATGGTAGGTTGATGGAAGACTCTGAATTTCCCTTAGGTGTGAATGTGTGCGCGAATGGTTGTTTTTTATATGGGCCCTGTGATTGGCTGGCGACCAGTTCAGGGTGTACGCCTCTCGCCCGAAGATAGCTGGGATAGGCTCCAGCACGCCCGTGACCCTAGATAAAGATAAAGCGGTACCGAAAATGGATGGATAGACTTGTAATACACTTTATAAAACACTCAACAGAACCAGTTGTTCTTCTATTTATGTCCGGCAACAGTGTGCGCTTCAGGTCACTTCCTAATTGGCTCTGGTTCCGTTTCACGTCACAATTGTGAAGTGCTTTGCTTGGTCCATTTCAGTGTTGACCACACACTTGGATTTCTGATCATAGATATTTAACAAATTAGATATTTAAACCCCTTAGGCTGGAATTCCACATTACAACAACAGCGCTATCACTGTGATATGACCTATAGGCTATGCCTAGTCCCTGTTTGTGGGGAGAAAATAGGGATTATTCGCAAGAGGTAATTACTGTATGATTATTTCTGCTACAGAAACGCAAAATAATGTTTAGTTCGATTTTTCCAAATGGGAGACAAGCTTGGTAAAATGTGTCATTTCCAGTACAGTGGGGTGAAATTCCAGGACACGTGCGTTCAAAAGTTTAGCAAAGGTCAAATTAAGTTCACCTGAAAGGGTTATAGTGCATTTTTGGGTCATCTGAAAATTTCACCCAAAGCCCAAATAATCTGAATTTATTTTGAGTTGTGTATGTGCTCACAAAGGAGGGAAACCTTACTCTCATGCAAGGACACATGGGACCTTTGGGGTTATAAAAAAACACACTTGAGGGAGAAACAAAAATATTTGTACTCGTTGTTCAGTTTGAGCTTGTTCACATGAGAACACAGACTGGGCGAGTACCGATTCTCATGACAGAAAACACTGATGACACACGAGAATACTCAAGGGGAGAAGCTTCCACATAAGCAATGCACACACAAAGAGACTCTGGAGAAAACTCCTTGTCCTGCTCTGGACACCATTTTTCACTCTGTGTGTTCCAAGTGTCAGACATCGTACAACATTGACATGAGGATTGACTGATTAGGGACAGTCGATGAAATGAAAGGAAACCATCACGTTGTGATTTTACATTTATCAAAAATAAAATTTAATTGCAAGATAAACATTTTTGATCATGTACTTGTGTTTTTTTTCCAACACTTAATAAACGAACTTCTTTGATCCATACATTTATTTTCTATATTGTCCTCATTATGGTCACAGGTGAGCTGGAGCCTATGCCACCTGACTTTTGGCGACAGGTACACTGGAAAAGTTGCCAGTTAGCCAACCATTCACACTCACACCTATGGACAATATATAATTCTTAATTAACCTAACATGGACACTTTTGGAATGTGGTGATAAGCCAGAGTACCCGGAGAAAAAGCACCCAAACACGGAAAGAACACAAAAACTCCACGCACAAAAACCGGAGTTGAGATTCAAATCCCCAACCTCAGAACTGTAAACTGGACCTTGCTACTAATCACAGTGACATATAATCTAATCTAAGAAAAAAGCATGCAAAATCCTCTTGGACCCTCCATATCCTGGTCACCACCTCTTCCAGTTCCTTCCCTTAGGTAGGCACTACCGAACAAAGCAAACTACAACAAGCAGACATTCCAACAGCTTCTTCCCTCTTGCCATTAACTTCTTAAACAGGTAATTTACAATTCCATTGCAACATGCTGCCAATTTTCTGTCTTGAGTTTGTTGTCACATTTCTGTCTGGCCAATTATACATTACTCGTGCACTCACTGTAGTAGTCTTGCCACGCGGCACTATTTGCATATCTGTTGTTGACCAATACTGGCCACACATGTGCTTGAGTAGCAGCCGCACCATTTGCACAATTGACATTGTCCCAGATTATCGCACTACTAGTCACTTTAAACTACATAACATTTCTTGAAGTCTCGGTGCCCTTTGCACAATGGTCATTGCACCAGACTATTGTTCTATTAGTCATTCCAAACTGCTCTAATTGCTAGAGGACTCTGCATCTTTTTGCACAATAAAAAAAAAAAGGCCCCCACATTACCAGATTACTAGCAACCTTTTATTGATCAGTGACTTTTTTTGTTTTTTCAATGTCTTTATGTCTCAAAAGTATTCTGTCAATTGACTGTCTGTTGTCGTACTAGAGCGGCTCCAACTACCGGAGACAAATTCCTTGTGCGTTTTTGACATACTTGGGAAATAAAGATGATTCTGATTCTGAAGTGTAATATAGCAAGTGTAAAGCAGACTTTTGCCAGTAGGTAGCACTCTTACGTTAAAAATTAATCTAGTCCCTTGTATGGCATGACAGTTCATTGGACTCCTGGCTCTTGCTAGTCCGTTTAATTGATTTTGCTTTTATAGAAATGCAGTGACTCACGGGATAGTAATTATACCCAAGAGCTTTTGAAACAGGTTACCTTTTAGTGTTGATAAAACAGATAATCTTTTCCAGATGTTATAGTTTTAACTGGAAATTTTGCCATGCCAATCTATTTTTTTCCTCTCTTCTCTGACAATTGAATCTCTCTCTCTGGAACTCCACAGTAATCCACGGTCATGTGAGAGTCATTGCCGATCATAACATAGCTAGCATTTTCAATATGAATGTTTGGATGCTGCTGCAAGCCCGATGGCGCATTGGAAAAGTCCACCGAGCCCACAAAGTTGAGATTTTCCAGCATATGTGCTGCTTCACACCCCTGGGCCAGCTGCCTTTGATGTGTTCTCTGCTCTTCCCACCAAATGCTCCTCTGCCGTTGAATTTTTGCAGGCGAGAAAGCCCTTTTTATTTTGCTCTCGAAGCTTTTCTTCTCCTCCAGTGGAACAACGGTCTGCAGCACTAAAGGCATGCAGTGCCTGGGCATGCCATTCTCCCTTGGCACCAAAGGTATGACGGTGTTGTACTTGTGCTGCTTGTTAATGGAGTTGATCAGGGCCGAGTTGGTTTTCAGCTCCAACATACGTGTGTTGAAGTTTCGGGTGAGCAGCAGAACAGTAAAAGCCGAGTTGTTGATGGCGTCCTCTATGCACCTTATGGTGCTCTTTCCAGGTACTGCAAAGTCCTCAGAGAAAGTTGCACCATTACTACAGAGGACGCTCTCCAGTTTTTCCTTCATGCTCTCTGCCACTTCAGCATCTTCTGGAGCATGTAGGATGACAAATGGATAAAATATGACCTCATCCTCTTCTTCTACACATTTACTCAAATTGGCCCCGAGTGAGGCTGTTCTTTGGGATAAAACAGAGTTTGTCGCAAATGGCAGTGAATGTTTTGGTCCTGTTGTAGGTGTGGTGCTTTGGTTAAAAGGTTCTTTCTTGTTGAACTCCCCCTCCTGATGCTTTCCACGCTCTGTTTCAGATGCTGCATCTATCTTTGACGCTTCCAGCTCAGGAGCTTCACTGGATGTCGGCTGTGATTCCACAGATGAAAGGTGAGATTGCTCCAGAGATGTGCTGTCATTTAGGCTGTCGATAGGGCTTTGTTCTGGGTTTCCTAATGCTTCTGGAGTTATTTTGTCCCCCTCGTATGGGATTGTTGGGGGCAGGCTGATCTCCAAATGTGTGGGATATGATGGCTCAGAGCAGCTTGACTGCAGCGGACTGGGAAGACCTCGAACCTGTGTTGTAACGCCTTCGACCCGGCTGTTAGGGGTATCATTGTAAAAATCTGATTTGAGGTCACTGGAGGAACACGGCTGCACAGCAAGGTGAGGCCCACACACATCTTTAGCTTCCTCTTTGAGTTGATCATAGAACAAATCCGCATCAACGTCTGGATTTTGACTGTTGCTGGAAAGGGCCCTCTTGTAAGCCAGATTCCTTAAAAGTTGATCACACAGTCTGTGCTCGGACAGAATTTTAAACACACGAGCCAACGCTGCCAAAGATTGTCCCGTTAAATCCTGAGATTTACTACAGTGCTCTGCAAAGTCTTCTAATTTACACCCGCTCTTATTCCATATTTCAGCCAGATGCTTCGCAAGGTCGTTGTGCCCCAGCATGTGGAGTTTGTCCAGGCCTTTCTCCTCTTTACGGAGAATAATCAGACACAAGGCGTGTATGATATTATCTTCAGGAGACTCCCCAAGCTGGAATGTCAGGCTCAGCACTTGCTCCGGTGGCACACTGGCTAGTATATCATAGAGATCCCTCAGCCCTGTCCCTTCACTTTGTTCCTCATGACTCATTTTGAATTTGTGCTACAAGTAGGTTTTTTTAATATTTAGCACACAGAAACTCAAAACTCCAACATGAAAAGCCTCCATGTTTGTTCTCGAGTGTGGTGTACAGTTTCCAAATCAGGCTTTTCCCTTAAAAGAGAAGACATATTATTAAGAATCAAGCAGCAATCAAGCCTGTTTTTTTTATGACACAAACTGTAAATTATTTGGACAGCAATTAACCTTTGAACAGGTCACAAAACAAACAAAAGCCTGTTGACATGTACCCACCGACACGGAGTTCTTGAAGCCATGATCGTAACTTCAGCCTGGGTTTCCAGCTCAAATCAGGAAGTCCCTCAGATTTCCCCGACTCAACTGAGTTAAGACAACCTCCCTGTCCTGCCCTGGAACTTGTTGATTCTCGTTGGAAATCAACCTGTTGCAAGAAACCTCTGGATGAGGTGGGAGTTTGATTGTTAAGCCGTACGTTTAGCTCCACTGGTGGAAAATGTCGTGGACTAGTCAGTCTTGTGACGTCATTTATGATGAGGTATGGAAGCTCATGAAGGACAGAAGGCAAAAGCAAGAAGTAGTCTGCTCCAGTTGCCTGCTTACTGTACCTTGTTGTATCTTAACTTGCATGCAACTTTGCAAACATGCCTGTCTTTTGCTCCTTTACGGACAATAGGTTCAGCCGAGGAATTCTGGCTGTGCACCCTACTCGGCCGAGAGGCAAGTGTATTTTTATCCACGGAGGAAACCTCCAACCCTGTATTTACCAGGGGTGGGGTCACACTAGGCAGAGTGCAAACCAACATCAGGTCGCTCAGTACAGCACAGACAGAGAGCCTCTCTGTTCTCGCTGCAGTCAGATATGTTTACTGTGTGACCACTTCTGAGTCGTTACAGTAATTCTATAGGAGCAGCGGTTTCCAGGCCTCCCATAAATACAGCACTTGTGGAGTTGCTATATATCTGCTCTTACAGAATACAGTGTCACTATTCAGTTGAGCTATGAAGAGCGTGACTCCAAAGCCACAGCATTACAGTACCATTGCAATGTCGACATGCATACAACCGTATATGCCCTCTGATACGCACACACGTTCTGACAGTGTTACCACAAACTCAGGATCATTACATAACAGAGTGCCGAACGTCCATCTTTATTGAGGTCAGTGATTTTTAACGAGAGACACGCTCTCCCCCAGCAGCTGCATTAGTCACCCTGGCAGTACATTCGGGTTCACCTCCAAGCAAAACCTCTTGTCAGTTTTGCAAACTATGACATTGAGCAGAGTAGTTTTCATGAGGTGATGGTAGGGAATGCATTCTGACCTTCACTTGTCTGTTTTTTTTTTCTTTTAGTATTTTGGAAGCTGCACACACACAGCTGCACACACACACACACACACACATATATATATATATATATATATATATATATATATAATATTTTATACGACACAGGAACCTCTTTCTTCATATGAAAGATACAAACCGAGTGCGAATTCAGGAAAAAAACTGTTGAAGTGCTCAGCTCCCAATCAGAATGTTAAGCAATCAAATTTAAAATAAATGTTATTGTGGGCTATGCTAAAAGTCGTCAACGAAACGACAATTTAACTACCGGTAGGTTCACATTACAATGTTTTAGGATGGACCATTTAATTTAGGGGTGCATACCTACAGCACATGAGAACATTATACATTTTTTAAAGTCCCTGTAAAGTGAAAATAAATATCTCTTGTAAGCGGTAGACATGGATGAATAGTGTTGTTGGTCATTCACGAGCAACTTGTTCAAACAAACAAATATTTTTAGTGAGCATACTGAATAGAATCCCTCCCTAAACTGATTCATTCCATTCTCAGTTTAGTTGAGCTCAGCTGCAAGCATGTGGCGCACAATAAAGTTCCTTGCAAACGGCACCACTCGTGGGCAGCAACGGTGCCCTCCAACAATTCGGCGTCTGTGTTGCTGTACAGCAGCTATGATGATCTGTCAAAATGTCTTTACATGAAACCGGACTGTGCTGCAAAAAAGATTGGGGACCGCTGCCCGAGAGAGCTGCGCCAAATCAGCCGATCGCCTGGTCCCATGCTGTAAGCAGTGGCGGTGCTAGCATGATTGGCCCGCAGTGTGGGCTGGCACAACCACGGTCCACTCCCTTTTGCCATAAATTAGAAATAAATATCATGAAAATTTCCTCACGGGATTCTAAAATATGTGTCTATCTATGATTACATGTACAGTATATATAGAATCCAAGGCATGAAATGATATACAATGTGTCTAAATGAATGTCTGTTTGTGTTTTGTTTTTTTTGCTCTTGCTATTATATTTATGGATGTGCAGGCTGTTTACCACCTGTGAACTGGCTCAGACAAAGACTAATGTAACAAAAATTTAAAGCACATGCAAAAAGACCTTAGAGAAAAAAAAACTGTTTAAGGCCATTAAGCCAAAAAAAAGGTTTTGGAGCTAGTAGTTAGTAAGTAACAAATAGGACATATGTTTACAAAGGGATGTAAATTCACCCAGAGAGTTCGGTGGGTCATGAAAAAAATTTGCACCAAGCAACAACTTTTGGTGCTCATTTGAGAACCAGAACAAATTCCTTAACTGCAACCCTGCAAATAAGTCTATGTTTTTGACAGACACAATTTAAAGAATAAATACAAATGACAGCGTGCGTCTTTAGTCTGCATTTAGAATCACTGATTAACACAGAGAGCAGGTGACAGACACAATACAACACATCACCTTTTGCAGAACTTTGTGGGATTTGTAATATTTGTGGCGCTTACGATACTACAATGGAACCTAATTTAAAAAAAAGTTGAACACAATCTGTTTTGCTTCAAAGTTGTTCTAATTTCCCGAAAAAAAGAAAAAAAATGAATGCTTTGTTCCAGAGGCAAACTGTCTTCATAAAACCTTTACACTATAGCTAATGTGTTAGATAACATTCAATCATACAGGGAAAAAGAAAAGTTCACCACTGTATAATAAAATGAAATAAAACAAGGCAAGGAGTAAAGGGTAAAACTTCACCCTTTGAAGACACTGGACAGACAAGTTACAGAGAAGGAACAGGAAGGGGTATGCAGAAGATATATTGTCACCTGGTTGACTTATAGGTACTGCTGGAATTAATTATTAGTGAAGAAATTTGAAAGCGTCTTTTTCCATAAAAATTTTTAGGTTGAACTCAAAACTGTCAAACTTTAAAGACCATGTAAAGTGAATTCAGAGATGTCTTTCTAAGTACATTATGCATGTTTGAGGATAATTGCTGAAAACGTGCAGACTGAGAACAATTTACTACAGCCAATTCTTGAGATATAGTGTTAAACTGTTTTTCACCATTTAAGTTTTCCAGATTTTTAGTGACGCACTTAGGCCTCTTGTATTTGTCCCCCTTCCTCCACTATACACGAACTTGAGCCTCTTGGTTTGCATCAGTTCTGAGGAATTACTTCGTTAAAAGTACTTGCCCCTTTTCTACTGCAACAGCGTGCACTTAGCTAGCTCGCTATGCCTACACCCTGATAATGCATCTTCCTTGGATGCCACAGAACAGCTCGGTGTCGTTATTTTAGTTAGTTAGTTTAGTTATTTTATTTATTTTTGATGGACGCAGTGTTGGGCCACTGATGAACTATGCCAAAAACGACAGCGGAGCGTCTGTAAGTGATTTTTAAGACACTATTAGATGTGTATTGTACATATAACAGGCACGGTGGGCAAATGGTTAGCTCATCTGCCTCACAGTTCTGAGGAGGTCTGAATCCGGCCTCACCTGTGTGGTGTTTGCATGTTCACACCGTGCTTGCATGGGTTTTCTTCGGGTACTCCGGTTTCCTCCCAAATCCCCAAAACATGCATGGTAGGTTAATTGAAAACTCTAAATTGCCCATAAGTGTGAATGTGAGTACAAATGGTTGTTTGTTTATATGAACCCAGTGATTGACTGGCAACCTGTGCAGAGGGCATACGTCGCCTTTCGCCCAGAGTCGGCTGGGTTAGGCTCCAGCTCGACCGCGACCCTAGTGAGGATAAGCGGTACAGAAAATGAATGGATGTACATATAATGGTATGGTACTTAGTGTTTTTTTTAAATTAATTTTTTTACCTAAAATGGTAATCACTAGCGCGCTAATGCCAATCACGAATGCTAACCGTTTAGCAAAGGCTGATTTTGTTGTCTTAGTCTTTTGTTTTTACCATACACTCAGTACCAAGATACTGTAAGCAGTTTAAGGATAGAAGTCCAGCTCTCATAAAGGAGAATAAAATGGATGTTAGTTGTAAAAGCAGTTTTTTTTGTTTTTTTTTTCACTGAAGTACTCTACGAAATATCTATAGGATAATCGATTCTAAAAAGATTCGATTGTGACAGCCATAGCTGGAACGCACTGCATTGTGGGTATATAAAAAGCAAGAAGATCGTAAGCTAAATCACGTGTTCTGTCATTATCTTTTAATAACAACAATGACTTTCCCTGAAGTGTCTCTGTTATGTGGATACACTGGCACAACCACACAAAGCAAGGAGGTGATGCCACGGAGGAGCCAGCTGCCCGTCCGTTGGCCGCGAGGAGCCCCAGTTAGCTCTTGAGCTAGCTAGTGCCTTGCAACTCTCGTCATGGCATGGAAAGCCCTGCGATGACCCAGTGGGATATATTACTTTTAGTGGAAGCTTTAAGCGGATATATTTTCATGGCTCAAAGATTTAGGCATAAGAAAGATGCTAGATGTCATGGTATTTGATTGACATTTGAGCGGAGCATGGCTTCAACGCATTCAACGGACACGCCCACAGTCTTAGAGAGCAGAAACGACGGTTTGGTTTTTCACTAGTTCGATTTTGAAGCCTCATTTTACATACTTTTCCTTTTTTTAATTATTGAAATTTGGTAGGGTTGTTAACAATACTCTTCTCTTTGGTGTATCAAATTTGCAAGACATAGTTTCACTATTTTCACTTAGAGGGACTTTAAGGGCATTCCACACTACTAGGTTAAACATGAAAAAAAACATTACGCTCCAAATTAAATTTCATCTTACTTTGTCTGATTCACTCCATTAGAAAACAATCTATGGCAAAAATATATAATGCATTGCAATTATTATCATCACTTTTAATGGGTACTACATTTTAAAATATGCCCATGCGACTACGTAACATGCACAGATGTGGTGTTTGTGTGCATGGTCGCTGGCCGTGGGAGAAAGCCTTAAGGGGGGAGACACAGAGGGGTCACATATAAGAGGCTTTGGGACAGACAAGTGAAAAGGAGGCCCTTTCTTGGACAGAGACCATGGATTAGGATGAAAGAAACAGGAGTGGGGGATACTCTCTTTTTTATCTCCCTCATGCACTTGCGACATCTTCCTCCTCTAATTCCGCAACATAGCTATTCAAGATGAGAATTTAAAAGATGATACAAAAAGGGATAGAGTTGATGTAAGGTCAGATAGATATGATAATTGGAGTATTTGCAGAGCTCAAGATGAATTCATGTCCAAACAGATCGATCGCCTCTTTTGAATTCACTTTGTGAGAGGCCATAAGAGGCCATGAAACTCACTGTTCTTTTCCCAGCCGCTGCATTCGTCACACACTAAGAGAATTTAACACACCCGCTTCCAGCAAGAAAATATACAGTGGGTACAGAAAGTTTTAAGACCCCCTGAAATTTTTCACACTTTGTTATATTGCAGCCATTTGTTAAAATCATTTCAGTTCATTTTTTTCCTCATTAATGTACACACAGCACCCCATATTGACAGAAAAAAATTGTAATTGTAATTGTTGACATTTTCCTGATTTATTAAAAAAGAAAAACTGAAATATCACACAGCCATAAGTATACAGACACTTTGCTGTGACACTCATATTTAACGTCCGGCCAAACTGAGCAATTGGGGGAGAAGAGCCTTGGTGAGAGAGGTAAAGAAGAACCCAAAGATCACTGTGGCTCAGCTCCAGAGAAGCAGTCCGGAGATGGGAGAAAGTTCTAGAAAGTCAACCACCACTGCAGCACTCCACCAGTCGGGGCTTTATGGCAGTGACCCGACGGAAGCCTCTCCTCAGTGCAAGACAAATGAAAGCCCGCATGGAGTTTGCTAAAAAGCACCTGAAGGACTCCAAGATGGTGAGAAATAAGATTCTCTGGTCTGATGAGACCAAGATAGAATTTGTTGGCCTTAATTCTAAATGGCATGTGTGGAGAAAAACAGGAACTCCTCATCACCTGTCCAATACAGTCCCAACAGTGAAGCATGGTGGTGGCAGCATCATGCTGTGGGTGTGTTTTTTAGCTGCAGGGGCAGGGAGACTGGTTCCAATCGAAAAAAAGATGAATGCGGCCAAGTACAGGGATATCCTGGACGAAAACCTTCTCCAGAGTGCTCACACCCTCAGACTGGGCCAAAGGTTCACCTTCAAAAAAGACAATGACCCAAAGCACACAGCTAAAATAGCGAAGGAGTGGGTTCAGAACAGCTCCGTGATTGTTTTTGAATGGCCCAGCCTGAGCCCTGACTTATAAAGAGCCCTGACTTGGAAAGACCTGTCAAAACTGGAGAGGATCTGCAAGGAGGAATAGCAGATGATCCCCCGAATCCAGGTGTGAATTCCCAAAAAGACTCATGGCTGTATTAGCTCAAAAGGGTGCTTCTCCTACATACTGAGCAAAGGGTCTGAATATGATATGATATGTGATATTTAAGTTTTTCGTTTTTAATAAATCTGCAAAAATTTTAACAATTCTGTTTTTTTCTGTCAATATGGGGTGCTGTGTGTATATTAATGCGGAAAAAAATTAACTTAAATGATTTTAGCAAATGGCTGCAAAGTGAAAAGGTTAAGGGGGTTAGAATACTTTCCGTACCCACTGCATATGCTTCCATACACATGTACATGTGAATACATGCACTCATTCAGCTAGGCCTCTGTAGAAACACTGAAGAAAACACCTGCCCTTCGTACCACAATCATCCCCCACTCTTGAAAAAAAGTTTCTCAAAAATCCTTTAACATCCCCCCCGTTTAGTTGCAAAAATATAACGCCGCGAATAGCTTTAACATTTTTACGCAACACTGGGTCTTGCTCAGATAAAGGTTATGTATGGGTGAGTGCAGCTTTAGGATGCCTCCGTGCATTCAGTCCAAGTCAATTCATGCGTGTGCCACGAATCAAAGCAAACACAACCGAGGTTTATTTATGTTGTTGACAACGAGGGCCGGCGGATCTGAGCTAATGTGACAGTTAACTAGCATTAATTCAGGAGCAAAGGTAAATGAAGCGGGCCCGCGGACACGACACAGGAGTGCGGTGGGGATGGGAAGACGTGTGTACTGTACCACACTGGACTATGCTTGGGTGAGCATGTAGGGCATGCCAACAACAATGCATAATCCAGCCTCTGGTGATGGGGGATGGATACACACAAACACACACACACACAAACTCTCACGCATGCACAGACATTGACGGTGATGGGGCACGGAGCAGTTTATGCTCTTATCAAGAGACAAGCTTTGATCAGGCTGACAGGGAGAGCGCTCGCCCCAGAGGAATTAGCCAAGTCTTGCCTTGCAAAAGCACATCCACGATAAATCAGCCGTGTTGCACTCGCAACCGAGCACAGAGGCTATCCAATGCATAACTTAATTAATATGCTAAATGTATGATTTGTTCCGGTTCACCATCCTGAGTAGCATGTCCAAGGGTGTGATGAATGATGATAACCATAAACATGCATGGGAAAAAAAGGTTGCATGGAAAATTCTCTCATTTTAATTGGTTGATAGTTTTCAACAGCATTTTGCCTATGGCATTTTTCATGTCTTTTTTTAAATTATATTGAATACTTTATATATACATCCATTTCAGGTTACAGTGGTGCCTTGAGATATGAGTTTAATTAATTCAGTGACCACACTCATAACTCAAAATGTTTGTATTTCAAATCATCTTTCCCCATTGAAATTAATACAAATGCTATTAATCTGGTCCAACCTCCATGAAAGAACAAAAAAAAATATTGTAATGCTTTTAAAGCAAAGCAAAGCAAATGTATTTATATAGCGCATTTCACGCCTAAGGTAACTCAATGTGCTTTACATGATTAATAGCATTTAAAACAAAGACAAAAAAATAAAAGTACAATTAAAACAGCGTACAGTGCAAGAAATATAATTTAAAAGTGGAAATACTCTAAAAAGCATGAGGGAGTTTTTAACCTGGACTTAAAAACATGCACACTTGGGGCTGACACCATTTCTGTTGGCAAGTTATTCCATTTGTGTGCAGCATAATAGCTAAATGCTCCTTCACCATGTTTGCTTTGGACTCCGTGCTCCACTATTTGACCTGAGTCTGTCGATCTCAGAGCCCTACGGGGTTTATATATTTCATTAGCATTTCTTTCATGTATTCAGAAACTAAACCGTTTAGTGATTTATAAACCAGTAGCAAAACTTTAAAATCTATTCTAAAGCTGACTGAAAGGCAGTGTAAAGACTTTAGAATTGGAGTAATATGCTCTGACCTCTTTGTTCTGGTCAGAACCCGAGCTGCAGCATTCTGAATGAGCTGCAGCTGTATAATGCTCTTTTTGTGGAGTCCAGTCAGAAGACCATTACAATAGTCAAGTCAATTTGAGATAAACGCATGGATGAGCTTCTCCTGGTCTGCTTGACACATGCAAGTCTTCACTTTGGATATGTTCTTCAGATGGTCGAAGGCAGTTTTAGTAATTGATTTGATATGACTTGAAAGTCAGGTCGAACACCAAAGTTTTGGACTTGGCCTTTGGTTTTTAAAGAGAGTGACTCCAGGTATTTACTAACAGCAATCCTCTTTTCTTTATTGCCAAAAGCAAAGAAAAAAATCAGCCACACGATGGCTCGCTAGTTTGAATAAAATCATTAGGTATGTGACTCGTTTCTGAAAGCACCACAGGGAAGATGTTTCAACACTTAAATCAGACGTCTAAATATGGAGGCGGATGTGTGTTATTTTGCAAATTCCTCAGACACAAACTGATCAGATTTGCCTTCTTATTCTGGCTACTGAATGAATGAGGTATAGAGGCTATTAAGATAGAGGTTATTAAGATGTACACAAGAGAAGACAGGGAGGCGAATAAGAACTTATATTGTTTCTAATATGAGCAGAACTACAAAAATAAATGGAACCAATTTGGCTGCACTTGGAATTCAAATAGATGCCCATCCAGAATTTCATGCCCAATTCCCTTTGTCACTTTTGTCCGTCTCCAAACACTGCGGATGTTCCGTTTGTAAAGCAAATGCTTATAACCAAAGGATGTGAGGCATAAACGCAATGGGAAATTCATTGCATATTCCAACCCCCCTTCGTTCGCCATAATCACCACAATTAGCAGACATCTGCAGTGACTCCAAAGCTAAGAGTGTATTCAAGTAATCAGAGCAGCTTCACCAACGGCACTGACTGCGGCCCCCTCTGTGATGGGCTCCATCCTGAAGGGAAGCATTCCATTAGAAACTCAGTGATTAATTGAGATGGAACATTTCCTTCTGGCATCCAACGAGAACGAGACCCAACGGGAGGCGTGCGAGATGGCAGGATTGGTGGTGGTGCGGCGTTGGTGAACCGGGTACCACTATGTTGATAAGGCGACACAAGGAGCTCCCACTGTAGTTTGCAATTAGCTGAATGAGCACATTTACAATTGTATGATGATTTTCTGGACCATCAATTAAACAGAAACTGTTTGGGAGCCACATTTATTCACATCCTTGCTGAAGTGGATGATGTGATACAAGAAATTTGGAAACAATTACACATCTATCACATTAAAATCTCAATTAACATTATGCAGGTATTAAAAAAATGCAGACTGAGGAGTATAATACTGCTTTGCTAAGATACACCAACAGTCTGTGCTAATAGCTAGCCATGTATGTTACAAAGACGTGGCAATGAGGAATCTGCTCCACCAATGAGCGGCCTGCAGTGGTCTACATCACCCATATACTCTACATTTCGACTTGCTTGGAGCCCTGACTGGTCAGGTACCCCCCCCCCCCCCCCCCCCCCAAAAAAAGAGAGTGCCTCTTAGTACCTGGTTTTGCCAATGAAAAAGCATCAATAGCACGTATAGCCAAATCTGTGGAGGGGGAAAAGGCGTTCGACACAATGCATACATGTACAGTATATCCTGTTCTATAAACTGTGACAGACTAAAAGTGTGTCACTGGGGTAGAACTCTCAAAGGGAACAAACCTGTACACAGATGTTTTTAACTGAAATCCCCCCAAAATTTGGGGCTGGATTTGCACCGCATCAAGTGACGCAATTGAGATTTTTTTGCTCCCACGTGTCCCCCTTCGGATGTGGTACAACTGCACATCAGATATACCCTGTCAATGCAAGCCTGATGTCATCGCAATACAGTATGTAGACACAAATGATAGTGAATATGTGTGGCTTGGTATAATAATATCAGAGATGGGTCGCTAGTCAATCGCAGACAAACAACCATTCACCCTCACACTGATGTTCACACCGATTGGGTAGAGCTGTGTAATATAACTATACACCGTAGTGCGATATAACATTGTCTACTGTACGATACAACTCACTGTATTGTTTACAGTCACCTTTCTATTGTGTCATCCTTGTGCCTCACTCTCCAGGCATGACGAATCGATTTACTCAATTTGCCCAATCCAACTAATACACAAATGTAAATGTTACACTGCTCTGTTGTGAGCTGAATTCCATAACGGAGTTTGTGCAGTGTAGATGTGTAACAGATGCCAACTCTTGCTCGGCAAAAGTACGTTATTTAAACCTCTAAAAAAAACTCCAGTTTTACTTCAAATAATCTTTAATAGACACTTCCCCATCTGCAATTAAGAAATGGGACATTCAAAAAATTTTTTTGAATTAGATCTGGAAGGACAAGTAGTCGGTGTACAAATGTGTGTTGTTTCTTTACAAAATGGCATTGCCAACTACTCCCCTGGCATGCATATTACAGCATTTTCAGACATTTTGTTGGCCCGTGTGAATAAGTTCAATTTCAATTTCAATTTGTTTCCCCTGTAGATGAACATTTTCTACTGACTGAGTTTTTAACTTTTACCATTCCTGTGTAAACATATTGTGAGAAAAGGTGCAAACCATTATCTTTCAATCAGTATTAAACCTTTTGGTTACATTAATATAGTATCTGTCAGAACAGAAATTTACCCCCATTTGTCAATGGTCAAGTGGTATTCATCATCAAATCATAACTTCAGCATTAAAACTCTTGAGAGGATTTCCCAAAATATATATGGCACTATTTCTTTAAACAGTTATTTTTCCAAGGGGTAATTTGCATAAATTTTGAGTAGCTGCTTGCGTCTTCCATCCCAGATGACAACATGTCTGACAGCTCATTACTGCCGCAGCTGGAGATGTCACTCTTCTAAGGCATTGCGTGCTTAAACCTCCACTTAATAAGTTGGTCAGGAAGTGGCGTGTCGGACGTTTTTCGTCCATGTTGACTTCCACACACACTGTATTTCACCATTGTTCATAAGAGTAAATACACAGTATTATTAAGTCCAGTGTCAAACAAGCACATGGCCTTTTGCTCAAAATAATATTTGATCACAGACTGGCAGACATATATTTCAGTTTGACATAACATTATCACTTTCAACAGTATGATTTAATTTAAGGTGGCATGGTGGACGACTGGTTAGAGCGTCTGCCTCACAGTTCTGAGGACCGGGGTTCAATCTGGGCACTCCAGTTTCCTCCCACATCCCAAAAACATGCATGGTAGGTTGATTGAAGACTCTAAATTGCCTGTAGGTGTGAATGTGAGTGCGAATGGTTGTTTGTTTCTATGTGCCCTGCGATTGGCTGGCAACCAGTTCAGGGTGTACCCCGCCTCTCGCCCGAAGATAGCTGGGATAGGCTCCAACACAATTTCAGACACTGCACTATATGTAAAGTCACCACTTAATAATTATAAATATAATAATGTCTAATTTTGACAAACAAACCTTTATCCTTTCCTATTGAATCACTGAGGAGTAAGTAGTGATTACGAAGTGATGACACTTACATTTTCCTTGATTGTCTGACCCTTTTAACTACTCCTTGGCCACAGGCGCCCTGATTGAACAAAAGCAGAAAATAATTAGACGTCTCATGGTGAGAGAGCTGCATCAGCGGCATGTTGTGACTTCTCTTGTGGGGAAACCTTGCTAAATAAGAAAAGGAGACTAGTTACAGAAGCTGTGAATTGACTCGGTGATCCATGTTGATTAAAGCAGGGTACACAAGTTCTGATAAACAGGCCAAAAATTAATATTTAGCCCTTTCCGATTGAAGTCAGCAAAGGCTCGATTATCGGCTGTCTCTAATGTCTGCCACATACCGAGCCTAGTTGGGCAACTTATTTCCATGAGTGGCCATCCATCGGCAACTGGTTTTGCGGTTTAATATTTGACTCGCTGGTGAATGATGTCACGATGTCACAGATGTAACAGACAATCGAAAATGGACCTGAGCCTTGACAAACAAAAAATAAAACTTTTCTAGGTTTTAAGTGTAAGCGAGACGCAGCTTGCTGGCAGCCACAACAGTGTCGCCAACTTTGTTTCACAATAATGCTTTACTATATTTATGATTTCATATGTATCTATGGGGCGGCACGGTGGCCGACTGGTTAGAGCGTCAGCCTCACAGTTCTGAGGACCCGGGTTCAATCCACGGCCCCGCCTGTGTGGAGTTTGCATGTTCTCCCCGTGCCTGCGTGGGTTTTCTCCGGGCACTCCGGTTTCCTCCCACATCCCAAAAACATGCATTAATTGGAGACTCTAAAATTTGCCCGTAGGTGTGACTGTGAGTGCGAATGGTTGTTTGTTTGTATGTGCCCTGCGATTGGCTGGCAACCAGTTCAGGGTGTACCCCGCCTCCTGCCCGATGACAGCTGGGATAGGCTCCAGCACGCCTGCAACCCTAGTGAGGAGAAGCGGCTCAGAAAATGGATGGATGGATGGATGTAGCTATGGCTGAAAAGCAAAGCGAGGAGAATCTGTCGGCAAAATGCACGGGTGCAAGTGAATGAGCCAACTGACATTGCCAACAGCCTCTCAAAATCCCGATTCCTCTTTTTGTGTGCTTCTTCCTTCTCAATCACGCCATGTTTTTGTGCTTCCGTAAAAAATAACACAGTACAGGATGTTGTATATGGAGTATATTTGCAGCGCTCTGCTAGATACGTGGTTCTCTATCTTTTTGTGTACAGCGAAGAGTCATCAACTTAAATTCTTTCACAATAGTCCACTTCAGTCTTGTTCGGTCGCTTTGCTCGTCGTGGAGCCTTCGTAAAAGATTATTCAGATTGAGTATCCTCCAGTCTGGGGTGTGTTCAGAGTGATTTTTCTTGTTCAATATTTACGATTGCAAATCATTATGCGTGTGGTCAACCCGGAGTCCGGCCAAGCCACAGACTCTTTGATTGTGACATGAAGCACCACTGTTTCCGGAAAAGAATTGTGAAGCAACTGGTTGTGTGGAGTGTTTGTATAAAGTGTTTCACGAGTCATTAACTACAGTACAAGCATAGTTACCAGCTAAATTAACACTTAAGATAGCTTCTTCTTTTTCTTCTTCTACAACAATTCTTTCTTCTCCCTTGTGTTTTCCAGCAGTCTGGATGTCACATAACAAATTAAACTCATTAGTCAAATTTTCGCTGTATTTACTGTAATTGTGACTTTACCACTGCGATAGCGTAGATTAGTAAGGACTTAGATACAAATTTGGGTTACGTCGCCACCGTAGGAATGGAACTCCATTTTAAACCGAGAATCCCCCCTGTATGTGTGTGCTGTGCTGTGTTGATCATGTCGAGTACGCCATACTTGAACACACTTGCTCATTGTATCCTCATCATGGGTGGGGTCACACAGATTTAAAAAAATAAAAAATAAAAAAAACAGTTAAGATGTGAAAAATTTATACGTTTGTTCTCCGCTTAAACTTCAGTGGTCGGAAATTGGACATGCATTAATGCAACTACAAAGGTGCATTGCAAATAGAAAATGCTTCTAGTGTGTAGAGGTAAAATGAAACCAACCACCAACATAATGTACAATGTTAACATTTACACTACATGTGTAGTACATATGTTAACAACCACTGTTTGATGACTAGTGACAAGCATATGGCAGCAAGCCAGCCGGGAGTGAACTGGCTAGCGGCTAGGGCAGGAAGCTAAAGTCGCAGCCTTCAGCTTCACTCTGCTCCTTGTCAAACATAACACAACAAATGGAATCAAACGTACAGCACCAGTCACAGCGCATCCAAATCAAATGCCCTTTCACTGTCATCTGAGAGCCCTATCAAGCAAAGAGCACAGCAAGAAGTATTTACCAAAATAAAACCAGTCACAGTGCTAAAACAGTACTGCTTTGAATGAGATTGCTACTTCAATGTAACTTTGAGTAGGGCTGGGCGATATGGCCTAAAATTCATATCACGGTACAAATTGAATCCCTTCATGGTAACGGTATATATCACTATATAAACAATTATTAAGTGTGAACAATTATTATGGAAGTGTTTCTGAATGGGTTATATAGTCACCTAGTATAACTAAACTGATTTTAAAAAATAAGAAAACATAACAAAAAGGTAAAAAGGTGCGGATCTCAAAACACAAACTCGTGGTGCAAAGTAGTGCAAATGAAAAGAAAAATAACATTTTTGTTATAAAAACAGCCTTAAGATACAAGTTTAATTTGTTCCATGACCACACTCATCACTCAAAACACCTGTTTTTTTGGGCCTCCTTAACCACCAGTTCGATTTGCCATGTCGCAGCACCAACAAAGCACGAGGAAGGAAGAATGGGTTCTGGTTTGTCAGGTGTGCTGGGGGGGTGAGTAAAGTCGAGACAGGGCATCAGGTTTGCTGTTTTTGGAGCCAGGATGGAAGGAGAGATTGAAATTAAACCTGCTCAAGAAGAGACCCCAGCGAGCTTGTCGGGGTTAAGGCGTTTGGCGGAACGGAGGTAAGCGGGATTCTTGTGGTCGGTCAAAATGATAAATGGTTGTTCAGTCCCCTCCAACCAGTGCCTCCACTCTTCCAAGGCCCATATAATGGCCAGTAGCTCTCGGTTGCCAACATCGTAGTTCCTCTAGGCAGGGGACAGACGACGGGAAAAAAAGGCACAGGGGTGCAGTTTCTGGGTCGTGGGGTCCCGCTGCGAGAGGACAGCCCCTGCCCCTGTGCCCGAGGCGTCAACCTCGACCACGAACTGGAGGGAGGGGTCGGGGTGGCGAAGAATGGCCGCACTGGTGAACAGGGTCTTGAGTCGGTTGAATGCTTGGGATGCTGCCAGGGTCCAACGAAAGAGGGAGCTGGCGGATGTGAGGCTAGTGAGGGGAATACCGACCTTGCTGTAATCACGGATAAGCCGACAGTAGAAATTGACAAAACCAAGGAAACGTAGTTCTTTGCGAGTGGTGGGAGTGGGCCAGTTAACAACTGCTTGGATCTTGGTAGGGTTGAGCATATCACGGAGGACGTTCGTAATAAATGGCTGGAAAACTGCAGGGGCGTTGGTTAAACCGAATGGCATGACCAGATACTCGAAGTGTCCGAGAGGGGTATTGAAAGCGGTCTTCCATTCGTCCCCCTCTCGGATACGGATGAGGTGGTAGGCGTTCCGTGGATCCAATTTGGTGAATACCTGGGCACCACAGAGGGGTTCAAACGAGGGGTCGATGAGGGGAAGCAGAGATTTATTCTTCATGGTGATATCATTGAGACCACGGAAGTCAATACATGGGCGGAGAGTGGTGTCTTTCTTTGCAACAAAAAGAAGCTGGAGAAGAGGAAGGTCGAATGAGTCCGGAAGCCAGAGAGTCATGGATATAGTCCTCCATAGCCCTCTTCTCAGGTCAGGAAAGGTTGTAGAGATGGTTGGAGGGAAGAGGGGCCCCTGGCAGCAGATTAACAGCACAGTCATACGGGCGGTGGGAGGGTAGAGAAATGGCCAGGTCATTACGAAATACCGGAGAGAGATCATGATATTCTCCGGGGACTCCGGAGAGGTCAACGAGCATGGAAGAGGGTGGTGTTGTAGTAGAAGGAGGTATAGCTGAGAGCATGCAGTGTGAGTGGCAGTGAGGGCTCCATCCGGTGATGGCTCAGTGTGTCCAGTCTATGGTGGGGTTATGTCTTTTAAGCCAGGGAATTCCAAGGACTAATGGGGTATCAGGAGAAGGGATAACAAAAAGGGAAATGTTTTCGCGGTGATTTCCTGAAATATGCAAGGTGAATTATGTCTTCATGAATAAAATTGTCATTGGCACTGGAATCAATCAGGGTAGTGATGGGGGTGTTAAGAGCCGTAACTATACTATGCAAGCGGGAACAGTCATGCGAGAAGGAGAGCTTGAGGGGATGGAGGTTTGGCTCACCATGACGCTCTCAGGTTGCGGTGACCCTGGTCTTTTGGCCATGAGGAAAGTGACCGGTTTGACCGCAGTAGATACACAGCCGCTAGGCGATATGACGCTGATGCTCCTGTGGATCTGGTCTTAGCAACTTGCATGTGCTCTTCAGTGGCTACGGGGAGTGACGGAAAGGCGGTGTGAAGCTGACGCCGCAGGGCTCGGAGTGGGAGGGTTTTTGCGCGAGCGAACCCCCCTCTCTCGCATTCGCTCTCGCAGTCTGTTATCCAGACAGATGGAAAGGCCGATAAGATCCTTGAGAGAGGAGGGCTCGTCCCGGAGTGATAGCTCATCCTTGAGCTGCTCGGAAAGGCCATTAGAAAGAATCCCCCGAAGTGCCGCGTCATCCTGCCCACATTCACCCGCCAATATCCGGAACTCTACAGAATATTCCTCTGCAGAATAAGCTCCCTGCGTGAGCGTGAGGAGACAACGGGTGGCTTCTTTGTCCTGAACGGGGTGATCAAACACTTTATGAAGTTAATCAGAAAAGGAATTGAATGAGTGGAGTACCGGGGAGGAGTTTAGCCATAAGGAAGTGGACCATTTGGCTGCTTTTCCGTGGAGGAGCTTAGTGACATACGCTATTTTGGATTGTTCGGTAGGATAACTGTATGGTCGAAGCTTGAAAACGAGTGAGCAATTGAGTAGAAACTGGCTACATGCACCTAGGTCCCCGGAGTAGGGCTCGGGCGGCGGAACATGAGGTTGTTTATACAGGAGGCATGGTGGCGCTGAGGCTGCGGGCTCGGAAGGCGTACTTACAGGTGGAGGGTTAGCTAGCATCATTGAAGAAAGGAGGGATACCTGTTGTGTGAGGGAGTGTAAGGATCTGTGAGTTCTTGGAGTGTCGTTTCTTGTTTTCCTATGTGGGCTCCTTGGAGAGTGAGTGCATTCATCAGTGCCTCCGGAGTTGCTGGGTCCATAATGGCCGAAGTATTCTGACACGAATAGAGAGTGGCTGGATCCAAGAGCAGTCGGAGGCAAATGTGAAAGGATGAGTAGTTTATTGATGAAAGGTAATGGCGGTGGTCCTAGGTGGGTTGTCAGGCGGCGGTGTGGACAGGTGGAAGGCAGGGGTGAGGACAGGCGGCTGGTTTGGCGGCAGGAATTACGTGGATCAGGAACACAGGGGGGGAAACACACTGGAACAAGGAGACAAAAAGGGAACGAGGAATAGGGTGACTTACGGGAGGTAAAAGGGCCGTGGTACCACTGAAAGTAACTGCAATACTTCGGTGAGGGTTTCCTGGAACAGGCAGATTTATATACCGGTGGTGATAAGGCTTATTGGAGACAGGTGCTGATAACAGAGAAGGGAGGGGGGAGAGAGAGAGAGAGAGAGAGAGAGAGAGAGAGAGCGAGAGAGAGAGAGAGAGAATGCAAAGCCCACTCCCAGCTGCAATAATGGAACTGCAGGCAGTATATGACGGTACCCCCCTCTCAACGGACACCTCCAGGCGTCCTGCCAAGATGCTATATCCCCATTCCAACAAATAATGTATGTATGGCTGACTGTCTTACTGAGTTAATGTTTGTGCCTGCAGTACCAACGTTCAACCAATAGAGGGTGATAATACACTGTGAAGGGGGTTTCAATACAGTAAAATGGAGGTATAGGTAGATTTGTCTGTATGGAAGGTGACTTGTATGGCATCGACGGAGCTTCAAGGCGGAGATACCTGTGTCGACCTATTTTTTAAGTCGACTTAGCCGAATAGTTTTTTTCCCACCCAGCCCTAATGAATATATGACTGTGAGTGCTGTTATATTTTCTTCCTATGTGTGTTCCTACACCGTTAATGTTCAATCCCTTGCTTAAAGGGCTATAGCACTGCAACATAGATGCTATTTAGCATTTAGCATTAAGCTAGCAGACTGAAAGACTAAGCTATGTGGTTGTTTTAAATACACAACATTCTCTTTGTTTTATGTTTAGTTTGACAGTAAACTTCAACTGGGAGTGGCAGTAAACAGCTTGAAGCCTCTTTTTTGAATAATTGTTCACTTTTTGCCAAACTGCTGCTTATTGTGAAATGAGTTGAGTTCACTGCCACCCGACAGCGATCGTATATCAAGTCTACACTCTCAAGTCTAAGCAAAGAATCGGCCGAAAAACGGCTCCTATCTCGAAAAACTCATAGGTCCAGCAGTCACTCGTATCTCAAGGCACCACTGTATTTGATATACGATATATGAATACACTTTTAACTTTATAGGTTTCTCCTGGCTGGCGTATGCAGTCACGTACTAATTCATTTGCAGTTTTCGGATGTGTTTGCTTACTGTGTAGCTGTTATATTATTTTCTGTTTGCTGCTCATGGTTGATTAGTCTCTGCTATAACGTGGTTCCAGCCAGACGTCTCTTAAAACTGCATTGTACCACCTAAGCTCTTATTCTGGTGTTTCACTACTCTACATTTCTAAATTAGCTCACCGTAAGCATTGCTTTTCCGTCTTCTCCTTTTCTTCATTTTTTTGTGTCACATGATTAGATACTCCTGGTCCACCTTTAATGATAACGATTACTTGTCAGGAGTGTAGCTTATTCGCCATCCTGGAGGCGAGGATTAGTGACTTAGAGGATTGGTTCCGCACCGTGTTTAGCTGCGCTAGCCAGCCAGCTGCAGCTAGTAGGTGGCGTGGAGCAAGTAAGTTTAGCGTCTAGCATTCCTCCGGTATAGTTCCCGAGCAGCTGGGAAAGCAGGGAGGATGGGAGACTGTTTGACATAGATGCATGTACTGCTGGGAGCTCCTCCAGTTCCTTGGTCAGACGAGCTTGAGGCCATTTTTACACTGAGGCAGATACAATGACGTCATCAACAAGCGTTATCGCGATTGTTTGATTGAGTCCATATATACCGTATATACCGTAGGCCAAATTTATACCGTCTACCACTTGCACTGCAAATATTTATATATTCTCCCTCTCTTCTTACCTTCTTCCGGCAGTCCTTTCAGCAGACGGGTTGCACACTTTGCTGAGTTCATCCTTTGCTATTGTATGAAATGTGGTCGAGTGAGGTGTGCTGATGTCGGAATTTATAACAAGATGTAGCCTGTAATTTGAAGAACCACATAAATTCAACCAAATGTGGAATTTGTGCACAAGTTGCTTTTTTTTTCATTGAGGCTGTGTCTAAATTAAGAATAGTGAGAGAAAAGAAGCTTGAAAGGCTTTTCTCTCCTTTGGAGGTTTGAAAATAGACTGCTGGGGGGGCGGGGGGGGGGGGGGGGGAATATCTAGTTGCTGTAGATCTGAGCGTATTATTCCCACCCATTATGCAAATCGTCTGTCAAATTCAAACATTCATCGAATGATACGTCCTTTTCGTTGAGACACTTTAGCAACCTCTTTAGCGTCTCCTCCCCCCAAAAGACCTCATTGCGGTCCTTGGGGTCAACTTCCACACGTGCTTCCTTGCTCCGAAGGTCTGACACAGGTGCTGTTTGGATGGATTCCGTCTGGATCGCTACGTGTCAGAATAGATAGGACGTCTCCTCACTCGTACCCGCTTTGTGCTGCTTCATGAGGCCCGAAGGTTAAAGGTGACAGAACTGTAATCACCCCTCAACGGCGGAGGGATGGAGCCGTTAATTCACAGCATCACAAACAGGGGGAAAAATACCTTAAATGGACTGGCCTGGGCCCGCACACGCACATTCAGCTTCAGCACTGATGTGAGAAGAGGGAACATGAAAAATAAAAAAAACCTCAGAGTTTTTCTCTCACCAGAGGATCTGAAGAGAGAATTAGCCATGCACCATTTCCTCCCCTACTCCTGTGCAGACTGTTCTGCACTTCAAGCATCCTCACAGCTACGCACATTTAATGTTTTAATGCTTTTTATGCGGCTCTTTAATTTATTTATAGATGTGTGGAAAGGGGACAGTCCAGCATATTTTTTAAAGGGCATTTGACCTGAAAATGTCATTTTTGGGGGGTATTTTTTATCTTCTATAGTTCCAGAAAGAAGGACATACATTGGATGTACACGTAAAATAACAGCCATACACAAACTGTATGTTTCTTTTTGAATATAAGATGTGTGTTAATGTGCTTGAGAGACAGGCCATTGTCTGCAGACATATATGAGCACGCTAACACGAGTGTCCTCCTTCTCTCCCCACCCGCTTTTTGCCTAAATAATACAGGGGATGACCACGCCCCCTTGAGCCTGGTAGTCCAATGGCAAACGCGCGTCTTGTCAAGCGATATCCCCGCCAGCCAATCTTGTTGCTCCCGGCGATCCGTGCGAACCGGATGCCCTCCCCTTTTTTTCTTGAGCCGCCGACGTAGACGTCATGCGTGGATTTCGGGCACCGGCGCTCATTCGGTGTGGAGTTGCTCCCGGACGGAGGAGAGTGAGAATAGTCTCTCGTGGAACGTGGAGGAGATTGCCACATTATGCGCGTTTGGACTATTGCCGTGAGTATGTGCACATGACTCGAGTGGAATTTGTAAAATGAGATTGTGGTCAAATTGTAATGGAATGTGGCGCGTGAGTGTGGGATTTTTTTTTTTTTATATAAAGAGCAAACCAGCAGATATGAAAAAAAAAATCTCATCATAAGAACTACCGCCTGACTGTGTGGAAAATACCAGACATTTAATTAGCCACGCTGCAACTTCTCCGATGCTTCCGGAGACGCGTCCACGCGTGGTGCATGTTGAATAAGAGATGCATGCGTGTAAAGTTTTTTTTTTTCATCTTCTCCTCCGAACAGTTTTAATTTGGATTAATTTTCACTCCCGTGTTTCCCCTCGAGTGTCAAAGTGCGCGAACGGCTGATAAATGGTGGCTATTATTTTTCAGCTTGAACAATGCGCGCCGGCTTTGTGCGGGACCATCTGTCATTGTATCGACATTACAGCAGAGCCCCACTCCCAAGGAGAAAAAAAAAACATCACCCACACCCACAAACACATACTTAAAGAAAGGGAGAGAGAAAGAGAGAGAGAGACACCTGAAGAACAGACAGCGATCATTGAGAGCCACCACCCGTCTATGACCACGCCATGACGCATGGTGTCTGATATATCCCCTGCAAGAACACTACTAATTCAAAATGTTCACAAATCTTAACCACGGGAATTGTGTCATGCTATAATGCAGCAGCGTCTCTGGGGGAAAAAAATACAACAACAACAAAAAAAATAGTGCAGAACAAAGTGTCCAGACTCTGCGCATCTGACTCGACTGAAATGGCTCGACTGCCATTTTTTTTTAAACAGGGCGTCCACTCTTTAGTAGCTAAATTCACCGTCATCAGCAAGAGAGCTTCCTTTCAAAAAAATAAAATAAATAAAAATGGCCATGTCGATGAGCACTAATATGCCTGACAGTTAATGAGGCAGTGTCCATAAATTATTCTGCCATCTGGAATATCTTAAGTCTTCTAGACGCTGAGTGCGGCATTGTATTAAACAGTGCATTGAACACAGCATGATTTAATGAAACGACACAATGTGTTGGCTTTTATTGAGAAACTATCCTTCACTTTAAGTTTGAGTGCGTCTTCAGAAAAAAAACAAAAAAAAAACTACTGGGTTAATTACAGTGGAATCCCCAAAGTCGAACACTGTTTGACTTCCAGATTTTCTCATTTCAAAGCAATTTTTTTCCCCCATAGGCTATAATGTAAAGAAAATTATTCTACTCCATTCTCAAAAACAAGTATTGACTCGTAACAGTCATACAGGGCTAAAGTTAACCACTGTTTACTAACACTGAAATTAAGTAGAACGACTCAACAACTTCCATCCATCCATTTTCTGAGCCGCTTCTCCTCACTAGAGTCGCGGCCCTGCTGGAGCCAATCCCAGCTATCATCGGGCAGGAGGTACACCCTGAACTGGTTGCCAGCCAATCGCAGGGCACACATAAACAAACAACCATTCGCACGCACATTCACACCTAGGGGCAATTTAGAGACTTCAATTAACCTACCATGCATGTTTTTGGTATGTGGGAGGAAACCGGACTGCCCGGAGAAAACCCACGCAGGCACGGGGAGAACATGCAAACTCCTCACAGGCGGGGCCGGGGATTGAAACCCGTTCCTCAGAACTGTGAGACAGATGCTCTAACCAATCGCCCACCGTGCCGCCGACTCAACAACTTGAAGATGCATAATGGAGAAGGAACAGGAATTTTCAGATTTTATTTAATTTTTTTCGTTTTCACCGAGTATCATTTTATAGGTGCTGCAGAATTAATAAGTGTACTATAAAAGTATATTTACATTAGCAACTGCTTGATAAAACGATTTTAGTGTGTTTAGTATGTGATTTATATTACTGGTATTGATCATATTGTTTTGAGAAGGTTGACGTATATTGAAGTTCATTTTCTGGTTAAGACGGTTGTCATCGGACTTTGCCTCTTTGATATCAATGGTAGCATTCTGTGATGGCGTTGCACACAAAAAATCAGAAAATCCTTCGGACCAGTCATTCACCACCCTTTCGTGGGCGAGATCATGTTGTTTCACTGAATTACAGAAGTTCAAAAATTATTACTTATTTACTACAAATATATATTTGTTCATCTATCTATACAAGTGACGTATAGTGACAGGCAGAACAATGTAATGCTCTTCCACTCTATGGCATACAATTAACTTTTATACCCGTGATTATTGAAGTATACACAGTAGTAGTGTACTTTTTGTGACTGTTGTATGGTCATGGTCGAGTTTTCTGATGTAAAATTTGTGCCTTGGCTCAGTAAAGTTTGGCAAACACTGCTGCAGATGCTCACTCAGCATAATGGTGGTTGTAACGCCAGATGATTTTGGATGAACAAAGTGTACCACTTTGGGGGCCTTCCACTTTGGAGATTCCGCTGTAAATCGACAGGGAATCGACAGCGGATGTCCGAAAGCACATCTGTTTTAATACAGTTTGGGCTCGTGGGTGGATGCTGGCGTATCCTGTCCTCACCCGCTGCAGCAATGATGCTATCTCCCGTGTAGCCCATTATCACGTATGAGCAATTTCATCCAGCTGAGAGGCTCTGAAGTGCGGCCCGCCGCAGTTGTTTCCCAAAACCTTCCTGGCACTAAGACTCGTGAAAATCTACGTTGTTATCATTAGGGAGTCTCATCACATGACTCCAAGCAGATCCACTTCCTGCCGTAATCAACTACTGAATACATGCATGAGGGAGAAGAAAAATGTGTTTCCCCCAACCACCTTTCTCCTTAGTCTACTCAGTCATTAAAACTTAAGTCAATTATTTCTGACTCAACTGCAAGAGCTATACAGGGAGGCCGCGTTTATTGCGGGGGATGTGTTCCAAACCCACCCGCAATAGGTGAAAATCCATGACATATTTGAACACACCCAAACATTGCAAGCATAAAATGTATGGAAAATACTGTACGTATTGTAGTTTCTGTATGTTAGATATGCGCCTTTAAGAGGCAGGCCTGGTGGGGTAGCATGTGCGTGTCTGTGTGTGGCTGACAGCAGCTCCTGTGCGAGTGTGTTTTGTGTTCTGCCGGTGTTCAATAAACGGCTGAAAAGGGCATCGTCCGTCGACTGTGGCTCTCCTTTTCAAAATGGAAGGTTATTACAGTAAGTATACTTTAAAAATGAATATACAGAATAATACAGTGGTGCCTTGAGATACAAGTGACTCGACTTCGGTTTTTTTAGATACGAGCCATCGTTCAGACGATTTGTCGCTTTGACATGCGAGCGCAGACTTGAGATACGTGCGCTGTATGGTGGCAGTGAACTCAACTCACTTCACAACAAGAAGCATTTTGGCATTTAGTGAACAATACTTCAAAAAATAGAGTTCAAGCTGTTTGTTTCCACTCCCAGTTGAAATTTACACTGTCAAACTAAACAGAACAAAGAGAATTACATGTTGTGTATTTAAAACAAAACACATAGTTTAGCCTTTCAGTCCGCTAGTTTATTGCTAACATTAAATAGTATTTGTATTGAGGTCCAGCACCAGATTAAACACAAAAAGTGCAGCAACACAGGTAGGCAGACAATATAACAGTACTTGCAGTCATATATTCTTTATCCTCTGCAGCGAATAATATTAGTGCAGTACTAATGAACTGAAAAGAGTTGAGACGTCTCAATGAATAGTATATCCGTATGTCTGATTTACATTGCCCCAGGTGGACAATTCTATTGAATTATTTAATTACTCTCTGTTTTTATAAAGTACACTATTATGGATTGCTATTTTTCCATCATTTTTTTCCTTTTTTTTTGATAAGACTGGAACGGATTAATGGCAATTCCATTCATTTCAATGGGAAAAGATGATTTGAGATTTGAGTGTGTTGAGTTGCACGTGTGGTCACGGAACACATTCAACTTGTATGTCAAAGCGCCACTGTATAGCAGTGCGCGATTGATGAACCACAATACAGCGGCGGGACACCGTAAAGTCATGATGTCCAGTGGGCTGGAACCAAAAGTGGAAATAGACTTAGAATTTCTGTGTTTTTCTGTCTTTTTCTTCCATGCCAGACTTCATCCAGGGACCCAAAGAGGCAGGCATGTCGGGGGCCCGCTAGCACAGACCACTTGGAAGGCGTGAAGGCCCTCACAGGTAAAAGACGTCAGACGGTCAACAAGTTCAGAGCAACCGTGTCCATATGTGTGTTTAGTGCTTCCCTGTGTAAATGAAAAGGTTAGGTAATGGAGACCCCCCAGACGTCGTGGCATACTGCCCATCCAGATGAGTGGATGACCTCCGACCTTATGTCTAGCCACAGGCTCATGTCTGCCAGGGTCAAGCCAGTTGGCTTTCAAGGGCCTAACGGAGTTTGACATTTGAACCGGTGCTCCTTTTGCTTAATTAAGAAACTCTTACGTCGTGGGTGTGTAATTTTCCCGCGACTTAGGGATCAGTCGGTCGGGAGGCGAGCGAAACCCGTTAAACTTGGAACATCTGCTCTCGGTTTCGGTCTCCGTCCATGCCCAATAAAAGTCCCCGACATTCCCAGCTCCTTTACGAGACGCCGCGGCTGCTTTAATCATGGCGCGGCGTAACCCTGTCCTCGCACAGGCGGGTGCTCTCGGGTCCTGTCGCAACACGCTCGCCATTATGCGGTCACGCCAGAAACTCCCCATGGAAATTTTGGAATCTTTCCCATTGTTCTTCAAGGAAAGGGGGGCTTTCATATGGAAGTGGGGAACGCCGGGAAATGACAGGCATTCTTTGTGGACTGTTTGAAAATAAACTGATGCCTCCTCGTTTTCCTCCTGACAATTAGACACAGACTTGAAATGAGGACACACTTAAAGCTTTAACAGAGGAATTTTCTCATGTTTCTGTGTGCAACGTGGAGCTTGGCTCTACATTTTTGTCCTTTTTTGTCCTCATATTGCCTTATCTAACCCCACCACCAACACCCCCTCCCAACCGCCCCCGGGTTCAAACAAGCCTGCTGCTTGAGCTCTGCTTTATGAGGTGTGACAGAGAGGTCTGTCTGCCCAGACTGCCTGTGCAGACTGGAAACGTAAAGCTTTACATTGGGGCTGGCTGCGGTCGCTTTGGGGAGGACTTAAACTCACTTCACCCCTATACAGGCCCTCTTATACAGGAAGTGGCGCTATGCTGCTGAGTTGGCATGAAAGTGTGTGTAGGGTTGGGGGTGGGGGTGCAGGATCCTAATTACCCACACGGTTTCTACTTTTCTTAAATGACAGACAAAACATACAAAAGCAGATGTTCTTTTTTTGTGCAAATTCTAAACATGTTGGTTGTAATAATAATTTGGTTCCAGGTGCTCTTCCTTCCTACTTCCTATTTGGGATGAAATAGCAGCTTTTATTCCTTCTATCCAACCAGTCTCGCAATATCACAGGGCAAAACTCACACCTTACACCCCACCCCCTTCCCCATCTCTTACGGTCCCTTTTCTTCCTCCTACTTCTCCCTTTTTCCCCACTGGGTCGACGGTAGTTCCCAGGTATTTGACCAGTGTAGCGTTGCCAAGAGGTTGCTTGTTCGTTCCTCCGTGACACAAAGGCAGCGTGCCTCCAGCAGGGGGATGAAAGAAAAAGGGGCTGTGCAGCCACTCCTTTTTACAATGGGAGTCCTTCTTAGCGAGGCTGTAGAGCAAATAACCACCTTTCTCTTTTTTTTAACAACTTCTCACAGTAGAAAGCGCTCCGTTGTGTGTACTTGTTAGTGTGCGCACACAAAGAGGACCGGATGTTGTTTACATCATTTAGAGAACGTTTAAATTTTTCTTACAGTATAGTGTAGCATTGTAGCAAGATTGAGTTTTCCTATTTTAATTAAGCAAAAGTAAATTCATACAAGCAGTAAATAGTAATAATAATTATTCATCATTTAAAAATATATTTCAAAATAATTTAATAGTGTCTTTGGAAAGTCACTGTGCACTTATTTTTATTAACAGACATGTTTCAATAGAGAACACAGGAGGTACATACTGTTAGCCTGATAGCATAATTGCCTGAGTCATTTTTGAAAATGTTCAGAAAACAAGAAGAAAATAAGTAAATAAATAAACACAACAAATTCACCAAACAAGAAGAGTCCAGTTGCCTTGATCCAACCTTTGCGGATTACCATGACCCGGATGATTGAGAATCAACATAGACATAAAGACATAGACATTTAGCAAGCGTATTATTTTTTTATTGCTATTGTGACCGTAAATTAAAATTGCAATTATGGTATTAAACTAACGATAATCTATATTGAAAAGAATACAGGAGGTACATAAGTATTCTATATTGAAATATTTCTGTTAATTAAAATATAAGTGCACAGTGACTTTCTAACCACCCGTTTAAAGGTGATTTGAGAAAATAATTATTTCGTACCAATATTTTAATATTTATTCTGATTCAAATTGGCCATTTAAAACAACCATCTAAAAAAATTATTTCATAGAATATACTGTTGCACTTCATGTGTAATCTTATAGTAATGCCAAAATATACAATATTCACAGGCAAAAAGGTTTAATTATATTCAAAAGATTAAAGGTTATGTTTATGTTTGTCATCATTTAGTACATTTGCTGACTGAAAAAGTATTCATCGGATTATGTAAAAAAAAAAAATAATAATTGTGGAAAATTTGGGGCATATTCAGTTTGGATTGGATTTTAGATTAGATTTTGCCTATTTACTCACTGGATAATGCCTGAATCTGAACGAATTCAGGCATGGGCATCTATTAAAGCCGGGCACTCTACTAAGTTCCATTGTAGTTTATTGTGTGATAGATGATAAAAGATTTGAGTGTTAAGAGTCCCCATCAATCTATGCCCTACATTATCACATGCTCCCTGTTGAATTATGCACTCTGCACTGAACTACTGGAGCTCAGTGGACTGTTATCATCTCATGTGGTTGTCAGGGGGAGGGAGCGGAAACCACAGGAGTCTTTTTATGGCTCCAGCTCCAGAGACAACCTGTTCTCAGGCACCTCTCTGCTGGCACTTTTTTATGACATCATAAATTCTTCTATTTCCTCTGACCGGCCCTAGGTGGGTAGACATACCTGGTCAGTAATTGTCTGTCTGCCCCTCTCATCTGTCAGCCTCCCCTCTTGCACAGCCGACTTCCTCCGGCAATACATCGTGGTGCCTGAAGTTTTCTCAGCACTTTAGCTGCCTTCTGGGTCCCCTTTTTTTTTTTTTTTTCAAATTTAGGTCAGTGACCTTTCTGCATGCATGTGCACACCAAACGCTCAACAACAGCCTACTCTCAGACCTGTTGATACCTTTTGTTTGTCCAAATCTGGGAATGATGAGCAGAAAAGAAAGGATTACTGGGAAGAAAGGTGCTTTTTGTTGGGTGCGGGGTGGTTAAAGAAGAATAAGAAGCAGCACTGAGAAACATTCAACCTTCACATCCATCTGATGCATGCCCGAGTTTCCTCGAAAAGACAGGAACAATATGCGCACCAGCACGACAACATTCCTCAGGGGTTAAAAAGGTTAGGGGTCACCGGGTGACCCCACCCTGCCAATCAGTCCCAAGGCACCAGTGAGCTGTCTTTGTTTTTAGTTTATGTCGTCGCACTTGTTGAACACACTCCGCACCTTGTGTTACAATGTGCCCTTTGCTCTTTATTGGCGCTTTTACTGTCCCGCAATGCTCCCTTTAGCATGGTAAACATTGCTATTTTTAACATCTGAACCGATTTTTAAAACTCGAGACCCCACACATGATGAGAAAAAAAAAGGCAAGTGTGTGCTTTCCACTCTCATAGTGTGTGGTGTACTTGAGATGACCAACACGGCACACCACACAGCTAACAATAACTGCTGCAGTACCAAAACTGACCTGTGCGAGGCAACATGGTGTCACAAGGAATCTACACTGATGGAAAATACAAAGAAGAAGAAAGAGTTATAGTAGAAGAAATAGAAGTAGTTAAGCTAACTTTTAGCTTCTCTGGTAACGTTATACAAACACTCAAGACAAGCAATTGCTCCTCTATTTGTGTCAGCGATTGCCCTAATTGGCTATCTTCCCATTTCTCGTCACAATCACGGAGTCTGTAGTAGATCGTACGATTACCTGAACATCGTAAATATTGAACCAGTTTAACATTCACGATTGTCGGCCCTGAATCTTTTCAGAGCAGATCGGGAGAAAACCGTCTTAACACACACCACACCACAGGATAATCGCGTAGGATAATTTTTTTACAGCAGTAATTGGTGTGAAAAGTGTGGTACAGGTACCCCTCATGGTACGCGGGCTTCCTCTTGTGGTACCTTTAGAATCATTGAATTAAATGTTCAAACTGAATAATGTTGCAGTGGTTTAAACTTTTATTATTTTATTTTTTATTTTTTTAATCCAGTACAATACATTTGTTAAGTACTGTTCAGTTGTATTTAACTTTTAAGTACAGTATATTTTTGTATTTAATCTATTAGAACAGTTTGTTTTCACATTTATTTAAGTGAAAAAAAAAATTTATTTGAAAGATGAACAATTCTTAAATTAGGCCCCATTATAATTATGTGTGTACCCACCTTTAGATGTCAGGCTTTGTGTTTTTGGTTTGTTGTATAGTTTATAGTTATACAATTTGATTGAGTTGACTTTTTTTTTTTTTGGTAATTTTTGTACTATGAGACAGGCTACATGCAATCAGCAGTCAAAACTAGATGCTTCACATTAGAGCAGACTGAGTCTTTGTGCAGGTTTGCCTTTGTGTGTGTAGCCAGAACTACATATGGACGAAAAGAACCGCAGACTGTAATTACTGCGCATACTTTGAATATTTCGGTCGTATTTTATGAAAACTGTGGTTTATGTTCTATTTTCACTGGGAGCAGCAGCGCAGCGCATTTAGACACCGTCCCGCCTTTAAAGTGAAGCATATGCATGTGTAGGCATTTTAAGAGGGGGAGTGAGGGGGATGTATGAGGCCCCCAAAGGCAATCCGCAGGTCTGGAAGTCATTAAGTGCAAATGTACAGTATAGACTGGACATGCTGTAACATTAAAACCTCGCCCACTGCTGCATCAGACCACCCCAGAGACAAACCACTGGCACCTCCTCTTCCCCACCCCCTCGTCCATGGCTCACCTTCTGGGGAAGTGCATTTTGGGATTTCCGGAAGATACTCCAGAAATTAATCAGATCAGTGAGCAACTACTGGATTAATTGCACTAGTGTGTTTTGCATTTTCACCACAGAAAGGTGTTATTGATGACAAAGAGGAATAAAAGTTTAAAATTGCCAATAGATGCCTCAAGATGGCGCCGAAGCACTATCCTATCAGACAGAGCTTTGGCTTGTCTAACAGAAACTCTTCCCCTCACTTCAACATAGTTCCTTGGCACCAAGATGCCACAGGATGACACCAAATAGGCAGGGTTTTCAGCAAATAATGGTCGATAGGTGAATTTGCAAGTAGTGAAAACTATTTGGCGGTGAACTTCTATCTACACTTAGGAGTGCTAAAATGTTACTTAAAAGATTGCCAGTTCATAAAGGTTTGACTCCGGAACAATTCATTTGACATTAGACCAACTTTGACGTTAACAAGCGCCGCAGTATGGATTGTTTTCAACTCTATGCAGAAAGATTTGCCTACTTGCACATCACTGCATTCTACTCCTACTGTTCTACAAACATTTTACTTTCGCTAATTCTCACTTTCTTGTGTTCCCATTTCTTGCTGTAAGATGACTCTAATCCTCTGAATTTTATCATCCGCAGTAAATCTCCTCTTGGTTGAGGAAAGGAGAAGTTGCAAATGAAAGCCTATCTGGCTGCAGCTGCGGAAGCGCTCCAAAGATCGCTTATTGTCGGGAACAAAAAGAGCCTTTTTTATTTTGTCTAGCAGCTGACGCCTCTTCCCACCCACTTCTCCCAGATCCGCTTTTGTCGCTCGCCTAGAGTGGCTCGCCTGGGGAAGAGTGAAAAGTTTCCTGGTGCCGCACTTGATAGATGAGTAGTGCACGATGAAGCTGCATGGTGGTTTGTTAGTGATAGGCTGTGGCAGTAGTGGCCTGCCTGCTCGCCATATGGTGCAATTATCTGCTATTTCAAAAGATTATCTCCCTCCATCAATGTAGCATTTAAGTGTGTGTGTACATGTGTGTGTTATGATCTTTGGTTTTAACCCCTGGTTTATGCTAGGTTAGCTATGTTCTCCTCCTCTAGCCTCTGCCCCCCCCCCCCCCCCCATATATATATATATATATATATATATATATGGGAGCCTCTCTCCAACACCAAAAAAATATTCAGCTGTAGAGAGGCGGGGAGGGTGAGACATTGAGGTGCACTGAGGGAGGGGAGTGGATTAACAAGAAATGGCGGGCTGACACGAGGGTTGCCATGGCAAAGACCCCATTTCTCCTCTCCATCGACCTGCCCATTTTTCATCCGAGGTCTCATTGTGGGGTGAGGGTGTGACTCTCCTATCTCATGTTTAGTTTCAAAGTAAACAAGGTGGATATCGACACCAAGGATTCCTGGTTTAAAAGCACAGCACACTACAGCTGTGCGATATGTTTCTATTTTAATATGAAACATGGGTGGGAAAACTTTTGTGCTCACGGGCCACATTTTATGTGTAAGAACAGACAGCTGGGCGAGGTCATTCGTAGAGAGATAAGAAAGTTAAAAGGGGCATGTAGAATATTTAAAATATTTTATTAATGAAATAATTATTTCCAATGTTTAATTGTTACTTTACAATTTTAGGGAAAAACACCAAAATTAATGAAGACCCCCTAAAAATGTCCTTAAGCACCCCCTAAATGATTTGGTTGTGTAAAAACATATATATATATATTTTTTAAAACATTTTTAGTTTTGCCAAGCCCCACCCTACTCACACACACGCACACCAACCAACCCATTCGACCCCAGATAAGTGGAAAAAAATGGATGGATGGATGGACCCCAAGATGGCCAGCCTTATTGCCTGCATGAGCTAGTGTAAGAGTCTCTGCACGAAATGGTAGTGGGAGCACTTTGTGAGAACCAACTGACCTATCACCATCCAACACAGCACATGGCTGCCATTTTCTCATCAAAACACTACCCCTCTTATCGTACTCCACTGGAACATCGGCACATTCCTCTTCTGAATGTAGGTCAGCATACAGTGGTGACAAAGAGACATCTCTCTTGCTGAGCAATGAGCAATGAGCTCCTTACGGGACTTTTGATGCCACATGTAGAGACTACATCTGCCATCTCTACAGATGCCTTCAACTTTGAAGTGCTCAAAGAAAAGGTCAACTCAGGGGTTTCCATGGAGTTGGTATCGCACAAAACTGTCTCGGGCAGATCCACTAAAGTGGAATCCCCAACTTCTCCATCAGCATCAACATGTTCGACAGCCTCTCTTGACTGGAGACAAGAAAAGGTTCAGTTTTCAATCTCGGACAATCCCTGAATTGATACGTTTCTGTGAGATAAAGTCTTAGGGGGGTCTTTGGGAAACTAATAAAAAAGGCACTAGAGCACTGAACAAATGGGGTTTGAACGTTTTCTTAAATTAAGTTGGGAGAACAAAATTTGAAAATCAAAATCAATTTGATCGAAATGATAGGTGCCGAAACGAAATGTATCAAAGGACCATGAAACGATATGGTGTTCTGCCAAGTCTTGAGGTTGGTTATGAAATTTCCCACTAAAACCTAACATAACGCCAGTATACTTGGAACAACAAAATTTAACAAAGAAATGGGAAGCCTTTTTTTATTTCATGTGCTGGACAAGGACATAGCATTACTATGCACATCCTATGCCACCTTTCAACATTTCATGGAAAATCGGTGGTGTAGTTTTTGCATGATCCTTCTAACACACACACCAAACAATGCCTCTCCCCTTTGTGCTTTCGTGCTTGGCAGAGGTAATGAGAACCTTGTTTCATCCGACAGGCAGTTAGTGTTTTACATTAATGTTTTATTTACAATAAATGGAGCTTCCTATAGTCTAATGTATTTCTTTCTCGCATTAACAGAGGGATGGAGTGTGCACAAGCAGTAACTCAAAGAGCCAATTGTCTCTCCTTTATGGCTTTCTGAATTATAGCTGCAATAACGTGATGCATTTCTCATCCGTGGGGCGGAGAGCATGTTGGCGCGGTGGGCTGACATTTGCCTCCCGCCCCAACAGAGTAATGGATTCAGCCCCCCTTCTGCTCATTGACATCAGTAACCTAAGCTGATAAAAAGGGGGGTAACAAATGTTCATAGATGCGCGTTGGGCACCCTGACGTCAGCCCCGGCCGGCGCAGCGCGGCGGGGTGACACTGCTGATAGTTGTTCCCCTCGGAGCAAAAGCCCGCTTGTGACAATAGGAGCTCTCACCGGATGAAAGGCCAGCCTGCATTGTTCCCCCGGTTTAGATGTCCATAAGAACCATGACAGCCTTTAATATTATTCTGACCAATGTCGTGCCTGACAGTGTTTATTACAACAGAACATGTCGGTTTCAGAATTTCTGAGGAAAAGGACAATGATGGAGGTTGTTTTTGATCATTTCCATCCTCCATCCACACAACAATGACATTTTTCAATTTGTCCTATGATTAACTTCGCCAAATGTAATTGTGTTTTTAAGCTATTTCAATGGAATGTGAGAATTTCTCACTTTCTTTGAATGGTCTGAGCTCCTATTTCCATGCCAGATTAATGCTGCTCGGGGAGTTGTGCCATAAACCATACACGGATGTTGACTAACTTCCTACAGCTGATGTCAAGACGTTGCTTCAACACAGAGTTCCACACAGCAAGAATTCTTAACCACCAGTGAATCAATTACTATGCCTATTCCTAGTTTGAGGCAATAAAATTATTTTGCAAGGAGTAACGATAGACTTTTTATTCCCCCCCCACACACACATACACACACACACACACATTTTCCTAAATTACCTAAATACCCGGAGAAAACCCATGCAAGCACGGGGAGATCATGCAAACTCACAAAAAAGGGCCGTAGCCAAGATTTTAACCTGTGACATTCACTGCGAGGCAGACTTCCTAACCACTAGTCCCAGCGTATAAAGACTATGTCTAATAATCCCTGCATAATCATTTCACTTTGCTTGAATCTATCTTTTCATGTTTTTATTTTTCCCTGTGGAGCCTATACCCAGTAAGACAGCAGTTTGTGTGCTGTCTGTAACAGCCTAAAATGCCACTAGATGGTGCCAAAGCTCCGTCTAAAAAGAAAGTAGTACATAGGTGTCAAGGCGCTATGTTGAAGTGGTACATCTCAACTGAGAGACACGCTTTGTATGTGGGTGAGGAGCTAAATTTAGCCTGGGTCATTAGGAGAAGAAATTACAAAAAGTCTGCCGCATATGCATGTACACTAGCATCTTTTCGAAATAACATCATCTGTGAGCCATTTGTTTTTATGGGTCATGTTGTATTATGAGTTAGAAATACGTTGTTGTTACAATTCAGGGTAAAAACAAACATTTGTCTGCTGTGTTTTTTAGGTATCAACCAGTTTTTCACTGAAGATGACGACTTCAAAGAGATCTGATCCAGGTGGTAGCATGGCGAAAATGCAATACAGTGAACCCCCGTTTATCGCGGGGATACGTTCCACATCTACCTGCAATAGGTAGAGGTTTGCGATATACAAGGACCGCATGAAAATATTTTTAAATAGCTAACAGGCTAACTGAAATTAGAATAGATTTCACGGTAATTATAAACATTCAGACTGGTACTTTAACAGACATTGTGCAGCAACACATACAAGCGGAGCATATAACAATATTAATAGGCATGTATTCTCTCAAAAACTATTTCTGGAACTCATTTGGGGACCTTCTGTGGGCCTTTTTGCTCTCAATCACCCTGCGTCTCTTCCAGTAGAGCTCAGTCCTGCTTGGAATGTTGTGGCATAATGTGGTACGACACTGAAGGCATACAACTCTAAATTCAGACTAGCCTGTACAGTATACAGTAAAAAACCATAAAAAAAAAAACAGTCACTGAAAAATTTGCAAGATAGCGGGGGAACACTGTAATGCAATAAAGCACCTTAGTTTATAGTCCAGATTAAGCACACATGAGTCATTAACCGCTCCTCCTCCGCGGTCTGAGCCACATCCTGTTCAGCGCCGCCATCCCGCTTGCCTCGGAGAACATTCAACGCTGTCGGTGAGTTTGGTATGGATCACATAGAAACCATCGACCGTTGACTGTGCCCCGAGGTTCGCCCCGACAACGTCAGCCAAGAGCGAAGAATGCCCCCCGGCCGTGACGGTCGGGCGAGTGGGCGCATGCAAAATCCCGAGGCACGCATTCCCCCCACACACAAGTCACACTGTGGTCACAATCAACATTCATTGCTGTCGCTGGGTTGGACTGTGTAGAAAAGCTCACTGAACAATGAGTGCAACTGTGGCCCAGATCTGCCTTGACTCCAGTCTCGGCCAACCACCCCAACCGCATGTGAAAGGCTGTGATTTCTTTATTTATTTCCTTCTTGTTTTTCACTTCTATATTCTTCTGCTGGGGAGTCTCGGGGAGCAGGAGAAATAGCGACACAAATAGACTTCTGGCTGCTCGCTTGTCCTTATCCACCTCTCGTCTAATTGGCGGTTCTGTGTGCAGCAAGGGGGAAGGAAGTGGAGTGAATGTGTAATCATTCGGAGCCTCTTCTTCTTCAGATGTTGCATCCCTCTCTTTTTTGTTTGCCTAATTATACAGTGCACTTGCTTAATTCCATGCTAACTGCCTGTCTTATGTTGGCAGTAATGGACCAGAGGAACAAATAAACGCTAGAATTAGTCGCGTTTGGAAGATAGTCTTTCCGGTACAGCTTTTAACAGGGTTGTTTTGGACTTTGCAATTGAGGATGTCCCATTGTGCGTGTGCGTGTGCGTGTGCTTGACTTTCGTGACATGCTCTCTGGTTTCCTCTGTGCATGTATTTGTGTGTGTCTAAACCAGGATTTCTCAAACTTGTTCAGCTCAATACCCAAATTAGAATGTATATACATTATCCTATCATGTGTAAATGTGTAGTATATGTCAATGTTATGGCAATACAAATGACTTTTCCAAGGTTTGGGGTCGCCCAGGAAATTTCATTTTTTCCATGAAAACACACTGTTGTATATACACTTTAACTCAAAAACATGGGGTCACTTAGAAATGTCTTATAAAAAAAGAAGAGAAAAAGAAACGCACCACTCTGTTTATGTATAAGTACAAACCTCAACTCCAATGAAGTTGTGACGTGTAAAACGTAAGTAAAAACAGAATACAGTTATTTGAAAATCCTTTTCAAACTATTGTTTATTATATTATTATATAAAATATTCACTCATTTTGAATTTGATGACTGTAGAGCATTCCAAAAAAACTGGGACAGGGGCATGTTTACCACTGCGTTACATCACTGTTCCTTTTAACAACACTCAATAAGCATTTGGGAACTGAGGACACGAATTGTTCAAGCTAAGTAGGTGGAACTCTTTCTTCCTTGATGTACAACTTCAGTTGGTCAACAGACCGGGGTCTCCGTTGTCGTCAATTCTGGACTGATAGCAGGCCAGTCTAGTTCTCACACTCTTTTACCACGAAGCCGCGCTGTTGTAACACCTGCAGAATGGGGCATGGCATTATCTTGCTGAAATAAGCAGGGACGTACCTGAAAGATATGTTGCTTGGAAGCCAACATATGTTGCTCCAAAACCTGTATGTACCTTTCAGCATTAATGGTGCTTTTGCAGATGTGTAAGTTACCCATGCCATGGGCACTAACGCACACACACACACATTTACATCCATCCAGCATCCATTTTCTGAGCCGCTTCTCCTCACTAGGGTCGCGGGCGTGCTGGACCCTATCCCAGTTATCATCAGGCAGGAGGCAGGGTACACCCTGAACTGGTTGCCAGCCAATCGCAGGGCACATAAAAAAACAACCATTCGCACTCACATTCACACCTATAGGCAATTTAGAGTCTCCAATTCATGCATGTTTTTGGGATGTGGGAGGAAACCGGAGTGCCCGGAGAAAACCCACGCAGGCACGGGGAGAACATACAAACTCCACCTAAGCGGGGCCGGGATTGAACCCCGGTCCTCAGAACTGTGAGGCTGACGCTCTAACCATATATATATATATATATATAAAGAGAGACAGACAGAGGGACAAACTGTATAAATATATATACAGTACTACTGTTCAAAAGTTTGGAAATTAAGCGTGAAGCGGCTGGGATGAGAATCAGCACCTCCAAATCCGAGACCATGGTCCTCAGTCGGAAAAGGGTGGTGTGCCCTCTCCAGGTCGGGGATGAGATCCTGCCCCAATTGGAGGAGTTCGAGTATCTTGGGGTCTTGTTCACGAGTGAGGGAAGAATGGAACGGGAGATTGACAGGCGGATCGGTGCAGCATCTGCAGTGATGCAGACTTTGTATCGGTCCGTTGTGTTGAAGAAGGAGCTAAGCCGAAAGGCGAAGATCTCAATTTACCGGTCGATCTACGTTCCTACCCTCACCTATGGTCACGAGCTGTGGGTCGTGACCGAAAGAACAAGGTCCCGGATACAAGCGTCCGAAATGAGTTTCTTCCGCAGGGTGTCCTGGCTCTCCCTTAGAGATAGGGTGAGAAGCTCAGTCATCCGGGAGGATCTCAGAGTAGAGCCGCTGCTCCTCCACATCAAGAGGAGCCAGATGAGGTGGCTCAGGCACCTGATTCAGACATGTTCCGGGCACATCCCACCGGGAGGAGACCTCGGGGACGACCCAGGACACGTTGGAGAGACTATGTCTTTCAGCTGGCCTGGGAACACCTGGGGATCACCCCGGAAGAGCTGGATGAAGTGGCTTGGGAGAGGGAAGTCTGGGCATCCCTGCTAAAGCTACTGCCCCCGCGATCTGACCTCAGATAAGCGTTAGAAAATGGATGGATGGATGGATGGAAATGAAATAGAAATGTCCTTATTTTCAGAAAAGAAATGCAGTTTTTGTTAATGAAGATAATCATGAATTGTCTGGGTGACCCCAAACTTTTTTAACTTGTATTGCCATAACCTTGGTCTATACTACACAGAAACTAACAAAAACATAGACAAGAACAGTCATGAGCTACAACAAACATGAATAGAAAATCCCTTAATGTTGCTTGATGATTAATGACATAGCTTACAGCATTTTACTCCCTACTCCCATAAAAGTGAACCTGCGGCCCATTTTGGACCTTGATACAAAGTTTGAGAAACCCTCCTTTCTTTAAATGAGTCATTCCATGTAGTGTCTCCATTCTTTCAAAATAAAGTCACACCTACAACACTGGTATCCGTTGTGAGTATTTTTATTTGTACATGACTTTTCTGATGGTATGTGCCCCCCCACCCCACTGTCATCAAGCGAGCCGTAACATCCATGGCCCTCTCTCGCCAGTCACTCTCTATTATTCATCAAAAAGCACTCTGTGCACTAGTGCAGAAGAGTGGAGGTGATGTAACTATGGCTACGAGCGTGCCTACGGACTGTCATTTTGGATGGATTCATGCGACAGGCGAAAAAGGTTTGTTCAGCTTTGATGGCAGTGCCAACAGCATGGAACCAGGATGAGGATGATGATGACTGCATGATTTGTAACAGAATATACAAATTAGTTTAAACATGTTCAAGTTCTCGTCCCAAGTTATGGATGATAAAGGGAAAATTCAACTCCATGTTAAAGCCAATAGTAATAAAAAATCATTCACATGCACATTTTCACAGATTCCAATGGAAAAAGGTCTCTCTAGCGCCATCTAGTGTTCACTTTGCACAGATGTAACGAGAAGCATGGGATGAGGTCAAATCATGGTTCTGACAATTTCCGTGCAGTTTACCAACTTCTACTGAGCCAAGGCAAATATTGCATTAGAAAAATCTCTAGGCACAACAGCAAGCAAAATCTTCAGTGTCAGGGGGCGGGGTTGGTTTTAGGGGGTTTAGGACAATGAACCTTAGCCATTAACACAAATTACCAAATATTTGGGGGAGGATTCAGGGGGGCTGAAATAGGCCTAGTGACGCCACTGAACCAAGTTAAAATATGTAGGTAAAGTAACGTAACGTATTTCCATGGAGCAGGCATCACAAAGTGTGACACAGTTTAAATTTGAATAAACAGTCCTTTGTATAAAAAAAGATGACATTAAATGGTCAAAACACATTAAAATGTGTAGCCTACGCGCATGACAGGAATGAAACAAAGAATAATCTTCAATTAAGGCACATCATGAAATGCCGAAATACATAAGCAAATTAAGACATCTGATTATGCCCAGATTAAGACACATTCACTGCCATTGACGGCTTTAGAAGTTAACTGGGAAGGCTGGCAGTGAATGAGTTTTAATAGAACAAAACATCCATCCATTTTCTGAGCCGCTTCTCCTCACTAGGGTCGCGGGCCTGCTGGAGCCTATCCCAGCTATCATCGGGCGGGAGGCGGGGTACACCCTGAACTGGCCGCCAGCCAATCGCAGGGCACATACAAACAAATAACCATTCGCACTCACATTCACACCTACGGGCAATTTAGAGTTGTCAATTAACCTACCATGCATGTTTTTGGGATGTGGGAGGAAACCGGAGTACCCGGAGAAAACCCACACAGACACAGGATGAACATGCAAACTCCACACAGGTGGGTCGGGGATTGAATCCCGGTCTTCAGAACTGTGAGACAGATGCTCTAACCAGTCGTCCAACGACGCCGCCTAGAACAAAACAACTTCTAATAAATTTTATTTACATATGATGTAATTTTACAAAAACTATTACTTGTGTGTATGTGTGTGTGTGTATATATATATAAACAACACAGGATATAACAATTATGAAAAATACCATAGATTATATGTAGTACAAATACACTACTACACTATTTGTACTATATAGTACAAATACATTGTTACTGTAATTAAGTACATTTTTCAGGTATCTGTACTGAAATATTTATTTTTCTGTCAACGTTTTACTTTTACTCCTCACATTTGAAAACAGAAATGTGTACTTTCCTTACCGTGTCAAAATAGGCTCTGACTTTTTCAACCACCATTGATGACGACAACTTGGAGATAAAGAAAAGACATTAATATAGAGAGGTACAGTCCTTAATTGATTGAGATCTTTGGGGTTTATGAGGCAGAAAAAATAGGGTTAGCAACGACATGGAGGAACGTGAACCAGGGTGTATGAAGGACAATGACGCAATAGATTCTGAGAAGCAAGATATTCCACATGAGTCCTGAATTAAGAGAATTGTTTGATGTTGTTTGCTACAAGAATGATTTCGTCTTGTGTCTTGTCTTATGCCAGTTTAAAAAGTACCAACTTCTGGCGTTAAAAAAAACCATCTCAATCTGAAAAAAATAAAAATAAATAAATAACACTTACACGTAAGGTGTTTTTTCGGCTATCAAGAGCTAATAATTAAGGATTTTGTGGCTAGGTCTTGGTCTAAAATAAGAAACACGTAACGTAGTTTTTTTTCTTCACAGTACAAGCACTATAGGGAAACTTTTTTTCATTGTGCCAGGTTATCAAACTGAATATTGTATTGAATTAATATGTTAAATTCCTTTGACGTTTTCACTTTTGTATTTATGTACATTTCAGTATGTACCTTTTACAATTTTACACAAAAGCACACATTTCGACGCTTAAATCAGTAAAAACTGGGGGCGAATGACCGTGTTGTACACTATCCCAACAGTAGGTGGCAGCAGTGTTGAACAGCATAAAATAAATGCACTGTATTAATGAATTTACCGACCGGAAGTGACCTTATCTACATAATCTTTGTTCCCACTAAATGATATAACTCGGCTCTCTTTTATAATAAAAGACGTACCAACAATTTGGTGCACACTCTCGTGAATGACAGCAACTCCGAAATCATAACAAGATGAGCTCACGTGAAGACCCTGCATCATCTCCAACGTACAGGCTAACGCTAGCTAGCCTCTATGATATGACGACAAGGGGAAAGATGCTCGAAGCAGGTGAGAGCTAATACGACACGGTTTGTTTTACTGCGTATGGCTTAGACAGACGGGTTCTGATTTATATTGACCCAAATATATTTTAACCCGAAAATTCCATTATCTTTAACAGTGTTTAAATTATTGTGCAAGGGTCCTCGGTTTACGACGGCATTTCGTTCTTATGGCTTCGACGTAATCAGAATGTGTCCGTAAGTGGGAACGCACCGTAGTCTGTCATTAACCAATGCTAATCTATGAAGTCATAATTACAGTACCAACCCTTTAGCTACCACCTTATTGTGGTGGAGGGGTTTGTGTGCCCTAATGATCCTAGGAGCTAAGTTGCTGGGTGGGCTTCATGTCCCTGGTAGGGTCACCCAGGGGATACAGGTCCTAGGTGAGGAACCAGACAAAGCACAACTCGGACCCTCAATGATGGAAAACATACATGGACACGTTTCCCGACACTGGTCACTGGAGCTGGGCCGGCACCCTTGGAGCCCGAAGGTACACCGTGGGTCTCCCTTCCCCTGGGCTCACACTTTTAGGGTTGGGTGCAGTGTGAGCCCAGCGGCGACCGAAGGTGAGGAGCACCATGGCGGTCCGATTCCTAGCTACAGAAGGCTTCTCTATGGACGTAGAACGGGACTCTCTGGCAGGAAAGGAGCCTGAGCTGGTGTTTGAGGTTGAAAGGCCCTGACTGGATGTAGTTGGGCTCGCCTTGACACACGACTTGGACTCTGGAACCAGTCCTCTTGAGGGGTTAGGATGTGTCCTGAACACCTCCAGGCATGTCCTGCTGGGTGGAGGCCCTGGGGAAGACTCACTCAAGGACCCCCAACAAAACAGGACATCTCAAATGCAGAAGAAAAAACACTATGAATGAATGAAACCTAAAAAAACAACACCAAGGTTCCACCAAAGTAATAATTTTATTTGCCCTGGCTAATAGGAAAGTAGTAATTGGTGTCAAGGAAGTATGTTGAAGTGATATATGTCACTTACCATGCCGTGAATTATTTATTTTTTTGTAATATATGTGCATTGGCTCAATAAAGGTTGGGAAACACTGGTCTAGGGAATATATTTTCATGGTGGGGATTGTAATTAGTTTGTTTATTCTACTCTTGTACAAGTGAAACAGCCATGAAGACTGTGATGGTGTTCATAGCTGGCTAAGAGTACACAGCAACCTGCTGGTTGGAGGTTGCTGTCATGAAGGCAGGCGAAAGGACGGAGTGTGGCAGTGGGGTTCTCTTTGAGGACTGGGACTTCCCCTCGGATGACTCGTCTCTTTTCTGTGACAGTTCCACACCCATCTCCAGGCTACAGGGCCACATCACCTGGCTACGGCCACAGGTCAGACCCAATCCAAGAAGCCTGGGGCAGTTGGCAACACTACTGAGAATTTCCCTCCCTGTCTGTGTTGGTGACATTTTTTTAAATTACTGTGGCATACTTGTTTAACTAATGCTCAAGTTACACAAAACAGAATTAATATTTTGACACATGCTATGTCAATTTAAATTCCAATTCAATCAAACATATCAGGGCCACACTAAAACAAATGTACAAATAATGTAATGTTAAAAGAATAAAAAATATTGTAAAATAACTATGGAATGTTAAGCAAATAAAATCCTTAATCGTGAGGAAAAAGTTAGATTTTTCTTTTTTCTGTTATTATGAGAGAGAAATATCATTTTCATTGCAGTTATTCTCTTTTCTTGTGTCTGTGTGTGTGCAGGAGATCTGCCAGTCACCAGTTGTCTTCCCTGCCACCATCCACCATAGTCATGCCAAACAAGGCTTGCTGGGAGACTGTTGGTTTCTGTGTGCATGCTCCATGTTGCTCAAGAACAAACATCTTCTGGACAAGGTAGGAAACACTCTAAAATTGTGATACCATTAAGTCTTTCTTTGATAGATTACTCTTACTTTCTTACTCTTACCTTTTTGTAGGTCTTTCCACCGCACCAGCCCATGTGGGGTGACAGCAAGTACAAAGGTTCCTTTCACTTTCACTTTTGGGTGAAGGGACACTGGACAGAGGTGACCATTGATGACCGCCTACCTTGTATTGATTCAGTTCTCTGCTTCTCACACTGCCACATCCCCTCTGCCTTCTGGGTGGCTCTGCTGGAGAAGGGATATGCTAAGTAAGTAGAGTGAAGAGTTATTGTATCCAATTCTATTTTGGATGGGAACTTTGGCCATGTGCACACAAATGTGTTTTGGCCTTTCTTCCACATGCAAACTATGTTTTATGATGCAGAAAATGCCAATGACATGATAATATTAATAATGTAACCCTAGTCATTTTCTTTGTAGTTGATCAAGGAAATGTAGTCATATGCTCATCCCTCGTCTGGATATGAAATCAAACTCGTTTGTACCTCCTCTTTACTTTTAAGACTTCACGGTTCATATGAGCAGCTGTGGGCGGGGCAGGTGTCCGAGGCCTTAGTGGACCTGACTGGGGGTCTTGCAGAGTGCTGGAGTTTGTCCCACTTTGGTTCAGAGGAGGAGGAGCAGCACACATCAAAGGAGAACCACAATCAGGCCAGGAGACAAAGGCTGGACCTGGACATCATATATCCACTGAGAGCCACTTGTGCACTCAGTTGCTCTACTCAAAGCATCCCGGGAGGTGTGTTTTGTTTTGTAGACTTTTAACAAATTTTCATGGCATCATCTGATCATCCATTTTTATTTAATGTTAGGAGACAGCGAGCTGGGTCAACACCATGCCATGGCTGTGATGGAATGGCTGGATGTGAAGACAGTAGCAGGAAGCAGGGTGCGACTGTTCAGGATCAGAAACCCCTGGGGGAGGTGCTGCTGGAGTGGAGCCTGGACAGAGGGGTGAGGCGTTCATGATATTTATCACACTGCAATGTTTCAGATCATCAAACCAATTATGATATCTGTAAATGATGATTTTATTTACAAAGTTAAAAAAAATCCAAACCTATGTGGTAAAGTAATTGCACCCTGAATCTAAAAACTGGTTGTGCCACCCTTAGCAGTGATAACTGGTGAAGTGTTTTGCATTGTTGTGGAGGAATTTTGGCCCTCCCCTCTTCACAGAATTGTTTTAACTCAGTTATATTGGAGGGTTTTTGAGCATGAACTGCCCATTAAAGGTCATACCACAGCATCTCAATTGGATTTAGTAAGTCAGGATTTTGACTTGGTCACTCAGGAACCCTTTTTTTCAGGTCGTCGTTCTGCAGTACAGTAACCCAAGAACCTTGAGGACACAAACTGGTGGCCTGTTTGCCTTGTCTAGTAGACAGCAGAATTCATTGTTCCATTAATCACAGCAAGTTGTCCAGGTCCAAATGAGCAAAGCAGCCCCAGACCGTCACAGTGTCACCGCCATGTTTGATTGTACGCATACCTTCCAAAATGTTCAGGTTTTGTCTCATCAATCCACACAATATTTCTCCCAAATTCTTGAGGATCTGCAAGATGTTTTTTGGCAAACGTGAGACGAGCCTATGTGTTCTTTTTTGTCAGCAGTGATTTTCGCTTTGGAACCCTTCCATGGATGAAAGTCATGAAATTTAGAGTTACATGTTTTTAAATAGACAGCAACTCAGCAACAATAGCTGATGTCCTGTTCTTTTTCAGGCCACACAAGTAGTTGAGACTTAATCAGTGAGGCACCGAGTTGTGCACGTTCCAATTTAACCTAATAGTTTCAAGACCATCAATAGAATTCTTAATGGTCAATTAATCAGCCCGTCCCTATCACATGCCCATTGCCCATGAATTTTTTTTGTTAATATCAGCTCTTATATTGACTCTCATTAGATGGTACAGTGAGTACAAGAAAGGTTATGTCAGTTAACGAGAGCCTGGAATGTTTGCGTCTGACAATCTAATTTGCTCAATGGTTTTTATACATGGTCTGCTTTAGGTCACCTAATTTGCTCAGTCTTACTCTCATTGTCCAGTGGGGCAGGATGGCGTTCGCTGGATTCGGTCGATGCTTCGGATATCCAAGCTCGGGCGGCACAGGGTGACTTCTGGTTGGATGAAACCGAATTCCTGTCCCAGTTTGATGATGTCACAGTAGGTTACCCAATCAGTGAGGAGGGACACCTACGAAATATCTACACTGGTAATTCTCGTCTAGTATAATATGTCTCATTTGTACTTACAGTGGTACCTTGAGTTATGAGTGCACAAGTTTTGTTGCGAGACAAAATGTACGGTGGAGCGGAGGACGGGGCCGAACCGCTAATAGCGAAAGCATTCAGATAATTGACGCACATTATAATTGCATTCATTTATTTATTTATTTTTAACCCAAAGCATTCTTGAATAAGTGCGGATAACCCGCTAATAAGTGTTTCAGGATTAAGAATAAAAAATAAACAAAATTGAAAAGAATCTGCGAATAGGTAAATCTGCAGGTGTTTACTGTACAATAATTGTTATTTCTATTCTATTTACTTGTATTTATTCATTTACAAAACACTATGTTGGTATTATTTCCTTGTTAAAAAATATATTTTTTGTTAAAAATTGTGGCGGATTAAGGACATTTCAATGGAGAATATTTACTTAGAAAATTTAATTATATACAAGGAAATTGAGATACGAGCTTGATCACGGAATGAATTAAACTCGTAAATCAAGGTACAACTGTATTTCGCTCTCAAACAGGAAACCCGCTGCCTCACCGGCATCACCTCGCTGGACGCTGGGTAAATGGCCTATCCTCTGGTGGAAGTCGAAACAGCAGCACTTACAGCAGTAACCCAAAGTTTTGGCTCAAGATGTACGAAAAAGGTGAGGTTCTCATATCCCTGCTGCAGCACAGGAAGTGGAGGCAATATGCAGACAGACCCCCAGAGAATGACGTGAGGCGCCAGCACTACCAGGCAATCGCTTTACACATGTGGAAGGTTTGTGAAATTACACGTTTTAAAGTGCTGTGCGTGTAGCTTTGTGCCATCACTTTTTCTCTCTCCAGGTGGAGAAGAAACATTTTCATCTGAGTCGTACTGTGAACAAACCGCCATGTGCTTCTACTCACTGCCACGCCCACCAGAGAGAGGTGGTGCTTCCTGGTCAGCTGGAGCCCGGACACTACCTTGTGATCCCCAGCATCTACCAGCCAGGAGCAGAGGCCCGCTTCCTCATCAGGGTCTTCTCCTCCTCTTCCTCGTCCCTCAGGTATGCTAACGGCTTGGTGCAAATTGGGGTGACCGTCATGGTTATCATATTTGCTTAGGGAGTATTCATATCTCCATCTTCATGTTGTAGTGTAATGCTCAACCCATTAAACAATCCAGAATGAGTTTATAGGAGACCTCATTTTGTTAAAAATGACAGGCTTGTGTGCTAATAATAATTTTTGATGATCCTGTTGATGTGATCTGTCATGAAACATGTCCTCTTAGTGCCCTGTCGAGCCCAGCACCTCTACTGCCGTTAACTTCAGACGGAGAGTGGGAGACCAGTCACTTCCGGGGCTCGTGGGTGGAAGGAAGCTCTGCAGGAGGAAGCAGGAACTTCCCGTTCCACGGGCAGAACCCATGCTTCCCTTTCACGGTTTGTGAAGAGCCAGTTACGGCAGGCCTCAACATCAAGGTTACCCTGCGCCAGAGCCGTGCTGACACTGATCTGCTCCCCATTGGCTTCCATATTTATAAGGTGACTGGTCCACAATCCATTTAATAATCTCAAATCATGTTTTAATCGGACTTGGATGACTTTCCAGATACCAGCTGGAGAGCAATTTCATTCCATCCCCAGTGAGGACCCCGTTGCCAGTTGTGTTCCCCACTGCCACACTCCGGATGTTAGCTTGTCCTGCTCTCTTCCATGTGGAGCTTACCTCGTCGTACCATCCACATACCAGCCTGACTGCGTAGGAGAATTCACCATCAGCCTTGCTCGGAGAATAAACAGGTTAGCTTTGATACCTAGCTTTTCAATGTGTTTGGATTTTGTTATCACACAGGTGCAGTTGTACCGCAATTTACAAGTGACCCAACTTACGAGTTTTTTGAGATATAAGCCATTACTTAGCTGTTTTTTTTTTTTTTTTTTTTTGGGTCTTGAGTTACAAGCGCTAGTTTGGGTGGCAGTGAACTTTGCAACACAAGAGGCCAAGTGCTTGGTTCAAGCTGTTTTTATTGCCACTTCCATTTGAAGTTTACTTTGAAACTAAACATAAAACAAAAAAGTACAAAACAACCCACACAACTATGCCAAAAGTCCGCTAGCTTAATGCTAACACGTAACGGGAAACACCATAAATAGGCTAACGAAACTAGCATTGATATTCCTCTAGTTACAAACCTTTAAACAATTAATATTTGAACCCACCGGTAAAAGCACATGCAGACAGAGCATACAATAATACTCACAGGCATATATTCGTTATCCTCTGTGAAAAACAATATTACCCTAGCTTAGTTGCGATAGACTTCTTGTCTTTCATCATCAAATCTTTGTGTTGTATTATGGGTGTAACGATTTGTTTTAGCAACAATTCGATTCATATAACGATTTGTGATTGTGGATTCGATTAAAGGTCGATATTGGTTCATTTAGAACAATACAATCTGAAAAGATTCAGTGGTTGGAAATCGATTGAGTAACTTTTTATCCAAAAATTCATCCAGTGTGACAGTGGAATAAATACCTATAAACTGTTTCAGTGCAGCTGTAATTTCTTAGATTCTGGTTTCTTGTAAGGGACTTGTATAGAAACTAATTATGGGCATTAAATATAAAGATTTTACTGATGTGTTTTTCTTTTATGTGTCTTATGTACTGTACTGTATGGGTTTTCTCAGGGAATATGAGTCTGCTTAATAAAAGTTGATTGATTGTATTGTTTTGCAACAAAACAAAGAGGAAAACAGCAACTTATTGTTATTTATATTATTTCAGTTATGATTGTATTTTTAGGCCTTTTTTTCTCTAGAAAACAGATGTTTAATTGGTGTTAGAATTAAGAGGGAGTGCTTGGGGGGGGGGGGAAATGTTTTTTTCAGGAATAGGGTTAATAATACATGGAGAGGTAAATAAATGAACAAACCTGCTCTTTGGAGCACAAATGTGAGCTTGAAATAGCATCCAGTAGTTGACATTGTCGCTGGTTCTCCTCTGGTTCTTGTGCGCCCGAGTTTCCCCTCGAGGGTACTCTGCTGTCGTTGTTAGCGGCTAGCAAGCTAAGATAAGCAGCTTGAATGGCTTCAAAGTGCACAGCAATTTGCACACACATGCATCCTTAATGATAATTTCTCGCTAGTCACCTTCTCATCTGCCATCCACCAGACAGATGGATGTCTTAAACTTAAACAGCACACACATATACTGTGATGTCTTGTATAACCACTACGGGCACTACGGAAAGGAGTGACTAGATGTGGGGCGTAGAAAAGGAAATGAAGAAGAGACGAATAAGAAGCCTTGAGTGCAAAGCAGCAGTGCATAGTGCTGTGTGGTAACTGAAAAATCAAGCAAAGTAAAAGGAATTGCAGACGTTATTCTTGGAAATACAACACCTCCGCATAAAGCCTGGCATGCTTAAATACAGAGTGTTATTTCCTAGTATCGATACAATCAATTGATTACCTTTTAAAACTATTTAAATCGATATATCTACCTTCAGAAGGCTGATTTGCTGAGCACAGCTCGATCCAGTTGGATCATTGGATTTTAAATCGATACATATATTGAAAACTTTTGTTTGTGTTTTTTTCGGAAGCTGAAACGGATTAATGGCGTTTACCTTTATTTCAATGGGGAAATATTATTTGAGGTACAAGTGTTTTGTGTGTGGTCACAGAATGAAATAAACTCGTAAATCAAGGGACAACTGTATTTGTGAGAGTGGATCTGTATTTGTCTCCTTCAGGAGAGTTGTGAAAAGCCAAGAAAAGCTGGGAAAAGCCATTCAGGAGGTAAGTAAATTACATAATTGAATAGTAAAGTGGGGCACACACCGATTTTTGACATCTTATCCAATTTTTTTTTTAAATGTTAGAGACCCTACACGTGATGAGAAAAAATCTCCATGTGTTTGCTTATTGTTCTATAGTGTGTTTTATACTGACTAACACGGCGCACTACACACATATCTTCACTGACAATCACGAACCCAGCGCCACCCTTTATGCCACATGTATTTTTGTGCCCCCCCTTTTTTTTGTTTTTTTGTTTTTATTCCAAAGAATTTTGCTATATTTCTTGGTGAATGTGAGGCTAATTAGAAAATAGGTTCCACTGGGGAAAAAAACAATAGCAAAGTTTGTGAATAGCAAACTGTGTCGAGGTGGGGGTTAAATTATTTATTTATTTATTTATTTTTGTATAGTTTCAGTGTTTTCCATGGTCAGAAGATGGCAGCAGTGAATAATGCTTGTGTCTTTGTTGTGTGTGTCTGGGCGGCAGGTGTCTCACATCTCTATGATGCGAAGCTAGCCCTCTTTGCCGCTTCAATGATGTCGGTGCCGCATGATGAAAGGACTCCCCCTCCTCCCCACCGAGACGTGTGTGTGTGTGCACATGTACGGCTATGCATGTGCACCGTGACTTAGTGGAAATTTGTGCCTCGGGGGGCTTCTCTTCATCCCGAAATTCTGAGGCTGAGGGCCGATGAACAGCAAGGCACTCATTGGCCATTAGGACATCAGAGGTTGTCGGTGGGCTGGGCTGCTAATGAACTATGACGGGACTGGCTGGTGTAAACAAACAGCCGCCATTGAAGAAAGCCGCCACCTCTGTTGCTCATTCAGTCACTGATGCGCCCGTCGGACCGGAACAAAGGCTCCTCTCATGAGGTCCTCACAGAAGCCCTGTGGGCAAGGGGTGAGCGGGGTTGGTCTGCGACCGCTGAGCCAACCAAACCGCAACGCGACACAACCGTGCCACACTGAGCCAAAGTTGTCTACCAATCCCTCAGTCCCCCGCACACTCCTTTCTCAGCGTCCACTGTGTGTGTATGTGTGCGGCTGTTCAGAATCATAGGTTATACCCTATATGTGCCCTCGATGTATCCCACAATGCATCATGAAAAGCAGTGAACAACCAATGGTCACTGGAAAAGCAATATATCCCATGAAGCATTGCACCGATACATAAAAAAAGAAAAAAACATGGAGCGGACATAATTCTTTGTGTTTATGTTATAAAATACACACATCTTAAAACAGTGACCCGACTTAAGACTTTGTCAAGATACGAGTCGTCGATGTGACGATTTTCTTACTTTGACATGCGAGCGCAACCTTTAGATACGAGCGCTGTATGTCGGCAGTTGACTCAACTCTGTTCACTCCAAGCAGCAGTTTGACAGATATCATTAATTAATTATGTTCAAAAAAGACTTTATTGCGGTTTATTGCCACTCAGTGGGTTACCGTCAAATTAAACTTAAAACATAGAGAATTACACATGCATTAAATTAAATTATGTAGCCTCCTCTAGCTTAATGCTAACATCCATCCATCCATTTTCTGAGCTGCTTCTCCTCACTAGGGTTGCGGGCGTGCTGGAGCCTATCCCAGCTGTCATCGGGCAGGAGGCGGGGTTCACCCTGAACTGGTTGCCATACATACTCTTTTTGTTTCATTACTGTATGTGTTTATGAAGTATTATAGAGTTCTCTTTTCTAATTTAAAAAAATCATTCCAAAAATGGGAGGTTGGAACAGATAATGGTATTTCCATTCATTTCAATGGGGAAAGATGAGTTGAGACTTTTGAGTTGCAAGGGTGGTTGTGGAACAAATTAAAGTTGTATATCAAGGGACAACTATACTATCATTTGACTGATGAAGAATGAACTACAGTATATCGTCCACTGTATACAAATCCCTACATAATGATTGGGGAGGAGGGGATAAGCACACGATTCCAAATACAGACTTTGTCATTTCTGGGAGTTCACACCATGAATCTCCCGCACAGCACGCCCTTAAATGATGTCTGTACCGAAGCCATCCGCTGCCTCCCTTTTCCGTCCCCCCTCGGACCACCGCTCTGACCCGAACAGAGCCTCCGAAGTGGCAGTGAAAACAGATGACAAGGAGCAGGATGCAAGGGATGAAACAAGGGACACGGCTCATCAGAGGAGGTCGGCCTGTGTGAAGAGAGCGCCAATTGGTTTTGTGTTGAGGCTGTGTGCGTTTGGCAGCGGATTTGCCTCCTGCTCATCCACCATATCTGTTATTGAAAGGCCTGATGATTGACTCCCTGTGAGACAGTGCTGAGCCAATGAATAAAAGATTTGTTTTGTACTGTAGTTTTTTTTTCTATATATTTGAGGTCCCTATGGAGAATAAAAAGTTCATGAGAAGTTGCATGTGTGTAACTTTGGCTTTGACTGCACAACTAACCCACGAGAAGAGTATTACAGTTACAGAATTTAATGTTGCTTTACTGTAAAGCAAAAAAACAAAAAAGCTGTCTAGTACTTCCTGTGCTTTTCATAGTGATAAAAGAAACCAAACTATAAGCAAAATGCAGCATCTAAAACAGCAAGCCAAGTATGAAAACACTAAATTGTAACAATATTCTACAGTCACAATTGATAATATGTAGAGTGGCTTAAAATGTTAATAGTTCACTGGTTACAGGTTAGAGCAGTGGGTCCCAATTTCACTTAATTGATCTGAATTACTTATGTACAACAAAATAATGTCTTTGTTCATCTCATCTGTTGTTGTACTAGAGCGGCTCCAACTACAGGAGACAAAAATTCCTTGTGTGTGTTTTTGACATACTTGGCAAATAAAGATGATTTTGATTTATGCCAGCGACCTATAGTGACAGTCTGAAAAATTAAATGCTTTTCCACTAAATGGCAGAAGGTTTTAGGTGTCTTATAATGTGAATAAAATGTATATAAACTGAAAGGACTTTAAGCACAAAATAAATATTACAAAGTTTTTAACTACATCTAATACAGTTTCAGTGGTAACTTGACTTACGAGATAAATATATTCCAAGCTCATCACTCAATTTACTTGTATTTCAAAATTTCATGATAGAAATCAATTGAAACGCCATTAATCTGTTCCAGCCCGTTTTTCAATACAAAAATATCACTGTATTGCGTCAAAACAGTAAAAGACGATGTAAAGAAGTAAACAAGTCATAAAATATCATGTGTGATGGCTGTCTGCCTTTAAGGCGTGTGGCCTAGTCAGTGACACCAGAAGCTGGAGTCTTGAGTCACTCCTTGCGAGTGTTTTCATTTTGTATTTGTGCAACTGAGACTGTGCACGGCTTTCCTTCACCTCGACCTAACGACAGCTCGTAATTTGAAAATTTATAAATTGGGGCGCGTCTTAAATCAGGGTACCACTGGTCCAGAAGGATTCATTTGACAATTTTGTCTTAAGTCCAATGCTGGGTTTACACCTAAGAATGTTCACTGTCACAGACTAAAAACTGAAAAGTAAGAGGAAAATTGTGGGAGTTTTACTAGAGTCACAGCGCACTCCCGTCATCTCGATCATTTAGTATCAGTGACGTCACACAACCAACAACCAATAGATGAGCTCTAATCAAACCGGAAACAGGAAACTTTGCAAGCAAAGGGGCTGGGCTGAAAACTCAAGTCTGAGACTATGTGACGAAAATCTCTACTTTGTGAGCGGGTGAGAGATGATAGTTTTCCAAGAATCTGTCCAAATTTTGACAAAGTCTTCTGATGTAAAGCTAGCACAAGACAAAAACTGAAGGCAACAAAAAAGCTTCAGACGACACTATCTGATGTCACTCACTAGGCCACGCCCCCGAAAGGCACACAGCCAACACATCAATACTATATATAGTACGTACAGTATCATTACCCTTTATGATGATTACAGTTCATTTAAATGTTCTTTTATTATGTTTTATACAATACAGTGCTATTTATTTAAAAAGGGTGAACAAAATATTGTGGCGGATTAATGACTAATAAGTCATCGAACCACTCTAAATCTAATATAGTTTAAACCATTGTCCCGATACAACAAATAACATTTATTTTCCAAGCCAACAGGAATGCCGGCGACCACACGCCGTGCGCGTCCACGTCCACGCACCGTGCGCGCTACCCTTCCTGCGGAATTCACGACAGGAGGCTGAGGTCGCCCCACGAGGAAAATAATGAACAACAAATTTGACGCGTGAGTACATGAACATTTCTTTCTAGCGTCTGCAGCCGTGGAGGTTTTCCACTCGGGGCTTGGAAGTAACTTTGATGAGTGTTGCGTGTAAAACATGCTTTTTTTTTTTTTTTGTATGTATTAAAACGTGCAATGTGAAACAATAAACCCAGACGAGTGTGAGGTATAGTTTTACACTACTATCCGAATGATATGGTGACACCCAATACTACTGTGCGTCATATTATCACGGGGAACTTCCTATGTTGTTAGCTTTAGCTTAGCACAGGAGGAAGGTGTTGGCCGCAAATCCACGGAGCGGTAGTTGTTGAGTGGCCGGGGAAAACGCGTGGAGGCTCGGCGTGAACTAGACGCCCACTGCTGCCTGAAACAGCGAAGAGGTAGCTTGCAAAATGACCAGGGCGAACTCTGGGGATGGTTTAAACAGGTGTGTGCACATACCTTCCATTTATGCACCCATAGTCGTTGGCATTTAATTCTTAAAACTACTGTTTATATCTTCTTTCAAGTACTACGTCGTCATTTTTATCTTTCCAGTTACCAATGTTGTGCACTGATCCAATCAAACTCGGTGTCTTGTGATATGTGAAAGAATCACTGCCTAAGTTCATTCAGTTGTATTTAACTATTAAGTGTAATACATTTGCATTTAATCTTTGGCAAGTCTTTTTCTTTAAACATTTATGAAGGTGCAATTTTTATTTAGCAGTGCAAAACTGCATTATGTCACAGTGGCTTCAAATAATATTAAAGTACTTTTTAGGAATACACACGTTAGGTTCTCAGTGTAAAAAGGATTTGTAACCACTGAATTGTGCAATATTGCAGGCAGCTGGCTCATGTTTAATAAAAAAAAAAAAGGAAAACTGCATATTAGTCATTTCAACACACCACGAATGAGGTTATGCAGACTTGTGCCTGCAAAACCACTGGGAAGACTTTAGAATCTTTAGCCATAACGCTGTGTAGTTGGGGACAAATTTGTGAGTGTGCGTAATGTGAGCGCCGTTCGATTGCCACCTACGTGCCTTAAGTTAGGCTTCACCGTGTCAGGTTCTGTCGATAGACCCTGAAGCTGCGACGCAAGATAAAATGACATTACCCCCCGGAGCTTTCAAATAAACGCGGAATGCGAAACAAGTGACGTTTGTTTCCATCAACTCCAGTCTGAAAGATGACGACAGCGGTGACCACGACCAGGAACAAGGCTCACCGAAAGATGGCGAGAAGGAAAAAATTGAAGACAATGACAAGGAGCAGCTCTCCACAAGGAAAAAAGTAAGTTTTGATTTGTTAAACAGTTGCTGCACAGAGAGCCACCAAGATTTGCACATCTGAATGACAACGGATGATTTATGAGCTCTGAAACAGAACCCAGCTCAGGCCAGATATTGTGGCTACATTGTGCGCATTCACACAGAGACACAGCATCCCTCAATCAGAAAAAAATTAGATGTGTAATGGCATCAGTGCCAGCCTCTTGTGTAATGTATAAAATACGTTCAACACAACCGGGCACAGGAAGTGATCGTGTGTCAAACCTGTCACAGCACTGCGGATTTCCCCGTTGGAGCGTAAATTGGTCCTCAAGTAACATAAAATGACTTAATTGATAAATTAAGAGCAGAATGCCAGCACTCTACTTTTGATGTAATAAAAAAAAAGTATAACTTTCAATAAAGTGATTTAAACTTAACAATATGCCAGTTCAAATCTAGTTTGGAGCACCACCAATTCTGGTAAAACTGTGAAAATCAGTGCAGTCTCATTTCATGGCAGCTACATTTAGTGAGAGAAGTAATTTACTGATAACAAAGAATAAAAGAGGGATGATGGATTATGGAGGGGTTATAATAAATGAAAACAGTGCATTAAGGAAGCAAAACTGAGGGACTGTTATGTAAAGCTGGATTCTATGCATAAAGCTGGTATTTTAGTGGGACTGTTTTATGCTAAATTTACACCCAAGGATAGCTAAATGCAACAACTGTTTTTTTCTGATAAAGGAAGTTGGATTTACTCGCTGACGAGGAGGAGATTTTCATCGGGAAGGATGTACATTAGATACAAATACAGGAACCTATAGTTTGTGGATGGCTGTCTTACAAGAGCAGCAGCAAGTGCGACAATGCATCTGGCATATATTGCAAAGAATGCCTTCCTTAGTATGTCTGAGCCACGTGTATTTGTTGATGCGGCTCTGTATTTTGGGGAAACTCTGTAAAGATTGGGAAAAGATGTTCAAATCAGTGACAAATGATGGCGTCTCGGTAGTTTAAACTTTTTAACTGCTTGTTATCTGCGCTGTTTCACCTGCATCTACGAGAAATCTCTAAAAAGCTCTAATCAGATGGTGTGACGCTCGTGTAATACACCTTTTCCAGAGAAATTGGGCATGCTTAGTGAAGAAACAAAACAGTATTTACCTGTGTGAAAAGCCACAAAATCAGCAGACACATTTGCAGTAGGAAAGACAATCTGTCATTTGCGGTTCTTCTTCTGAAAATTGTTTTAGGAGCAGTTTTTCCAACTGTTTATGCGTTACAGTGAGGTTATTGTGCAATTGCAGTTCAAAATAACACCAAAGCTGGTAAGATAACCGTTTTTATGATGTTAGAGCTTTTTGAGCCAAGACCAACCTAGCGTTTATACACAACAGTGACATGGTTGAAAATGCCAGCTTGTGCAGCGCTGGTGACACTGTCTTGCGTTTACAACCACTTTATCTTCCTGTTCTTCTTTTGTTCTTCCATAGATGGTGATTCCGGGGGTGGGTGAGCACCCTCTTCAGTACAACTACACATTTTGGTACTCCAGACGGAACCCAGGGAGGCCGGCCAGCACTCAGAGCTACGAGCAGAATATCAAACAGATCGGCAGCTTCGCCTCGGTCGGTCATACCCTCTTCAGCGCATATTCAAAGTTGTTTCCTCCTATAAAATCCTAGCTCAACTTCTGTATCACACTTCCTCAATTAGTTTCCTCCACTGACTCTAATATTGACGCTGTCACGTCTAGTTGGGGAGATGCATTTTCCCAATTAGATACCGTCTTTTTCCCCTAAGGAAAATGACTCCTGTAATTATCTCAGTTCATAAATGCCGTTGTTCACACGGAAAAATTAAAAGTGGTAAAAGAGCAGCACCTATAGAAGCATGTAAACCGTCTGTTAGTGTGTTTTCTGGGGAGTTAGACACCTTTAAAGTTCAGTCCCAGCCTGATTAGGTTATTTGTTCCTATTTTCCAATGATGATCCTTCCATATTGTATTTTGTTGTAAACTACATTTTCACTTGGGCTACATTGTAATAGATATTTGAATTAAGAATTATTTATTGTTGGTAAACAATGGTGGTGGTAAATAATGAAACAGACAGCCACATTCACAGTTAAAGGAGGGTGTGCACACTTGTGCAGGGAGATTATCTGTTTATTTTTACTTTCCCATGATTTTTATTTATTTATTTTGTATTTGAGTTGTGCATGTTCTAGACACATTAATGGTGGAAAATGTTTATAAATGATTTATCTTGGTCATGCTTTTTTATATCACAAAAACATGGCATTTGAACAGGGTTGTGTAGACTTTTTATATCCAGTTTATTAAAAAAAAAAAAAAAAAAAACAAATGGATGATTTTGGGGTGCATAATGTATATTTTCGTTAAATGGCTTAAACTTTTCCGGGCAGTATCAACTTTTTTACATGTTCTGTCTGACCTCTGTCCATGTTGATGAAGGTAATCCGCCTTCCTGATGATGTCATACATTTCTCCCCAAGGTGGAGCAGTTCTGGCGTTTCTACAGTCACATGATCCGACCCGGCGACGTAACGGGCCACAGTGACTTCCATCTCTTCAAAGAAGGCATCAAACCCATGTGGGAGGTGAGAGTGTCTTGTTTTTTAGATTGTGGTAGGATTCAATACTATTCTAATCTGACTGTTTGTGTGTAAAGGATGACGCCAACAAGATGGGCGGCAAGTGGATCATCCGTTTGAGGAAAGGTCTGGCGTCCCGCTGCTGGGAGAACCTGATCTTGGCCATGCTGGGAGAGCAGTTCATGGTTGGCGAGGAGATTTGTGGTGCTGTCGTGTCAGTCCGCTTCCAGGTAGTCACACAAACACACATATAGGAAGAGTGCAACACTCTATTTTTACATGTACCATTCTACCCAGAGTAACGATTTATGTAGTTTCACCATTATAACTACAATGCGTTCCGCGATTAAACAACTTTTTCACACCTATGCGCTCAACCGACACCTTGTTTGGTCTTTGCTGCATGCAGGAGGACATCATCTCCATTTGGAACAAAACAGCCAGCGACCAGGCCACCACGGCCCGCATCAGAGACACACTGCGACGAGTCCTCAACCTGCCCCCCAACACCATCATGGAGTACAAGACGCACACAGACAGCATTAAGTATGTATGTCTCCCACCTCTTTTTATTACCTCTATCACGCACCACACATGCATGCACATACTTTATACATTTTTACTCTTATAATTGGTGCAGTGGAAACACAAAGCTAAGTTACTGATTCATCACTCAAGTCATTTCTCAAACAGCCTTCCAATATTGTCAAGGAAATAAAAGTTTTTTTCTTACAGTGGATAACGTACTGTTACACTTGTATGTTCAAATGAAACTTGGAGACATTGTGAATTTTTTTCACTGTAATTTAACACAGTTCCCGGGTGTTTTAATACCACGTGACATGCTTTTGTCAAACTACCCCAAAGATAAAGAATTACAGCATAATTTAAACTCCTTTTTTAATAGCTTCCCAAAACTTACCCTGTTTTGATACTCTCATCAAAATGGCCCCGCCCATTCTACTGCAACATAAGGCTTTCATTACCATGACAACCGGGGGCAGAGCTAGGGGGTTGTGACTATGAGAGTGGTTTCTATTTGTGGAAGTGTAGCCCCTGAGTATGTGGGGGCAAAAAAAGCAAAAGATAAAATAATTTTAACTGCTTGTTATCCAATAAATAAAAATCCAATAAAATCATTTTTACTGATGGAGGCAGCACTTCCTTGTCAATTAGTATTTGGATCCATGCATGCAGTGCACACATCGCCAAATACAAATACCCCTTACCCCACATGTCAACAACTTGGCCGAACATTCGAGTTTGTGCCAGTTAGTAGAAGCCAATGCTGATAATGCTGTTAGCTCATGCTAATTTGTGCTAACACTGCAGCGTTGCTTACTTTCTTCGCTTCTATTCAGTCCAACGGCCAAATGAGGGCTGTATCTTGGAAATAGCCGATTTTTGCCCAGCCTAGCTGTCAAGTCACGGGGGCCGAAATTTGACATGGGGCAGGCGGTATTATGTAAATTGGTAAATCACAATCTGGCAAAATTCACGACGCTTGGCTCGCAGGCCCATTTTTAGAAATAGGCCGATAACAAAAGATTTACTGCCTTGTTTAATTTCAAACCTGATGGGTAAGCAGGCATTCCAGAGACACAACTATTGTATCCAAACAATTACAATTAGAAGTCACATTTTCATAGTATGTCCCCTTTAATATTTAAATAATGTCATATCTGCAACAACATGTTAAAGGCGGGAAACACACTGACCTCTAAATGTGAAAAATTGGCATTATTAAAACAAATATATATTTGGTGATGATTAAAAATGTTGCCCCTTAATTTTTATTGAACAATTATTAGACCTTCCACCGTCTAAAAATTACAATAATATACAAATTACAAATAAACCTTGATTAATAGTGTTTGAGAAAAGAATTAAGGACATCTCTAATTTCCACCCCTACTACAAAAATTCTCCTCACTTCTACAGGCAACTCCCACATTGAATTATTAGTAAATCATCCCCAAATGCATCTCTTTTTTGTCTTATTATTGTATATGTTTTCACAATTATGTTTTGTAGCATGTTGATATTTGTTTGTGTTGCATATACAGTACTGTTTCTCCCAACCTTTTTTGAGGAATAGCACTTATTTTACATGAGAAATCCCACGGCACACCACCAAACAAAAATGTCAAAAGGTACATCTAGTGGTACCTCTACTCACGAGAGCCTCAATGAGTTTTTCAAGCTGTCACAAGCCAAATTTTCTTGTTACGAGCGAACTTCAGCTACAGCCACCACAAGAGTGAAGTGTAAACAAAAGGTGCAATTAAGTTACTGTCATGCTTTCACGTGGACAAGGAGAGTCACAGTCGCCAATGCTCTTTCAGGCGTTTATTGAATGGGACAACAGTCAAACACCCAAAATAGAAAATGAGAACATTTGCAAGAAGCTGTTGTAGACCACAACTCACACACAGACTAATTAGCCAACTCTACTCAACCTTCTGATGTCACTTATTAGACCACGCTCTTTAAAGACACATACCCAGCACTCAAATGCTACAGTGCGTACACTTAATAAAACCAGTCTATTTCTATACAGTGCTGTTTGGCTTTATTGACATGGGTAACAAAAATATTGGGGTGTTTTTTTGGGCAGGCTAGAACAGAGTAAAGGCATTTCAGTTAATTTAAACATTGAAAATGATTTGATATACAAGTAAATGAGTTACAAGCTTGGTCATGGAACAAATTAAACTAAGTAAACTATAGTCTGTCATCTAGGGCTGAAACGTTTAATCAAATAATTTGATTTCAAAAAAGTCTGAAGCCAAATGTCGGCCTCTAAGCTTTGCAGTGATAATTTTCCCAAACATACTGATGTTACTGCAGACTCACGCAACATTCCTTGTAGAAATACGTGTCACGATTGTGTTGAGCCAGGAGCAAAGAGTGTGTAAAAGACTGACAAAGTTCAGATTGGGATCATTTCACACTTATAAAGAAGATCACAAATTGCAATGTGTCACTGCGAAGCAGAATTAACTAACGTACCACAAGAGTACGCCGATGATCGCCAACACACGGTATCGATGTTAGCTAATTTAATATAGCCTACCACTGCAAATTAACAAAATAAAGACATAATAAGCACATGCATAATAAACATACATAAACGAGCTGACACAACCATTGTTGGGAAAGTTACTGTACTTTGGAATTGTAGTTGGTTACAATTACAAATTACCCTGTTGAAAATAAAATAGTAGTATAACCATTTCAATTACTTTGTCAATGTTATATAACTAATTGCATTTGATTATATTTTGATGACTTAATTTTGAATGAAAAATACAAATTAAAAAATTATAATTATAAAGATGAAACTGTTCAAAAGTTAATGTTCTTTTATGTGTTAAAAGTTGTGACTATGAGTCTAAGCCTTTCTAAATCAGACAAATAGATAGCACCACACGGTGATGCTTCAAGGTCATATTTGGAAAAATCCAGTGCCATGAAAAGGTATTAGCCCCCTTCTCAAATTCTTATTTTTGCATAGTTTCCCCCTTTAAGATCATCAAACAAATGTAAATCTATCCATCCATCCATTTTCAGAGCCGCTTATCCTCACAAGGGTCACAGGAGTGCTGGAGCCTATCCCAGCTAACATCGGGCAGGAGGTGGGGTACACCCTGAACTGGTTGCCAGCCAATCGCAGGGCACATATAAACGAACAACCATTCGCACTCACATTCACACCTACGTGGAATTTAGAGTCTTCAATTAACCTACCACGCATGTTTTTTGGATGTGGGAGGAAACCGGAGTGCCCGGAGAAAACCCACGCAGGCACAGGGAGAACATGCAAACTCCACACAGGCGGGACTAGGGATTGAATCCCGGTCCTCAGAACTGTGAGGCAGACGCTCTAACCAGTCGCCCACCGTGCCGCCACACAAATGTAAATAGGAGGGGAAAAAAAGTTATCTGCTGCTGTGTAGAAAAAGTAATGGTCCCCTAAACCTAATAAGTGGTTGGGCCATCCTCAGTGGCAACAAGTGAAATCAAGCGTTTTCTCTAACTTGCAATGAGTCTTTCACATCTCTGTAGAGATATTTTGGCCCACTCTTCCTTGCAGAATTGTTTGAATTAAGCAAGAATTTAGGGTTTTCAAGCATGAATGGCCTTTTTAAGATCATGCCACTGCATTTCAACCAGATTCAAGTCTGGATTTAGACTAGGCTACGCCAAAACCTTAATTTTGTTTTTCAAGCCAATCAGAGGTTGACGTGCTGGTGTCTTGGATTGTTATCCTGATGCAGAACCCAAGTGCACTTCAGCTTGCAGTCACAAATTGATGGCTGAACATTCTCCTTTGGGATTTTCTGTTAAAGACTGGAATTCATGGTTCCATCAATCACAGCAAGTTGTCCAGGTCCTGATGGAGAAAAGCAGCCCAAGACCATCACACTACCACCATCATGTTTGACTGTTGGTATGATGTTGTTTTTCCGAAATGCTGTGCTACATTTATGCCAGATGTAATGAGACACACACCTTCCAAAAAGCAAATTTTTCCTATCTTCAGTGCATAGAATATTCCCCCAAAAGTCTTGGGAATCCTTCAGAAGTCTTTTCCCGCAAAATTAAGACGAACCTTTGTTCTTTTTGCTCAGCACTGTTTTTTTCCTTGGAACTCTGCCATGGATGTCATTTTTGCCCAGTCTCTTCCTTATTGTTGGTATTGTTGTTGTTATTGCCTCTTAACTGAGGCAAAGGAGGCATGCAGTTCTTTAGAAGTAGTACTGAGTTCCTTTGTGGCCTCCTGGCCTCATTGCTGTTCTCTTGGGGTAATCTTGGTAGGCCGGCCACTCCTGAGAAGGTTCACCACTGTTCCATGTTTTCTCCATTTGAGGTTAATGGCTCTCCCTATGCCGCGGTGGGCGACTAGTTGGCACATCTGCCTACAGTTCTGAAGACTGGGGTTCAAATCCCGGCCCTGCCTGTGTGGCGTTAGCATGTTCTCCCCGTGCCTGTGTGGGTTTTGTCTGGGTACTCCTGTTTCCTCCCACATCCCAAAAACATGCATGGTAGGTTAATAGATGACTCTAAATTGCCCTTAGGTGTGAATGTGAGTGCGGATGGTTGTTTGCCCTGCGATTGTCTGGCAACCAGTTCAGGGTGTACCTCAACTTTCTTCCGAAGATAGCTGGGATAGCTGGCTCCAGCACGCCCACGACCCTAGTGAGGATAAGTGGTACAGAAAATGGGTGGATGGGTCTCCCTACGATCCGCTGGAATCCTAAAGCTTTAGAAAAGGCTTTGTCACCCTTTCTAGACTGATGTCAATTATTTGATTTCTCGACTGTTCTTGAATTTGTTTGGATCGTGGCATTTTGTTGAAGCTTTTTTAGATCTTTTGTCCAACTTGATTTTGTCAGACAGGTTCTGTTTAAGTGATTTCTTGAATAAACAGGTCAGGTAATTAGGCTTGTGTGATCAGTGAAAATTCACCAGAAGTTGTGATTAGTCACAATTAATTCATGATTTAACAAAGCGGGTAATTACGTTTTCACACAGGGCCAGGTAGCTTTGAATAGTTTTTCCCTTAATTGAAATTATTTAAAAACAGCATTTTAAGTTCACTTGGTTATATTTGTCAGAGATTTACATTTGTGTGATGATCTTAAACATAAAAGTGGGGAAACTATGCAAAAATAATAAGAATTTGAGAAGGGTGCCAATACTTTTTCATGGCACTGTATGCCATGTTTGAGACTACACAGAACGGCACATGACCAGAGAGAGCCAATCACAAGTGTGTGCTTTAGAATGAGGAAGAGATTTTGCAGTTATTTTTCAAATGTAACTAAAATTGTAATCATGGAAGTTTCCAAAAGTAACTAATTTAATTACACATTTTCTCCCGGTAGTGTAATGGAATTACAATTACATACATTTTGTAATTAAATTACATAATGTTGTTACATGTAATTAGTTACTACCCAACACTGGCCACAACGGACGCCCAGGAATTAAACACAAATACTGGCTAATGGTTGGCCAGTTAACCTGAGCTCGCAGCAACCAACTCTAAACTCTCATTCGCTGACTCCCACATCATTCACCAGGTCAGGCCCCACACTGTCAAAGTTACAGATATTATAGTATGGACCATCAGGATGGCAACCCCATGTGGACAACAACAATACCTGCACCTCACGTACACATTTTTGTTTTGTTTCATAATGCAAAATATTTTTTTTTTATCCAATTAATCGGTAGAATAATTGATTTTAAAAAAAATTCAATAGCTGCAGCCCTGGTCAAGTCAATGTACCACAGTATTTCCATTTCTAGTTTTAAAGAGTTGATGAAACTAATTTCCTAATTTACACACTAGGTAGCAAAACTACACGATGCGTAGTAGTCTGTGGCTGTTTATGTTGAAGTAAACTCGTGGGAATCTGGAATGATCTGTTGCTCGTTTGCAGAGCCTGGGAAGACTTCCATGGTCTGGTGAATGCTAGCGGTGGACGTTAGCCCTACTGCCGCCACAGACCTCTGCAAGGTTGTCAACCGCTTCTTTCATTTGCTCCCACCCATTCATCCAATTTTGTAACGCAGCACTATAAAGCGCGCTTGTCGCATCTTTGCTTACAGGTGTGTTATGTAATGTTGCTGTGGTGGATGGCGAGGGCATATAACGTGTCCGGGTGGGGTGGAGGATACCCTCTGCGTGGATTAACCGAGCGAAGGCCGGGAACAAGAGACGGGAAGAGCATTCCTCCTTTTTCTCAGCTCGGGAGCGGCCAGAAAGCCCTTTGAGCAGAAGAGAGAAACTTGCATTATTTTTTTAGCTAACCAGAGGACCTATATATATATATATATATATATATATATATATATATATATATGTATATGTATATGTATATGTGTGTGTATATATATATATATATATATATATATATATATATATATATATATATATATATATATATATATATGTATATATATATGTGTGTATGTATATATATGTATATATACGTGTGTATGTAGATATGTAGATATAGATACACACACACTTTTATAGCAAGTTGTAAGCGTGGACTGGTGGTGTTCAGCTATTTGTTCAAAAGCTGTTGACAAAAATATTCTTGGCTAAATACATCAACCCTTTTTCGACTTTCATTGTGTGTTCACATCAGATGACTTGTTCTACTGCTTTCGGGACTCAAACAGGGTTTGTGGTAGATGTTATTTTAATGCTGTACTGTATTTTAACGACAATTCCTCTGTTCATTTCCAAATTTCTGCTGTTAGTGTATACTGTATATCTATAAAGATAGGTCATTAAAAATTCTTCTTCTCCTTCTCTGGCTTGGAAGTGGAATTCTAAAGGAGGAGGAGGGGGAAGATATATATATATATACGTATACACTGGGCATCTTATGAACCGACTGCCACGCTGTTCTTAACTAGTCCAAGGAATGGACTATGCTTTAATGTCGTGGACGAGCTAAAAAACAGACGCTCTCTGCTTTTACTATTTTGTAGTCCATGAAATGAAGCTGGGTATGGAATTCCACAAAAGTTAAGATTTTTTTTTTTTAAATTATTATTATTTTTTTCTCCATCTATTGGATACTGAACATAGCAAAACTGTAAGACCACCAGTGTTCGGTGGTGTGGTGACGGGTGCTGTTGTGTAAAAGGAGAGAGAGGTGCGATCGAGATGTACGCTTGATGGATAAAAGCAATAAATTGGAAAATATGCAGCTGCTGGTAACACGTGTCTGTGTCTTTAATACTTAAATGTTTGAGCTCTGTGGACTTTTATAGTCCCTGTAAAGTTAAAATGTAAATTTGACTGTTATCACTGACAAATTCGAATGATTACAAAAATTGTATATAAAAAAAAAACTCAAGCTGTTTTCATATACTACGGGGAGTCCACTGAATGTGCTGAAACCATGTCCTGCTCAGCATTCAATCAAATACCACTTCTTCCACCTGGAAAAATTTATATTTGGTCTTTTAGTGTCTTTTTTTTTTTTTTTTTTTTTTTTAATGCCTTCACATCAATACAAATCTGACAGGTGAGCCACTCGCTTAACAAGCAGCAGTTTCGCTAATATAATTGGCAAATATTCTTCCTAAAAGAGGCTTCAAGATGTTGATTGCCACTACCAGTTGGAGTTTACTGTCAAACCAACCACAAATCTAAGAGACTTAAACATTGTGTATTTGAACCAACCATAGCCTCCACAGAGGTGGGTAGTAACGTGCTACATCTATCCAACATCATGGATATATTGGACGTGTCAGAGTAGTGTAAATACATGCGTTTTACTTTTACTTGAGTATTTATGTGAAGAAGAATCTATAGTTTTACTCCGTTACAATGATGCACATCCCGCTCGCTCCTTTTATTTAACCATTATTGGGTGCACGATCTATTTTTTGACTCCATCTCCGACCTCCGTATAAGGACACCGTTGCGCCAATCAAAGTGTCATTTGACTTGGTGAATTCACCAATCAGACGGTGAATTCACCAATCAGCCAGTCACATGACCGCCCACAACCCCTTTGTAGGCCAATCAAAGTGACTCATTTTGGGGGGGGGTTAACACACCTGCGAGTGTTTAAAGACTGAAAAAGTAACAACTTTGTCATGAAGCTCTTAAATTGTGACTGCCCAAACTTGGATATTTCAGCCCACTTCTAACTTCAGAAAACACACCTTGCGGTAAGTTGCAGATGTTTCTATTGTTGTTTTGGCGGTGTATCTGGCAACATTAGCGTCTTCATTCGGTCGTTTTAGTGAATAAAGCAAATAATGTTTCTGCCGGGCCCAATGCACGAGTTGTTGGTTTTTGGGCAGGCAAATTTAAATGGCGGCAGGTGTGTGTGGACTCCCATATATTATTATTTTTTATTTTACTTCCTCGTCGTGCTCTGATTTAAAAAATAATAATAATAATCAGAAGTTACTCTTTACTTGAGCATTTGTTTTTCCACATATTTAGAGGAATACCTTTTACTTTTACATGAGTCATATTAGTCTAAAGTAACAGTACTCTTATTTGAGTACAATATTTGGATACTCTACCCACCTCTGAGCCTCCAGCAAGCATATAATGAAAAACACTCCATCCAGCTACACAGATAACCAAAAATTCCAAAGTGAATCTGAACATCTGAAAGTATGTTTGATAATAGTTTATTTTGGATATACGTAAGTGGTTGAAAACTCAAGCACCTCCTAGTTGTGGCTATTAGCTGAGACCGATGTGGTTGAATTGGAGTATGCTCGTCGTTTGTTCCTGGTCCCCTGCCCCCCGAAGATGGAAAATGGACAATAGCTAACATACTTATTAGCGCATTAAAATTTGTGTTGTCACAGCCCGCAACCTTGCACCAACTTTAAGAGCTTCCACAGTAATGCATGAAAAGTCTTTTTCATCAGCGCAGTGCACTGTGATGCCCAGACCCAAGGCCCATGTGATTCAGTTTGCTTTTGAAAAGGATCTCACTCACAAATTGCAGTCTGAGTGGAAGGATGCAGCGTTGATGAGAAGGTTCAGCGCGGAGAGACTGTGCCTCACGCTATTTTTATGTACAACTCAAAGTAGGTTCCAAGTGTGTGTGTACATGTGTTGGCAATGCATGTGCCTCTGTTGAGCCCCTAAACCGCACCCGTCGTGGTGCGGTTTCAGTTTGAGAGATGCTTCTGGTGCTACATCTCATAAGTTGAACACTCACGTGATTTGTGGATCATTGAAGACTGCCAGACTGGTGTTTGTAACTGATCATACTTGCTGTTGTTGGTTAGGTTTAACATGATGATTATGTGTGTCAGTGCTTTGCAAAGTACGCTATAGAAGTGGTCCCCAACCAACGGTCCGCGGACCGGTACCGGGCCGTGAGGCATTGGTTACTGTGCCGCAGAGAAAGAATGACCAATTTATATAATTTCTGTTGTATTGCAATTCACATGTCAATGTGTTTTATTTTGAAAATTGACTGGATCTTCTCTGCCGCAACAGCTGCGTGTCTCAAATGACACGTCGAGACTGCACAGAACGCTTCCGTTTCCGGTCCCAGCCGGCTGTAACGGTTCTGTTTCCGGTCCGAGCGGGCTGGCTAACGGCGGCAGAGCTCAAAGAACGAAATCATTTCATAAACTAATTCAATTTACTGAAAAGATTAGTTCTTTTGAACGAAACGTTCGCGAACAAAACAACACTATATCAGGAGTCCTACTTAAAATCCGGGTTTATTGCAACAGTTAACTCTCACGCGCCAAGTCCGCTCCGATACAGTTGTAGGTTGCTGCTCGACACAGGCAGAACTACTTTTACGGGGTTAAAAGTCTACTCTCATTGAGGAGCTATGGTACTGCAGTCTGGCCTGGCTGCCTACAACAACTTCGACACTGAGCTATAGGATTATCAAAAATATGAAGGCTACCGTATTATTACCGTAAGGTAATAATAATTGTGCCCCCTACATGAATTTTATGTGCCCCCCTTAGGATGGAGGTCTGGCGCAAATGTTAGTGTTTTTGTACACAATACTGTACTCTTGGGTGCAACCTTTCTAGTTAAAATACATTTAAAACAACATTTTTTGGAACGTAACCGCTAACGAGAAAGACGGGGCCTTCCTGCTGCAAGACAGAAGCTCGTGAAGGTGTAAAGTGAGTGTGGGAGAGAGAGAGAGCACGCATTTAAAGGCACAGCATGTAAATGTACTACTGTGTGTGTGTGTGTGTGTGTGTGTGTGTGTGTGTTAATTGCATTTGGTTGTCCAGTGTTTTGGGATAAGAGCATGGTCACAGAACGAATTAAATTCATATCTGAAGGCACCGATGTACTGTCAAACGAATGTCCACTTTACCCATCATTCGTCAATCCTTCAGCTCATCTCAAAGAACATGTAATTCTGTAAAAAGATCAAATGAACAGGAGTGTTAATCAGCGTGTAGCGTTGGATATCATTTCAAGAAAATAATGAATTGGATAGCTAATCTTTTAAAAACAGGAATGGGCATAATATGCATAAAACATTCGTTCTCAACCGGTTTGCTCTCTAAAGAAGTGAATTTAATGACGGCTGTGGGATGTGCGTAATTTCTCTTCAGACACACTGCTCTTCCAAAACATGAGATTAAAACATATTCAGAAAATGTTTCTTTCCCAATTAATCAGTTAATTGACTGTTAATGTTCTGCATAGTCAATCTAGGTAATATAGCCAAATTCTCCTTCCATGTATAAAAACATTCTACTTTAACCTTTTTTTTTTCCCTTGAAAACATGCTTACCAGTAAGAATGTGGCTGCCAGTAGCAACAGTTTGGTTTGTGAATCCATGTCAAGTGGCACTGAAACATTAAAATAGATGCACAAATACAAGTGTCATCCATCCAAAACTTGTACGAGCATACGAACAAATATCTAATATAATAAATAAATAATATCAAATATCAGTATCTGCATTAGAGAAACTCACCCTCCATCCCGAAGTATTCATGGTCCATGTTATGCTCTTGCTGAAAGCCAGGCCACTTCTTCCATATGGTACCGATATTCTCACCGATATTGGAGACGATCTCATTAAAACAGAACAACAACCAACAGTGACAATATATCTGGTTTGTTTGCTTAAATACTTGGTTTTAATGAGGGAACGATACCTGGAATTGCTGATTTGACAAGCAGCGGCTAGGGCAACATGCGCTCTGAATTCGGACCGCAGACAATCCCTGGGAGTCTTTGACTTCAAAAAGAGGCGTGAACATGCTCCACCTGGCCACACAAGGCCCACATACACACAGGGACACAAAATAGTGACTCAGAGACGGGCTGTGAATTTGGTACCTGAGCTTTCAAGTGGGGACTTAATCCACCTCTTAATAACACCACCGCCGTGTCACAATTATAGAAACCGTCAATACTATACAAAAACCCAATATAACAGCATGTAACTGTGACACGTTCATCTGGAGCAGTTCAGAATCAATATTTATCTGATAACATGACCGAAGCAGAAAACATTTATATAAAATACATCATATTTACCAGAGATGCTGATTATTAAATGTATTAATGTTTGCAGATCGCTACAGATGTTTTTTGCGAGTGGAATTTAGCCAGTGGTGGGAAGTGACAAAGTACAAATGTTTAGTTACTGTACTTAAGTAGATTTTGGGGGGAATTGTCTCTAGTGTATGTAGTAGTGCTGTCAATTGATGAATTTTTAAAATACAAATAGCCACGCTATTTCATTTTGATTAATCACAGGTGCCAAATATACCACACATAGTATCACATTTTGCTTTCAGATGGTATTTTAAACTTGTTGTGCTTCGATGGAAAGAGAGTTCACTACTGGACTATATGGAAATTCTTTTTTTTTTTTTTTTTTTTTTTTTTAAATTCCCCCCGAAAGTCCCATCGGGGTGACTTTGAAGCAAAATTTGCCACCGAGCAGACCAATTGAAGTCTCCTCACTCATCTTTGCACTGGCAAACCTGTTAACCTGATCACTGACCTTATAGCAACATGCATTTCAGATATCCATCCGCGGTTAAGGTAAAGGAGTGTAAAATGGTCAAAATAAACTGTGTGATTCATCTGAGTTAATACATGTTTAATGTGATATTTTTTGTGATTAATCATGAGTTAACGCTTTCATTTTGACAGCCCTAGTACATATTTATTTTTCTCACAACTTTTTACTTTTGCTCCTAATCCCCCCCCCATTTGAAAACAGGTAATTGTACGTTCTACTCCTTACTTTGTCACAATAAGGTGGTAAAACAAATTACATGTTGTGAATAAATGACATGGAAGAAGTATTAGAATTTAGTTTGTAAACGTAGGTCAGTGCTTGTGATAGTGTTTAGGCCACCACTGGAAGAAAGACTATCTCCTTGCGGAACCCTGCAGCGAGCGACCTGGCAACCACGAACGCCGGGCTTGATGCTTGGCTGCTCCCATTTTCAGCTGTCATGATTCCACAGCACCAAAAGTGTTGTTTTCTCACTGTCACAGGAGTTCAAACTGGGACAGGCTTTATTGTGGCACAACGGAGTGAATATTTATACCAAGTAGATCATACAAATCACCGCCAGTTCTGTCTTAATTAGACATCCGGCGTTGCTTCTGGAAAACTCTAAAATTGACATCCAAAAAGGCCTGGGCGGCCCAGAGCTGGCCCAAGACATAAGTGGACTGAGCACATAATTAGGGCCCAGTGGCCACTAGGGGGCCCCCGAGAGCAATTAACAGTCAACAGAGCCTGGAGTGTTGAGGATGAACAGAGTTAAAAAAAAAATTTGAATCAGTGGTTTATTTTGTTTTATTTTTTCTCAAGCTTTTGGTCACTTACATCCTTATTTAAGTATTTGCTAGACATGACATGTTTTTGCTTTACTTGCACTACAAATCATTTTTTTCATTTTGCTATTGCAATTTAAAGAAAAAAAATAATAATAACAAAAAAAATAATAATAATCACCCTTCTGCATTCTATCTGTGTCTACACTCACGGCTGACAACAAGGCGCTCGAAAGCAGCACCAGCCCAAAGCCCCGGTACACACGCTGGCTGTCACATCTTCCTTTTTTTTTTTTTTATATTACCCTCGCCTTTCACCTCTCCATGACGTCCTTACACTCACAGCCGAGGCACTCTGAAGCAGCAATGCATAATGTATTTAGAAACAAATCTCTGAATTCACTTTACAAGGTCTTTAACATAACAATGTTTCTTCTTTTCTTTTCCTTTCGGTTTGTCTCGTTAAAGGTCACCTCAGTAGTGCGGGCCATCTTTTGCCTGGGCCTCAAATCCGATTTAGGCTAGATAAAGAATGAATTATTTTGGTGTTGCCATCCTCCCATTAGTTAACTTTCCCATTAGGAAGGAAGTCACATTCCTTCCCTCTCAGTTCAGTGCTGTCAATTGTGGCTCCACGCAAACAGCTGCTTAGTGCTAGTTTAGACCACTGCGGAGCTGTGTGGCTCTCAGTTCTATTTCCTGCTCTGGGAGCGACACGGAAAAAGGCTCACATGACACGTGCCGTCTGGGGAAGTTGAAATAACTGTCTCACCATGAGCGCAAAAGGCTTAAAACCTTCATCCCAGCATATTATAAATGATGTCGTAAAGAGAAAGGCCGCAGTTGTCAGCGTGGCTAAAATCAATTTGCTCCATGCAAGTCCGCTATCTTAGTGCTATAGACGGGTTAATGAAACTAGCGTTGATGTAATTGTAACCGTTTAAGCAATGGATACTTGAACAAAAAAATGACGCAGCAGCACATGCATACAGACAATATAACACTACTCCCAGCCAGACGTATATTTTTTATTCCCTGCGAAAAATGCAGCTGTTGGCCATGGCGTGCACACCAGAAGGAGCAGCACAATGTCAATGGGCATTCAAGTATGAAATCATGATGTACAAACAATTGAATTATTTGCATTGTGTTTAATTATGTTATCACTGTACAGTATGCTTTTATGAAGAACTATACGTGTGTTTGTGTTTTTTGGGGGACTGGAATGGATTAAAGACATTTTCATTTATTTCGATAGGGAAAGATGATTTAAGATATGAGTAGTTTGAGTGAAGAGCGTAGTCATGGCCCAAATTTAACTCATAAGTCAAGGCTCCACTGCATTAGCTCCGGTCTGGCCTACCTTTGGTGCACGGTGCCAATGAGTTGCTTCTGACCCGTGTAGGCGCTTATTTCCATGAGGCAGCAGCCCAGGCAGCAGGCGTCCATCCTGAGAGGTCTGTCGAAGTAGAAAACCTGCTGCCCTCGGTGGTCGAAGCCCTGCAAGGAGCAAGACCGAGCTGGACCACAACACTGAAGGCACACACATGAACTCTCTGAAAGCAAGGAGGGAAACGGGAAGGAAATGATGTCAGGTTAAAAGCACATGGAAATACATGTGCGGTTGTGTGTGTGTTAGTACAGCTGTGTTTGCATTTATAAGTGGGGATGGGAGGGGTGGGTTTTTGTATTTTTAATACTATTTTGTCTCTTTTTATCTCTCTAAACACATGTTGTGTTTTTAATGTATGAAAAGTGCTATATAAATTTATATTTTGATCTGATTTCATTTACATGTGTTGCAGCACCGTTTGTGTTCAGATATCCATTGGTTGAAGGGTGACAACACTGCCACATAGAGAGTGGATTTAGGGGTTTACGGGTCACTCGTATGTGAAACCATGACTGTACTATTGATGAACCTCATGTGAAGGTGGTTTTTTTGTGTTGAATAATTTAAATACTGCATACATTTTATGTAACATAGGTTCATGATTACGTACATGCTAGATCAGGGGTGTCAAACCCATTTTTGTCACGGGCCACATCGTGGTTATGACTTCCCTCGGAGGGCCGCTACAACTGTGAACCCATATAAATGAAAGATTACCTCATATACTGTAATTACATACAGTATACACAACTGGTACATACAGTTGATGAATAACCAGTTTTGAAATCAGAAGCCTATAAAAACATGTTTTTTGACTTACATTTCTTTTCAAAGTGGGATTGGTAACAAAAAAATGCTTGCAAATATCTCAATGGTATTACACCAGAACACATGCAATTTGGATTTGCTTTCGCGGGCCACATAAAATGATGTGGCGGGCCGCATCTGGCCCCCGGGCCTCCAGTTTGACACCCGTGTTCTAGATGGCTGTATTTGGTGCTTTATGATCCTGGCATTTACATGCAATTATAAACCCCTTTTAGAGTGGGCATCATTTATTTTCGGTCTTCGCGGCAGGGGTCGGTCCAATCCTCCACGAATAGCGGGGTTTCACTGTGCACACTAGTACTTTTCTTTCTAAGTGACACCAAACTTTTGAATAATAGGATAGTTCAGTTGTGTGATGGTACCTTCCACAGCCACAAACAATTGTGATCTGCTGGCTCCTGTGCCAATGCTGTAGATCCTCTGTGGAACACACTGTGGACCTACAACCAGGAAGCATTCATTTGAGACCTGACCTACAGACACACTCTTGCAAAAAGTGGACAGCACTCACCCTGAAGTTGTGGTCTTGCATTGATATGAAACTGACTGACTTCATCCAACACACTCAAAGAGTTTGACGAGCCTCCTGCACCCTCCTCGCTCCTCAGCAGACCTGGGACCAGTTTGCCAGACATTTGGAGAGGTTTGCATCTGGGTGAGTGAGGGTGGCACTCGCACACAGGATTGCATTTGTTCTGGAAGGCTCGGAAGATCATGCGAATGTGATTCTCTCGCTCCAGTCGGCCATAGGGAAGAGGCTGATTGGTCACGGCGGACATGACCTACAGTACATGGACATATACTGTACCTGTATGATATTTGAAAAATCTCACGACACACTACCAAAAAATGTACAATGAAATGATAATTGTCTCAATTTACTCACAAATTTTATTTTGCAACTTTCTTTTCACAAGAGTGGATATTTAAAAAAAAAAAAAAAAAGGTATTATCAAATCATGTTCTTGTAACTTTCATTTTTTTCCATCACACTGTTTTTTTTTAATAATAGTACCACGTTATTCACATAACATTGTTATTCTCATAAACCTAGATATTTCCTTTCTAAAATTATTGTTCTACAATGTTATTGTAATTTTCATTTTTTTTGTAACACAAAAAGAACATTTTTGAATAAAAGTACGACCAGATTGTCATATCTTTTTGGTTTTCTTGTCATAGGTGTACTTTTTTGCAAGTTGCTCCTCTCATGTACAGTAATGCTAGTTTGAACCACAGAGACTGAGGTTATGTCATCATTAATGGCTGTAGATTTTCATCCAATATCTACAGCATACACCCATTCACCTTGTTTGTAAATTTGAAATAAAATGGTGATGCATTGTATGTATAGTTAATTTGTAAAAATTTATTTAAGATACAACCACAGGACCTTACTCTCGTAAAAGTAGACCTTTATCATCGTAATATTACACATTTATTTGCTTTAAATTTTCATTTCACTTTTTTGTCCGAACATTACAACATTCATTCTGGAGCCTACCCCAGCTATCTTCGGGCGAGAGGCGATGTAAACCCTGAACTGGTCGCCAGCCAATCGCAGAACATTACAACAATTTTCTCGTAATATTATGACTTGCTATATGACATCTTTATTGTCAAAACTTTACAATGTTTTTTCCCCATATCATAGGGTAGTACTTGGAAATTTCAATTTAAAATTATCTCACTAACGCTCATCATGGCTCTTGTTAGGCTTTGCCAAATCATGTGCATAGATGCAAAGAATCACGAAATGATATCATTTTCATCTCCAGACGTTGTGCCCGAGATGAGTTTGTTGACATTCTACAACACTATCATTAATCAAGTTTGTAGCATTGTAAATTCTAAATCCAGACATTAATCTGCTACACGAGCATTAAAAGTGAAGTAGTGTAGTAAAAAAAAAAATGTTTTTAGAAGTTCCTTCCTTACCTTCAATGGCCAGCCTCCTTCCTAGTTACAGACATATAATGTAAGTGTGAGAAGGACCAAACTAGCTGTGTGTCCATGATGTCAAGACTGGGTTCGGTTTGTTTAACACCAACCTTCTTGTCCCTCTGTGTGTGAATATTCACATAGCAATGTTTGGCTTAGTGACTGTGTGTCTAAAGATCTGCTTTCCCGCCTCTGCTGCCATGCCAACCACCCGGATCTGCCTTTTGTAGGGCCCGAAAGGCACCACTCAGCCGTATGATTGAAGTCCTGCTTACATAGGTGGGGGGCACTATCTCTGTTTGTTGGCGGTAGGACAGTATCTCGCTATCTGTTAGGACTTGGCTTGGAGGTGCCAAGGTGGCAGGTTGAAGAACAAACATACGTTGGCACTGGTGGTGTCAGTTAGAACAATTCCCTTGAGCAAGGCAGAGATCAGGGTAGCCTGTCAAAAATATAACAGCAAAACATACATTCATTCATCTCTGTACCGCTTAAAACAAAAAAACAAAAACCAAAATCAATAAACCTAAAACAAAATTTAGAAGCAGAATGTTGTTGAAATAAATTATTTTTGCAATAATTCATTGAAGACTCCAAACTGTTGCCCTAATGAAACCTTTAATAAAATTGCAGAAATTTTTAAGGAACATTTTAACACTGTGAACTCTCATAAAAGTATAACATGAAATCATCCACCAATCTAAACCATAAACCAATAATTACAGACTAAACTTTTGAATAACCAGTGTCAAGCATTAAGCCCAAAATTATTAATACTCTTGCATAATTTGGGGTCAAAAGCAATTTTTATGTGGTGAATGGGTGTCATTTGACGACGAAGTGTCAAAAGGCTGTAGACTACATTTTGTTGTTGCTATTTTCATTTTTATTGACATTTTGGCAGAGTTCAATGTGCAAAAGTATCTTCAAAGCATTACTAAAGATGTAAACGTGTGGTTGAGTTGAATTTTCTAGCTCAGCGCTCCCCAACATTTTTTTGCACAATGAACTGGGGTCACGTAAAGCATTCTTTTGACGAACTGTCTTAGAAACAAATAGAAATGAATTATTTAAAATATAACTCACTGAATGTGCTATAGTTGTTCTAATTAGTGGGAGCTGCGCTTGTTTCTCTTCAACGAGCCGGTCCCAATTTTGGGTGGTAATGGGAGACAACGACACACTTGTTTTTAGTCCAAGTACACAATTTCTTATAGTTATTTGCCTTTTTTGTGTGTGTTAGTTCCACCTAATAGTTGCCCAATCATTCAATGAGAACAAGAAATTGGCCAGGGTTTGGACAATTTTACGCTAATTTGGTAGCAGCTGGTCAGTTGATGGCTAGCTGGCTAAAGTTAGCATTGAGTATTAGCATTGTGAATCACTGCTCCTTCTTGTCAAACAGAAGAAACCAAAGGAACTCAAACACACAACAGCTGTCACCGGACATCCAGATAAAAGTCCTTTCACAAAAAAGCTGGTGGCTATCAGGTGAAATTCAAGCCTTATTTTTCAGTCAACATTTTATGAGCTATGAGGTGTTTGAGAGGTTATCTTGCACCGTAAGTGAAAATGTAGTAAAATGTAAACTTTCCAACAAGAAAAAAACATCAGAGAGTACCCTGCACATAAAATCTTTGAGAAATTAAGATGTACCATGACATGATTACTTTTATTAAAGGCAGCAATTCTCAACTTTGACCTATAAATGCACCATGAGGTTGAGCAGATTACACGGTTTGTCAGTTTACGATTGTACCAACGTATAAGGTAAAGTAAAGACAATACGGCGAGTGGTTCTGGAGCCATTAAAATCTACTCGATTGTGAATGTGTTAGTAGCCTACAGGTAACTAACGCAAGTACAAATACTGATACATATACTAATGTGCGATTATACTATATGTTGTGATGGAGCAAGATTGTATGACTTGATTTAAGACTTGCTTAACCCCAAGTAATGGCTTCCTTGAAATTTAGTGGGGACTCGACTTGATTTTTGCTGCTTTTAGGACTTGCTTGAAACTTGATGAAACAGATTTGAGACTTGCACATACAATATGTGACTTATTTCCACCCACTTCAAACATTCTACAACTGCAGAATTTACAGAACTTTACACCACTGTTAAGTATTATGGCTCCTGTAACTGTGCTATGGATCTTTTCAACACCAGGAAAAAAATAAATACAATTTTTACAGTGGCACACAGACCCACATCAGCCAGTGACGTGTCAGTCATCCTTGGTTATCGCCGACCAAAACTGATGCATAGGTTTCAACCTTGAAAGGATGAACGTGGTGATCCGCTTCACCCCAGCAGGTCCCACTCATGGGTCGGGTAGCTTCGTGAGATTATTTGTCATGGGCAGGTACTTCTTTGGATCCCCCAGGAAGGGATAAGAAGGAGGCCGGTTGAAGTGGCCCAACAGGAAGATCGCAATGGTGCCGACGAAAAAGAGCAGAGCCATGAAAATGAAGCAGACCCGGTCAATGACCCGGGCAACCTGGATCCACTCTTCATTCTCCTGAGAGGTACAACAACATTATCACTACTAGTCTGTCGTGAATGTCGGGTGTTCCACTCCACACCTCGTTCCCACACAGGAGTTGTCAGATTTCTGTCAGGGCTAAATTCTGTGCTTCCAATTTTCCGTTCCCAGTGGACAAAGCAAGGACCATAAAGCTTGCTTACATAGGTTTGGTGTGGAATACCTTGACTAGCTCTGACCCCGATCAAACATCAGATATAGTGATGAAAAAACAACTTACGTTTTGAAAATTGTTGTGCTGTTTTGTCATCTCAGCGATTTGTGTACACGAAGCAACACATTGCTTGAGTTCAGGGGCAGCTTTTGCCAAGCTCACACTAAGTTGCTCTGCCGTTCCCCCTTCCAGTCCTTTGTCTAGGTGCAAAGCAAACCTGAAATCAACGCCCTCAAAAGTAGGATGTAAGTAGGAACCAACTCATCAGCATACTTACTCAACGTCTCAAACACTGACTTCATTAGTCCGTTTCTCTCTCTGAGTTGGGAAAACATGAGTTCAGTCCGAGCTGTTTTTAGTATATATTCCTCTGCCTTATTAATCAGCTTCATCGAGCTGCGGCGCCGGCATGGGACCAGTTGTACTTCGTTGCTATTGTTGACTTTCGTGTCACTATTGGCGGTTTCAGCGGAGGTGTCATGATCTGGCGTCCACGGCTGTATGTGCATCCTCAGCAGCTGAGGCAGAACGTTCAGAAATATCTGAAGGGGAAAGTGACACATGATTATCCAAATCCATGGATGGTTCCATCCTTTATTTGTTACTTATTTCAAGGCACACCTATCCATTTCTATGCTACCTAACCTGTTCTGGGATAGAGTACAAGCTGGAGTCCACCTCGGTTGACTTGGACAGAAGGCAAAGGCGAACTTCATTTTCAAGCTACAGTATGTGAACCACTACACTACAGATCGGCCTCATGTTCAGGCCTTTGTGCGGTCTGGGATGACGCTCCTTAAACATGAAAAGCACCCAACACTTCCCCACTTCAGCAATGGAGGCAGACAAGGAATTTCTCTGACAGGAAGAAACTTGTGGGGCCAAAAAGGTACAGTTTTAAAATTCTATTTTCCAACCATAGAACAACCAACCGAAGATATAGAGGAGGGACATTATGGGAAATGTGTCAAATAACTAGATAAGCTTTATCAGAGTCAATACTTTAAGCCTGTTATTAAATTTAAAGATGGTTTTGTCTCCAAAGGATGATATCTGGACCCAGTGACGCATGGCCCCACCTTTCTGACTTTGTCCGACATCACGTGAGTGTTTGGAGTTCTCAGGGAGATATTGAGATTGATCACGCAGTTCATCACCACCATGGTTGTCACGGACATCACAAACATCAGATACCTGTGGTGGAAGATGAACGTCATCATAAGGTGTAAATGAAATCTATCAACTAAAGTATGCTCAGACTTACTTTCCAATAAGAGGAACCGCCTTGGACGTCTCTGGAACCTTTTTGGCAATGAGGAAGAGGAACACAGTTTGGCCTAGAAGAGTGGCAATAGACATGGTACACTTCTGACCACCAGCTGCGAGAGAGAGAATACAAAGTATTTGTGTCAACTGCACACTGATCTAAAGAGAATGTTGATCATATCTCGTCTTAAAACTTGTTCCTGCACATTGCACAGGTTTTGAATTGAGGAGAAAAAGAGAGACCTTTCGCGGGTAGGTAATAAACCAGCAAGCAGAGAGAGGAAAAGAGCACGCAGGGAGCGATGATATTGATGATGTAGAAGAGGGGCTTTCTCTGGATGATGAGGAAATAGACCAACTCCTGGTATTCCAGGTCGTCCTTGGTGTACTGGTTGTTAATCACCTTCTTCGCTGGCCTGTGTTTAATGACCCATTCTCCATTTTCTTGTGAAGGCAAAAGAAAAAAAAGGTAGTACAGTGAAACCTCAGAAGTCAGACAGCCCTAAGTAATTTGGAGCGTAACAAAAAAAAAAAAAAAAAAGTTTATGTCCAACGAAATTTGGAGTTCAAACCGTCATTATGTGTAGTAACATAATTTACAACTAAATCAAGAGTTGAAGCTAAGGAAATTAATGCTACAAATGTGTATGAATTTTGTTTGGCTTTTTTTGTGAAGCCACCACAGAAGGGTGCCTGTGGGTTTTGTTTGTCAGATGTCCTCAAAAGTTGAGTAATTTTGCTTTATTTTAGTTGTATTGTGCAGAGGTTACCTTGTCTTTAAACCCTTGGAGCAGTTAGGAATGCAGAAATTAATTGAGGTTTTACAACACTTGCTCAGGACTGAATTATTTCAGTCCTGAGCATTGTTTCACAGTTTGGTGTTGTCGTAACATACAACCCCAATTCCAATGAAGTTGGGACGTTGTGTTAAGCATAAATAAAAACAGAATACAATAATTTGCAAATCATGTTCAACCTATATTTAATTGAATACACTACAAAGACAAAATATTTAATGTTCAAACTGATAAACTTTATTGTTTTTAGCAAATAATCATTAACTTTGAATTTTATGGCTGGAACACGTTCCAAAAATGCTAGGACAGGTGGCAAAAAAGACTGAGAAAGTTGAGGAATGCTCATCAAACACCTGTTAGGAACATCCCACAGGTGAACAGGCTAATTGGGAACAGGTGGGTGCCATGATTGGGTATAAAAGGAGCTTCCCTGAATTGCTCAGTCATTCATAACCAAAGATGGGGCGAGGTTCACCTCTTTGTGAACAAGTGCGTGAGAAAATAGTCGAACAGTTTGACAATGTTCCTCAACGTACAATTGCAAGGAATTTAGGGATTTCATCATCTACGGTCCATAATATCAGCAAAAGGTTCAGAGAATCTGGAGAAATCACTGCATGTAAGCGGGAAGGCCGAAAACCAACATTGAATGCCTGTGACCTTCGATCCCTCAGGCGGCACTGCATCAAAAACCAACATCAACGTGTAAAGGATACAGCTGCCTGGGCTCAGGAACACTTCAGAAAACCAATGTCAGTAAATACAATTCGGCGCTACATCCGTAAGTGCAACTTAAAAATCTATGCAAAGCAAAAGCCATTTATCGACAACACCCAGAAACGCCGCTGGCTTCTCTGGGCCTGAGCTCATCTAAGATGGACTGATGCAAAGTGGAAAAGTGTTCTGTGATCCGACGAGTCCACATTTCAAATTGTTTTTGGAAATTGTGGACGTCGTGTCCTCCGGGCCAAAGAGGTAAAGGACTGTTATGGATGCAAAGTTCAAAAGCCAGCATCTGTGATGGTATGGAGCTCTGTTAGTGCCAATGGCATGGGTAACTTACACATTAATGCTGAAAGGTACATACAGGTTTTGGAGAAACATATGCTGCCATCCAAGAAACGTCTTTTTCATGGACGCCCCTGCTTATTTCAGCAAGACAATGCCAAACCACATTCTGTATGTGTTACAAAAGTGTGGCTTTGTAGTAAAAGAGTGCGGGTACTAGCCTGGCCTGCCTGCAGTCCAGACCTGTCTCCCATTGAAAATGTGCGGCGCATTATGAAGCGTAAAATACGACAACGGAGACCCTGGACTGTTCAACAGCTGAAGCTGTACATCAAGCAAGAATGGGAAATAATTCCACCTACAAAGCTTCAACAATTAGTGTCCTCAGTTTCCAAACGTTTATTGAATGTTGTTAAAAGAAAAGGTGATGTAACACAGTGGTAAACATGACCCTGTCCCAGCTTTTTTGGAACGTGTTGCAGCCATAAAATTCCAAGTTAATGATTATTTGCTAAAAACAAGAACGTTTATCAGTTTAAACATTAAATATATGGTCTTTGTAGTGTATTCAATTAAATATAGGTTGAACATGATTTGCAAATCATTGTATTTTGTTCTTATTTATGTTTAACACAATGTCCCAACTTCATTGGAATTGGGGTTGTAGGTCAAACCTGATTAATTAACACTAATTTCAAGTAACACTACAGACCAACTAAGCTGTGCTTTGCTGGCCACGTTGCTATGGCAATGACAACTAAATGTGGAATCAAAACATTGATATAAGCTAAAAAAAACAGCATATATTGTGGCTATAAGTGACACAGTATGTGCAGTGACATTCATGTGCTTTACCTGTGAAAGCCTCAGGGTCAATATCAACCCACTCCAGAGTTTGGTTTTCCTCCTTTTTCAGAACGAGTTCAATCTCATTGGCACTGTAGGTCTGGGAGCTGCACACAAAGACAAGAGATATGGTCTGCCAGCACAATGAAAAACAAACATTTATTTCCTTTCACAAGAGGGCAACGTGAAAAGCGACCTTGAATGGTACTTTTGTCTCTGGTTTGGACACCGCGAGGTCTATTTCAGCACAAAGACAAGCTGACGTGGGAACATGCAGCCTGTAGCCAGGATTCTAGATAGACAAGGCGTCATAAGTCAAAAATAGATATTTTTATTATTTATTTATTTATTTATTTATTTATTTTTTGCAGGAGGAACCAAACCCATTTATATTTCACTAACCTCCACAAAGGTCTCTCTTGAGTTGTGCTTCTTTCTCACGAACTTACACAAACGTTTACACGTTCACATTAATAGAAAATTTACCTATCATGAATGGCACTGTTGATGTAAATAAAAAAAAAAAAATTTTTTTACTTAAGCTTCATCTAACATTGTAATGACATGCATGTTGGGTTCACTGAAGACTCTAAATTGTCCCTAGGTGTGAATGTGAGTGTGACTGGCTAGATATGCTCAGTGATTGAGTGGCAACCAGTCCCAATTTCTCGCCCACAGTCAGCTGGGATGGGATAATATTTCATTTTTGCAATGTGCCAGGATACATTCTATATTATTTCCCTTCTTCAGATACATTACATAGCTATTGTACTGTATCCATATGTACATTTCTTTCAATATTTGCTATCATTACGGTCGGCAAAATATCCTGTTATCGTCTCGCAAGCTCCTCTGTGAGCACCATAGTGGATATAAAAGGTATACACACCCCTGTTCAAATGGCAGTTTTTTTTGTGATATATAAAAAGTAGACCCAGGTAAATCACTTCAAAACTTTTTCCACCATAAATGTCAGCCTCCCTGGTAAGGTCTCTTCAGGGGTGCTGGAGAGGAGGGTCCGTCGGGAAGTCGAATCTCAGATTCAGGAAAGGCAGTGTGGTTACGTGTGTTTTGTGGACTTGGAGAAGGCGTTCGACCGAGTCCCTCGGGGAGTCCTGTGGGAGGTGCTTCGGGAGTATGGGGTCCCGAACCCCCTGATACGGGCTGTTCGGTCCCTGTACGACTGTTGTCAGAGTTTGGTCCGCATTGCCAGCAGGAAGTTGGACTCTTTTTCGGTGAGGGTTGGACTCCGCCAAGGCTGCCCTTTGTCACCGATTCTGTTCATAACTTTTATGGACAGAATTTCTAGGCGCAGCCGAGGCGTAGAGGGGGTCCGGTTTGGTGGCCTCAGTATTGCATCTCAGATTTTTGCAGATGATGTAGTTCTGTTGGCTTCATCAAGCCGTGATCTCCAACTCTCACTGGAGCAGTTCACAGCCTAGTGTGAAGCGGCTGAGATGAGTATCAGCACCTCTAAATCTGAGACCATGGTCCTCAGTCGGACAAGGGTGGCGTGCCCTCCGAAAGAACAAGATCCCGGATACAAGCGGCCGAAATGAGTTTCCTCCACAGGGTGTTCGGGCTCTCCCTTAAAGATTGGGTGAGAAGCTCGGTCATCGGGGAGGATCTCAGAGTAGAGCCGCTCCTCCTCCACATTGAGAGGAGCCAAATGCGGTGGCTGGGGCATCTGATTCGGATGCCTCCCGGACGCCTGCCTGGTGAGTTGTTCCGGGCACGTCCCACCGGGAGGAGACCCAGACGACCCAGGACACGCTGGAGAGACTACGTCTCTCGGCTGGCCTGGGAACGGGTCGGGATCCCCTCGGAAGAGCTGGATGAAATGGCTGGGGAGAGGGAAGTCTGGGGGTCCCAGCTAAAGCTGCTGCCCCCGAGACCCGACCATGGCTAAGCAGTAGAAAATGGATGGATGTTGTTTATAACCTTTACAACTCGATTTGAGAGGGGAAGTAAAAATTTACAGCTGAGATAATGTGGTTGCACAAGTGTGCACAGGGATATGGCTGTGTTCAGAATTCACAAACCTTTGTTTGTTTGTTTGTTCTCCAAGTGTTTGCATGGGTTTTCTCCAGATTCCTTCCACATCAGTTCATTAAAATGCAATTTGGTGGTAATGCAGATATATATAAATACATTAGCAGCAGTGGCACGGAAGACGACTGGTTAGAACGTCTGCCTCACAGTTTTGAGGCCCGGGGTTCAATCCCCGGCCCCGCCTGTGTGGACTTTGCATGTTCTCCCCGTGCCTGTGTGGGTTTTCTCCGGGCACTGCAGTTTCCTCCCACATCCCAAAAACATGCATGGTAGGTTAATTGACTCTAAATTGCCCGTAGGTATAAATGTGAGTGTAAATGGTTGTTTGTTTGCATGTGCCCTGCGAGTGGCCGGCAACCAGTTCATAGTGTACCCCGGCTCCTGCCCGAAGATAGCTGGGATAGGCTCCAGCAGCCCGCGGCCCTAGTGAGGCGAAGCGGCTCAGAAAATGGATGGATGGATGGACATTAGCAGCAATTAATTTGAAGCACTGTTGTCTTCAAAAGGTTCTTGCTAAGGTCACAGCATAGGGGTCTTGTGCGATGCTAGTAATCAATCATCATTCAGCTCTCCACTCACCGGAACACCATGGTACAATTCTGCCAGTCGAAAGGGAAATAGTTGACAGTGATGGCACAGGCGCTGCGGTAGATGGCAGGAGGCAACCAGTACACGCAGCCATCAGGAGACACCAGCGCGTTGCAGTAGAGAGCTACTTCGAATTGTCCATCAACACTGCACATATGTTGGGGAACTTTTAACATGGACACCTAACATACTTGAGCATTAGTTGGTTGAAGGAATCTGACTTGTTCTCCAGTATAACGTCAGGAAGCCAGATATGTTTGGAGGGGACGCGTAGCTGCGAAGTGATGTTCTTGTATAAAGCTGATCTGGGCAGTCTGTCCCACCTGAGCCTGTAGTCGCACCATTGCTATGAGGAGAAACAATTGGAGTTTTATAGCAGCACAGTTCTGCCTTGCGAGAAGAATGTAATTCATTCTGTGAATATAAAATCATCTCTCCCCCTTGAAATGGATGGAGATGTAGCCTTCCCCCAAAAGAAAAAAAAATGTTTTGCACTGTAATATGTATTTGTAATATGTACTAAAATAGCACTATATGATATTGTACTTTATCCATCCATCCATTTACGTGCCGCTTATCACGGGCGTGCTGGAGCCCATCCCAGCTAACTCTGGGCGAGAGGCGGGGTACACCCTGAACTGGTCGCCAGCCAATCGCAGGGCACATATAGACAACCAAACATTCACACTCACATTCTTCACACCTACGGGCAATTTAGAGTCTTCAATTGACCTACCACATTTTTTCAAATGTGGGAGGAAACCGGAGTACCCGGAGAAAACCCACACAGACACGAGGAGAACATACAAACGCCACACTGGCGAGAAAGGATTTGAACACAGGTACTCAGAACTGTGAGGTATATGTGCTAACCAGTCGCCCACCGTGCTGCCGATATCGTAGTTTAGAAAAAGATAAATAACGTAATTAATTAGAATATAAAGAATTATTTTGTGCAACATGATTTAATGCTTCACCTGAATTAATTGTGCTCCACTTTCTGGTGTGCTCACCTTGGCCACCAGGGGAGCAGTATAATACAGTAATGCAGATTAAAAACGAAGACGAATAGTTTCATAACTACTGTCCTGCGACTCACTATGCTTCAGTAATATTATTATTTATTTTATTTTTTTACAGAGGATGAAGAATATATGCTTGATTATTGTGATATTGTCTGTCTACGTGTTGCTCCACCGTTTGTGTTCAAATATCCGTTGCTGAAAGAGTTACAACACTGGGACTATCGATTTGATTTATTAGCCTGTCAATGGCTTTTTTCATTATGTGTTAGCATTAAGCTAATGGGGGAATTCTTAAGGCAAAGTTGTTTGTCTGTTTTAAATACACGTAATTCTCTTTGTTTTATTTTTAGTTTGACAGTAAACTTCAACTGGGAGTGGCAGTAAACAGCTTGAAGCTTATTTTTCTAATAATTCTTATAACAATTTGTATTCTTAAATAATTCTATCTGTCAACCTGCTACTTATTGGGAAGTGAGTTAAGTTGAGTGCACTGCCATCAAACAGCCCTCATATCTCTAGTTAACGCTTGCAAGTTAAGGCAAAAAATCAACCCAATGATGGCTCGTGTAGCTCGAAGAACTCACAACGCGGGTCCCTCATATCTCAAGGCACCACTGTACAAGTTTTAGAAGTCATCAAAATGAATCCGATTACCATTTCGATCCAAACACTGGTCGTCAGGGCCTCCTCCTTTTCATTCTGAGAAGAGATGATAATTATCATTCCCGTATCATCTGTAAATATGCCCATGCCGAGTCAGGATCCTATCAAAAAGCTTTTCTCACCAGGGAGATGAGGTTGGTAAGAGTCATCTTGATGCCCACTTGTGTGACATCCCCATTATTCTCTACGGGCCGCACATTCTTGTTGTACCCTTTCATTAAGTCCCTGAAAAGTTCCCCTTCGAGGTTGAGGCCGGATGCTGCATACAAACACACACATCACAGACTGACAAAATAGAAACAACATAACATTTCAACTACAGTACATTTTTTAGTGCCGTTAAGTTGTATTTAACTTTTAAATTCAATACTTTAGCATTTAAACTTCAAGAACTGTTTGTTTTACATAAAGGTTTGATTTTTAACTTTTATGTGCAAGACATTTTATTTGAAAGTACAGTGTTTTTGTTTTCCTATACAGCGCAGTGTTAATGTTCAAATGTCACAGAGGCTTACAATACTAAATACCAGTATCATTTTAGCAATAAAACCTCTGCCTCATTTTTGAAGAACATTTAGGCCCAGTAGGATACTGTATTGTAATGCTGGTGGTCATTATGTTGGTACTTGGTTGGTACTAAGTCTCAGGTGGGAATAAGTGTAAAAAATTGAGAACCACTGTGCTAGAAGGTTTTGTCACATATATTCAGATATTATTAGCATTCAGATATTGCGACAATATCATGTTGTATCAATTTACACTATAATTTCCACCCCTAGTGTGCAAATATTGTGGCTGCTTCGTGTTAACTTGTAACTTGCTGTAAGTAAGTGGGCTTTGTCCACTCTTAATATAGTAATTATAGAATAAACAAAGCAGATTTTACTGGAGAACGCACACATCATAAATATAGTACAGCACAAGAGGTACATTTGGATATCGCGCCACTATGAAGTGCAACAGCCTCTGTGTTGGAATGAAATGTGCACCAGACAGAAGAGTCACAGGAAATCCACTCTTACCTGTCGCAGAAATCATAAAAATCTTCACGAGGAATGACACACAGAGCGGAGAATACATTGTGTGTTTATGTGCTGCACTGCCTGACAAAACTATGATCGCAGACACACATGCATGCTACTTAATGGACCTGCTGGCATTCTGCCTTTGTGATGCAAGTGTGTGTGCATGTAAGATTGTGTGTGTCTGTCTGTGTGTTTTTCCCAGCACAAGTCTGCTATAATTCCAGTACTGCATAGTCAGCTGTCACAACACACACACACACACACAGCTATTTGCCAGTCAGGCATCTACATTGAGCAAATAAACCTGTAAAAGACAAATTTAGCACAGAAGCCAGCACATAGCCTTTAGAACAATAGCAACAAAAAACCCTGAAAGAAAAAAAAAGCGGTACAGTTGACTGAACAGGTACTAAGTCTTGCTCATTTGCAGGCACCGTCTCTGAAGTATGTTCAGGCTTTGAGGAGATTGAGTTATGTTGCTGGCACATTTGTGGCTCGCTATCAGCTTGTGCGTCACAAAAATACTCATTGGGCACACTTTCCAGGCACCTCCAAACCTGAGGCGGGAATGTTGCTGAAGTGTTGGGAGTGTTTGCTGTGTGTGTTTACAGCTGTCACACTTTATATCCCCCGACATACCATTATTTAGTGTCTTGAGCTGAGCCAGTTAGACGAGTGTAAAGCCTCTTTGCCACATACCGGTATTGCTTTGGTCGATTTGTCAAGTAGCAACTAAGACCCTTTAAAACTGCAATTTTACAATTCGCCAGCTCTAAAACGAGAAAATGTCATCCTAATTTGGCCTCCTCTTACAATTCCCCATTCTGGAATAAGGAGGGATGACGGGAGGAACTGCTTCCAGCAGCTGCTCTGTTGATGTTAACGCTTACTCTTAAATGGTTGACGGGAGGAGTTCAATGTGGGGTCACAGTGCCAGGCAATCACTGCTGGTCACAGAGTGCAACTTGTGGTCAAGGCAGAGCCGCTGATACCTTCCCCCAGCCAACACCCCTTTGTTGTAAAATACTGCCGGATCAGCAGCAGCGCTAGCAACTAATTTAAACATCTTCCATCAAACATTTGCTCTGGAATGACAAGCCCCCGTGTGCTGTAGTGTTAATAAGAGTTTTATACACACGTCATTCAGATATACTTTGCGTTTACAAAAATACATGTTTTTCTTTGTACAAATAAATAAGAAATGAATAATATATAGACAGTCTGTGTTCTTCACAAGAGGCTCAACCTTTGCAAAAGACTTTGTGACAATAAGAAGAATAGAATAACTTATCGTTTGTACAGATTTATAATTTAGACAAGGCTGTTGTAAGGGCTGGTTGATAGCTAGATGATACATTCATAGTTTTTAGGGAGTGCCACAATTTGGCTCTCAAACAGTGAATCCTACTGAGGGATACACTCCACAATATGAAACAACAATGTGCATTTGAGTCCCATGACCAGGGTCCTCTGGTGCATTTCAAACCAAGTCCTGAGCCCACCATCACTTATTTGAGTCTGCAGTCTCTCGCGGTTTGCTCTTGTTGTTGTGTTGACGTTAAGTCTTAAGGGCCTCCAGCGCTAAGGAGATTATCCTCGGCACACTGCGGTAGAATGATTCATTTTCAAGGCCTACAAGACTGTAGAATGTCAGAGGTCGTCCTCCCACAACAGCTCTGACCCTTGCTTGATAAAGTCCTCGATCGTTTTTGGAGCTCAGATCAACTAAGACCTGCAGCAAAAGAGAATCGCAGCAAAACAAGGCGTTAAACATCCATTAATGTGTTCCACTAAATAAACACCTCTGAACCTTGTCATTCTGAAGAATAAATTACCTCTTGGAAGCTCATATGAAGGTTCTTGTTTGGGATACTTAGCACCCAGTGGTATGAGTCTCTCACTTGACTGACTTGTTGTGAAGTCTCTCGAACACCAGGACAAACTACGAGAACAATCCAAACATTTTAGGGGATCGATTGACGTCGTAACATTACGATCTGTCAGAGCAGGCTTACCTTTCCCACCGGGCCCAGATGTCTGTCTCGTACTCAGAAGGCTCCTTTGTTTTCTGAGCGGACTTAAAGGATTGCTGGCATGCAGAGTTTGTCTGGGCTGGGATGTTGTTTTTGCGAGATTTCCTATATTAATTGGTGAAACTGTCGTTGATACCGAAGCAGTTAATTCTCCAAGATTATCCAAATTGTCGAACATCCCATTAGGTGACGGGACAAATCTTTCACTTTGTGTCTCATCACTGGTCAAGGTTTCACCTGGTGTCCTTAATTTCTCAATATCTGCCATTAGGGCTGCTAGAAGTGACCAAGGCTTCTGGGATTTGGGGAAAGAGGAAGCACCATTGTTGACTTGGGGTCCAGTGGTAGATGTTGGAGGAAGAGGAGGGCTGGAAGAACTTTCCTGGAGATAGGATGGGTCTAAGTGGAGGATGGGCGGAGCAGCTTTGGAGTCCAGTTTGGAGCGCAAAGCTGAGATAATATTTTGATATTCCTTCTCAAGATGAAGAACCGAGTAATCCCCTGCCTGGAAGAAACGCATAAATATGGATTACCTACATACAAGATTAGCTGCAAATACATACTTTACAGTGATTGTCTTTTTAAAGGATAACTCTACTGGTTTACTATTATTGTTTGTTAATTTTGGAAATTTAATTGATTTATAATATCAATTTATTTATCATAATACAATTTATTTATAATAATAATATAAAATGAAAAGAATCTATTGTTACAATCTTTTTACTGCCTTCCAAAGACGTGGGGGCCGACATTGTGCTGGCGTGCAATGAATTGTGGGCTATCAGAGTTCTGTTGCTGCCTTGCTAATTTGCATGCATACATACTGGGAATGCTATACCGTGTTACCAAAATGTATCCGATTGCCTGTGTCAGGATTTTGAATCATTCTCCGCTTCCCTTTTATGTCTTTCTGTGTTTATGGAATACAGTATAACAGTTCCAGCTGATATAGGACTGTTTTAACTCTGCTCAACAGTGACAGAAGTATAAATGTTCTAGCAAAGCAGCTCTTTTTTACCCCCCACTTAGATCTTCTGAAGTACAATATTGCGTATCAACATTTTAGGCAATAATGTCAAAAAAAATAAAATAAAGATCCCAGCATCACTTTTTAGTTCAGGACCTGGTAGATTTGAGTCTTCATTGATCTTTAGGGGTTAATGTTGTGACTTTTCTATTCAAGCCAAACAGATTAAGGATGTTGGTACCTGTAAGAAAAGTTTTTCTTCCTGTCTGGATGACGCTGAGGAGCTATCTATGGAAGTGTCGTTGGGCTGTTTCTCCATGTCCTCAGCGATGGTTACCAGATAGTTTTCCCAGTCTTCTACCGAGGGGCCCAACGACTTGAACAAAACTGGAGAGGAATCTTGCTCCTCTGGTGTCACAGCACCACCTTGCTGCTCTGCAATGAATAAAACACCTGTTGAAACAACAGCTATTCTGTTTTAGCGCACATGGAAACTATGGTTATACATTTTAAGCTTCAAGGGACAATGGAGGATCATTATCAGTTGTTCAGACTGTATTTACCTTTAATCTGCACAAGACCATGATTCCCACCCACGTCCCTCTTGGCTCTGCTGTGAAGAAAAGCAGTGCTGTAGATCTGTTCCACCAGTTGAGGAAGAGTCTGGGTGAAGAAAGTTAAGTCCACTTTGTCCCGGATGTAGTCTTCGGCGCTCTGGAGCAAGTCCAGCAGAGTCTGCAGGAACGAACGCAGCTCTGTGTGCAAGATGATGAAGGGGAAAAAAAAACAAAAAACACACAAATAAACCAAAAACAACTTGCATCATCAAAGATGCTACAATGTACTAATTGCACATTGTAGTATATCTTTTTTGAAGAATGTGACGTACGACACTTCTTGAATCGGGTGAGACATTTGTCCTCGGCCATTCGACTGCAAGTGCTGCTCGACTGGCCCGGGGGGCAGGTGAGGGTGTAGAAGCGACACAGAGTGCCAAACTCTGACCTTTGCTCGTCTTCAGTCATTTCTGTGGTTTTTAGAAGCTCGGGACATGTCGGCTCCCGGCTGCCAAATGCCTCTGAGAAAGAGGAACAAATAGACGCTATTAATGCTTGTAAACATTTTGCCAGTCAATGTCAGTTTCCAAATATGACAACATTTTTGTTCTTTAATTGTTGCTCCAGACTTACTCTGTATTTCAACCTGAATCCAATCAGAATAAGCAGACACACGGGTATAAACTCCGGGCTTGCCCTTCTCCCCGCATCCATCTCCCCAGGAGGTGATACCATGTAGTTGAAAGCGACCAGAAATTCTGTCCTGGTATATCAGCGGGCCTCCAGAGTCACCCTATAGGAGTCACAAAGACAGAATAGCAATAAGTGCACCACCAAATAACAAATGAAACATCTGCTATGTCGTGAAGTGCTTTAGAAAGCACAGATACTTAGGTACTTAGGTGAATTCAATCAATTAAAATCACTTTCATCTTAAGTGTGTTGCCCACCTGACACGAGTCGATCCCTCCTGATAAATAGCCAGCACACAGCATGGTGTTAGTGACCAGCTCTTTGCCCAGTGCATTTTTGCAAGTGTTCTGAGGCAGTAGGGGCACTTTGGCCTCCATTACAATGTCAGCGGATGGGCCATCTGCATAGATAATGCGCATTATTGGTCTCTGGAAGACATAAAAGTCATGACCTTAGCGTAAATGTAATATTCAGAGCACATACTCACCTTCGTAGAGGGAGCCCCAGCCTGCCACCAGACAAGGGCTGCCAGTCGGGGGCTCATTCCCAGAGGGCAAACACACGGGGGTGACGCGGTCAGACAGAACCACTGGAGATGTCAACTCCACAAGGGCTATGTCATTGTTAAACGTCTTTGAGTTGAACTGTAAGACATTCAAGACATTTTACTGTCCATTGGGGGACTAATCAACAGTAAAGACTTAATGCTATGTTCACCCTGAACTTTTGGGTTACAGTACGTATGCAAGGCTACCTTAGGATGAGGGATGATGCGGTTGACTTTGAGAACTTGCTCGTCAGGGTCTGTCTTGCTGATATCAAACTCACCCACCACGGCCCTCCAGTAGCTTTCACTACGGCTCCTGTGTGGGCGAAGAATCATGGTTATCATTTTGAATACCAGTCGATCCTTCTGGTGTGCCCGACCTGGCCACCGGGGGGCAGTATGAAACTGTCACGCAGACGCAAAGGAAGAATAATACTTCTCCTTCCACAACGTACTATTGTAAGTGACTCAGTAAGGTGAAGATATTGGTAACTTTTCAAAGAGGGTAAAGAATATATGCCTGTGAATATTGTTACATTGTGTCACTCAGCTGTTTGTGTTCAACTATGGGCAATTGAAGCGCACCCTTACCCAGCAAAACAGTGTGCTGCAGTGACCACCCAGGAGCTCTCCACCAGGACTCCTCCACACATCAATCCACCGTCTAGCTGCAGATTGACTAACCAGGGCCAGCTGCCTGGCGGCGCAGGGGACCCACCCACGATCCTGGAGCGAGGCTGGGTTACGTTGTGTACAGAGGATGACCTCTGACCACACACGGCTGCGGGTATAGACGCAGATGGATAATCAGGAAGTGTAACTAATTCAACCAGCCATTAATGAGCAATACGAGATATTTGCCTCAAACAGTAGCAAATAGGATAATCTACATCGAATGTTTGCAGAAGTGTGTATTCCCTCACCCTGGACATGCGTCTGAGTGGCGGGTTCCAGGTTCTGCATTGTGTTAAGCAAGCTGCACTGGAGGACGCGGGCGCTGCAACTCTCACTCATGATTCTGATGCAGCTCTCTTTGTCCGTGCTGCCGGCTTGACAGCGGTGTTGGTAGAAAGCGCAGGCCTGGCTCAGGGCCCAACTTCGTACGGCTTCATCTTGAAGCTTCTGGGTCTTGATGATTGCATCGCAGCTGGGTTCTGATAAGGCATTGGTGGGAGAAGCTGGTGGAGCGGAAATTGTGGAGGCAGCGTTAATGGGTTATTTGGAGAGAGCCAGGATGAATGCTGATCTTACTGCAAGATCCAGAGGGCTGCCCGCAGTCCTGAAACAAGCAGGGAGCACAACCCCTGCAGCCCGCCTCCGCTCGACTCCTCTCGGATGATGCTCGGTCCAGAGCGGACAGGGCACTGGTCATGGCTGCCTCTAGAACCACAGTGCCACGATCGGACAGAGCTACAGTGGACATAAAGACCAAAACCAAACATTAAAGACATTCCGGTTTGAAATATCTACTTCGTCATTTTGGCCGGTCATATTTCCGGTTACAGATATCTCCATCATCATTTCACCTAGTTAAAGTTGAATTTAGGATTTCTGAAAAGGGACGTTTATATCTTCAATTGAATGAAAGATATCTTGAATTGGAGTTATTACTAGTCAAAATGATGCTGTAGATATCTCAAACTGGAGTTACAGATATCTACAATTCAGTTACAGATATGTGTAATTCACCCAAGGGACATTTGTAACTGAATTGTAGATAACTGTAATGAGAAACCCTATACGCACAAATGACAAAAGTGACGTCATTTGGCCTCCGTGAAATGACATTGCAGATATCTCAAATCTTCTCTTTGACTAGGCAAAACTGAATTACTGATACTGCATCTGCGACACATATCCAGTCTTGCTGTAAAAGGGTTGACATGCAAAACAAGTAAAACGATGAAATTCGATTTGTAACATATGACAAATGAGTCGTCTCTGTAACTCTTATCAGTTTTTTTGTGTTTAATGATGATGATGGTATTACAATAACAAAGACCATAAGAAATTGTCCATGATTAAACACAAATATTAAAGGTTAAAATAAAATCATATCAGATCGTACGCAATGACTTCATGAAGTTGATTATCCGTTCACATTTCGACTTTTCTAAAGAGAATCATGGATTCACTCGACATATCTCTATTAAAGAAAAGTCATTTTAATTTGACTTCACTCAAGGCCATCTTCATGTTTTTGATGCTTGTTAGTCTACAAGGTAGCAAGTTTTGTCCATCAGAAATCTTACCAGGTTTTCAGAAATTTTAGTCTAATAAACCCAACCAGATTTGTGAGTGGGTAGCCCTTTATTTTTCTTCTCATGCCGCTCTTTGAGCTGGTTGGCAGCGCGTCGGGGAGGCTACCTCACGCTCAATGTGCCGCCGAGGCTTTCTACAGACACACTTCAATCGGGCCGCCGGCCCTGCTGCTCCCCCCCTCCGCGCCCGACAACATCACAGGAAGGACACTAACAACAGAGATGTTGATTGAAGTACTTAATTAGAGGGCCGGAGCTGAGCGGGCAGAGGCTGGCAGGCATGGATGGACGGACCCAGGGGGGCTTGGCCCTCGCAGTTTGAGTTAGGCAAAGCTTTGAGAGTTTCTATCAGTCTTGCTCTTGAAACTTTACATCATTTTAAATGTGATTTTATTTCATTGCTTTTACCAGGGCTTGAACAGAAAGGTGAAGTGTAGTATGTATTTTGTTGCAAATTGTTGGCATCACGCAGAAAACTTGTATCTCTAAAACCACCACTAACATTGTATCGTCCATGAGAGCAAGCCATTTTTAACACTTTGTGTTGGTCAGTAATTTGAAAAGGTAACTCACCCACGTGGGGACTGACCAATAGTATTTATTTGTGGAAAAATATGAAAATATTAATATATACAATAATCTATAAATCTAAAATAAAAAAATAGATTTCATATAGATTTACCAAATTTGGACATAAAAGGTTTCGGCCCGACGCCAGCGGAATGTAATTTCACAGCAATGTTTCCCAACCATTAGTGTGCCATGAGGGATCATCAGGTGTGCCACAGAAAATTATCCGATTTCACTTAATTGTTCGGACTTTACTACAAATAATGAATCTTTGTTCAACAATCTATGCCAGCGACATATAATAAGTGCAATTAAATGCTCTTCCACTAGATGGCAGAAGGTACAATTAACCTGTGTAGCCACCTGTCGTCATTCATAGATCATAGTAATGGCTTTGTGTTCAAATAAACAGACCCAGATTTCACACTGAACAAGTACACTTATGAATAAATTGAGACAAGACTGTCATGATTTCAGTTGAAAGACTTTTTGTGACCCTTATTTGATGGTGAACCCACGAGATCTTCCTAATGTAAAATATGAAGTTTGGCTTGAGTTGGGAAACACAGGTCTCCGGTACAAAAGTAACATTTCACTGATCCTAAACCAGAGAGGCTTGTTGTGCTGCACATAACAGTATCATCAGTGTTTGGTAGTGGTTTATCTCTTTAAGCCTGTCATCTAACGACTATTTTTACTCTTATATTTTTGCAGTGGTTAGAGCTGAGTGTTTACCTTTGAGTGCACTCTGGGGCATCCTGTAGACTTCTCTGCCTGCTGGAGCTGCCAGTAAGCAGTCCAAGCCCGTGAACAGCATCAATACGGGTACGAGCATGGTGTCAGCACATGGGACCTCCGGTGACGACAGCCGGGAGATACTCCGGGACACCGGAGAGAATGCCGAGATGATGCTGGACTGCTGTGGCCTGACCGTGTCCAGGTTGGTGTGTCCGCAAAAGACTTTCCCCTTCCTCCTGATTTTCTGTGGCACAGTGCATCTGTCTGTAAATTTAGGTAGAGGGACAATAAGTGCCTCCTGATTGCTCCCCTGGTATATATTGAGTCTCCAGGGGAAGACCAGAATGGGGGAGGCGAGGAAAGGAGCGAGGGGAGGGGAGGGAGAGATGCTCCCATGCAGGGCTAATACACAAACACATGAATTCATTAAGACTGTGACAGCAAATCGGGTGCAACTTGCCAAGGCTGGACATCACAAAGAGGTTTGGTTCTGTGAAAGGAGACGCACGGGGAGAGGAGGGTGGGGGGCAAAGGCGGACTGATTGGCTGGGCGGCAGGCAAGGGGGTGGTGTTTGAATGAATTAATGGGAGAGGAAGCGGGAGAAAGTTAGAGCGATAAGGATATGGGCTGATGTGAAAATGGAGGGGTGGCATGTACCACGAACTGACAGGACGCGGCGTGAGCTGGTCTTACGGAGGGGGCGGGCCGCGGGAGGGAGGCTGGGGGGGAGACAGCGAGAGAGGGAAGTGTCTGCCATTCTCTGTGCCTCTCAAAGAGGGCATTGTACCCCGGCTTCCCTCTGAGGACGCCCGCATCAAAAGGCGTCCCCCGGGCATCACTTGGCCGCCGCCTCCATTGATCACTTACACTCTTTTATCCCCCCCATTAAAATATTGTCAGTTCATATCACTTTTGTCTTTCTCTGCTGAACTCTGCTTTTGTTACATAAAGATGCAGTGCACGAGTGCTTAGGAACATGAAGTGATAGATGTTCTTTTGCATGCAATGAGCAGTAGATTTTTTAAACTACAGTGGTAGTTTTAACTTAAGAGTGACCTGACTTAGAAGTTTTTTGAGATATGAGCCATGTTTTTTTTTTTTTTTTTTGCTTGCGAGCAAAATTTTGAGGGAAAAAAAAATATGAACGCTTAGATGGTGGAAACAAACTCAACTCACTTCATAACAAGCAGCAGTTTGGCAGATAGTAAACAATTCTACAAAAAAATAGGCTTCAAGCTATTTATTGTCACTCCCACTTGAAGTTTACGGTCAAACTAAGCTTAAGTAAAGAGAATTGTGTATTTAAGACAACCACATAATTTTGAATTAGGAACGTCTGCTATCTTAATGCTAACACGCGATGCAAAACGGAAAAGGGATTAACAAATGGCATCAATGTCACAGTGTTATAACTGTGTCAGCCAGGACTATCACTTTTTTTAATTTACAGTTTTAGCTGTTACATGCAAAGTTTTGGTTTTAAGCCTATCTCCTTAACTCTTTCAATGCCAGCCGTTCCCATATTTCCAGTCATTTTAGAGCATTTTGTCTAATCTTGTAAGACCCTCAAAATATGTTTTAGTATGACAATGTAAGCACCAAAACTACCAAAAGAAAGAAAAGTCTTCTTTCACCAGAAAGATTAGGACCGAAGGCAGACAATTTTGTGAAAAGAAACATTTGCTTTTGTGACACCTCAAATTATAAAACAAAACTGGCAAAGGGCATTTGATGGCAAAATAATTTGTTTACAGATATACAACTGCGGCACGGTGGGCCGACTGGTTAGAGCGTCAGCCTCACAGCTCTGAGGACCCGGGTTCAATCCCCGGCCCCGCCTGTGTGGAGTTTGCATGTTCTCCCCGTGCCTGCGTGGGTTTTCTCCGGGCACTGCGGTTTCCTCCCACATCCCAAAAACATGCATTAATTGGAGACTCTAAATTGCCCGTAGGTGTGACTGTGAATGGTTGTTTGTTTGTATGTGCCCTGCGATTGGCTGGCAACCAGTTCAGGATGTACCCCGCCTCCTGCCCGATGACAGCTGGGATAGGCTCCAGCACGCCCGCGACCCAAGTGAGGAGAAGCGGCTCAGAAAATGGATGGATGGATATACAACTCAGAAACGCACCGTGAGTAACACTGACTTACTGTACCGCATGGATTGAATTGAACGTCAGTGGCTTTTTTATATTGTGTTTGTCATTCACTCCATCTTTTCTCACAATCGCAACACACACGTTCTACTACTTTCCATGATTCATACCGTATTTACACGAGCATAAGACGCACTTAAAAGTCTTAAATCTTCTCCAAAATGGACTGGGCGCCTTATAATGCGGCGCGCCTTATGTGTCGCGAAAGCCAGCATCATTGCTGAACAGCCTCCCGGCAACGAGACTGACTCGGACAATGACGAGAGGGAACCCGGTATGTTTGATGGAGAACTTGCCCAGCTGTTCATTTCGGATACAGAAGATGAGGATTTTGATGGATTTGTAGATGAGGATCGATCAAAAAATAACATGAGTACATTGTTAAATACTTCAATAAAGTACAACTGAACTCAGTTTTGCTCCCGCTGCCTTTTTGCATGCATGCTAGCATATGTTTTAGCGTGCATGCATGCTACCATATGTTTTAAGCTAGCGTATGTTTTACCATGTGTGCGCCCAACGTTATGGTGCGCCTTATGGGCGTGAAAATACGGTGTTTATAGTATACATACTCTGTTCAAGTGTGAGGTGCCTAAACTTGTCCGACTTTCGCTGTGTTGCCTTTTCTCTCTCCATAATCGACGTGACGAGCAGAGATTCACTCCCTAATCTTATGTTCTACTCAAAAGCCGTGCCGATTTCAAATCCAAAATTATGCAACACCGCCATATACAGGGAACTGTTCGTCATTACGATGATTTACAAAAGTATATTTCATAGACAAGCTGGGCAAGATTTTCTTTCACGCCTACCTGTTAAAACAATTGATAAATAAAGTATATACTGTATGTTGGTGTCAGTAAATGGCTGGATTTGAATATAAAAATCCAAGGCAGTGAACCAATTAATTTAAAACATTTGCCAATAATCCACTAAATTCTTCATTGAAGCTCAAGTTAAAGATTAGTCTTCTCTCCTAACCATTTTTTTCATATTTTACTTTTTAACTGCATTAAAGGTAAAAAAAATAACAATTTCCAAACAGCTGTCAGTATGATGCAGTGGATTTCTCCCATAATGAATGATCAACATCCGCTTGTAGGTTACAGTAAATCATTCATGTGAAATCATCATCTGGCTTGCAGAGATCCACCGCTGCCTGGCTGAGGAGCGTTTTTCCACAAAGAGAGAAGAAAAAACACAATGCACCACATTGAGGACCTTGACGACAATCGTGTTGAATAATACCCTGATTATTGTCTTCGGTTATGAAACTATTTTCTCCCATTGTCTCGGGGGGAAAACAATTGAAATCTAGGTCAGTGGGGTACGAAAGGGAGAAGAAGAGGTTCCCAACGTGAGCGCAGACAAACACTTGAAGCCCTTGACAATAGTCAAGCAGCTCGTCTGCGTACGCCTCTTGGGTCATTGTTAGCCATGTTGTTAATTCGATCTATTATGACCTCAACTTTGAAAGCAACTGTCTTTCAACGTGCACTAACCATCAGTTTATGATGAAATGTTTACCAAAACTAAGTGATTATAATGGATTACAGTGTTCCCTCGCAATATCGCGGTTCTCCTTTTGCGGATTCCGTCCATTATTATTATTATTTATTTTTTCCCCCATTTTCATATCGCGCCTAATTCGCCATATTGAGGGATTTTGAGTGGATGCTGTAATTTCTGTTGTTGTTGTAAAATAAATGCTTCCTAGCCTAAAACATTAAAACCATATAAGAAATAAAATTCAGTAATAATAAAATAAATAATAAATAAAAGAATTATTACAAGGAATATAATGTTCATAATGTGCATTACTAAATGTTTAAGAGTTTAAAAGGGTATGGTTAATAAGAGTGTGGGTAAGATAAATGAGTCTGGGGAGGTTCCTACAGCTTTAAAATATGTATAAATAATATAAATAAGTCACTACTTTGTGGGTTTCATCCATTGCAGGGGGTGGTCTGGAACCTAACCCCCACAATAAACATGTGTAAAAGGGATTACTGTGTGGAAACACTATCTTTCATACCTAAAACCCCATTCATTTAGCAGACACACATACGAGGCTGCCAAACATGATGTGGTATGCTTTGGATGGACCATACTTTTCTCTTTCGGATCATTCTCATTTCAGTTTGACTTGGTTTGATCTGACCCAAAAACATCTGATTCCAGCATTGGCATTTGTTTGACAAAGTCTAATCTGGTTCTCCTATTCTTGAATTGTATCACTATGTTTTATGTGATGTGATATTGACATTTTTTTTAATCATTAAATGAATTGACTTCACACACAAGCAATTAAATTTAACAGTATAAAAGAAAAAAGAATGTATCTACTTATGATGCAGCTGATAAGAGAAGGCTGACATCTAGTGTCACAATGTTGCAATGTGCCGTACTCTTCAGACTTCTTAGTAATGCTATGAGCATGTGCAGTGGATTTGAAGTCTACACACCCCTGTTCAAATTCCAGGTTTTTGTGATCGAAACAAACTGAGACCACGATGAATCATTTTATAACTTTGTCCACCTATACCTGTACAACTCAATTGGGGAAAAAATAAAATTGTGAGGAATAAAAATAAATTGATAAATTTAGTTTCTCACACCCTCTTATACTAGAACATCTGAACCTTATTTCAACACTTGTGGCATGTGGTGTGCTGACTCCCATCGAACATGACTTTGCATGTGACTGCTTACCTCTAACTCCATATGGACACTTGCAACTATGTCATCTCAGTTTTTTTTCTTAAATTTCCATCTCAAAAATGTGTTTTTAATCAGTTGAATTGTATAGGTTATACATCACAATAATATAAAAAGTTTCAAAATTATCACAAAAACCATCATCAATCATTTGAACAGGGGTGTGTAGACTTTTCCTACTGTGTAATAATTTTTCAGTCCCTCTATTAGGAACTTTAAGTCACCATGGTCATCAAAACAGACATGAAGTGTGTCCCCTTTGTCACTCACGATGCTCTTTACTTTCTCATTCACTCACACACCTGCAGGCTCTCTACGAAACAATGACGCTATTCAGTAAACATGCACTGTGCACTGCCTTTAATATAGTATATTAATACAAGTTGTATGTATTGCATTTTAAAGGCACCATTTTGTTTTACATTGCTCTGCACCAAAGCCGGCATATCGATAGTGTATCTTATCGCTTTAACAACCGATATAAAATTTCCTTTGGGCCGTCATAACGAAAAGCAATAGTTTTTTAAATCTGGGCCTCTACTAAATGGTTAAGATGTCACTTGATGAAAAGAAAAAGGGAAAAAAATAAGAAAAGAATAATTGCAAAATCAAGAAGAAAAGTTCCTTTTTAATTAATACACAGCTGAAAGGTTTTGGGGCATTGCATTTACTGTATTTTTGTATTGTTTTGTATTATTTCAATACAATTTTAGGACTACTACTTTTCTCTTTGTATGTGCTTGCTCCTAGGTCGTATCTTGAGAAAGCATGATACTGTATTTCCTTCCATTGCTATGCTGATGACAGTCAGATTTATGTGCCACTTAAGAAAAAAGATGCCTTCTACTTAAAACCACTTCTATTATGACTTTATTAGATGTAAACTTGGATTTGTTAAATTTTAATGAGAAGAAAACCAAAGTGATGGTATTCGGTCCCAGTGCAGGCCCTTGTAAATCCCTCTTTGTTGACTTGGGTCCCTTGGCACACTTTCCTTTGTGAAGCCAACTGTCTCAAACTTGGGTTTTAAGTTGGACAGTGTTTTGAAATTGAATTGGCAAATCGGTGCTTTTTTCATCTCACACAGCTGGTAAAGGTGAAACCTTTTCTTACATAGCAGACCTTTGAAACAGTAATTCATGCCTTTTACATCACATCTCGGCTGGATTACTGTAATGCACTTTACTTTGGAGTCAGCCAGTCCTCTCTGAAACGGCTCCAGTTGGTGTAAAATTCTGCTGCTCATCTTTTAACTTTTTGAGGTTCTGAATTCTAAACGGAAGATTAGAGAGGATTGAACTTTTTCTATTGCTGGTCCCAATTTATGGAATGACCTCGAGGTGCACATTAGACAAGCCCCCTCACTGTTTTAAAACCCGCCTTTCATTTTTATTCCTTGGCTTTCAACACAGCTTGAGACTCTGCCCTTGTTTTAGTGTCTTATTTGTTTAATTTTTCTCTAACTTTGTTATTAATGTTTCTAAATTATGTTATGTAAAATTGTCTCATGTTACATTTGTATTTATGTACAGCACTTCAGCTGAGGTTGTTCATAAAATGCTCTATAAAAAAAAAAAAATGAAGATTTCATTTGTGATTTTTTTCAATGCATGGAAATATTGAAGAACATGAAATACTACCACAGTGACCATTTCTATTTTCATCTCTGTAGGGCACAACAGCACACCTTAATTTGGGTTCTGCAATAACAAAAAGTGTTACAAATGTAAAATCATTCCTTTAGAAACAAACAGTAGTTCTGTCATCTGTGGTAAAGGCACCTATGGTCCTCAAAATGATTGCCTTATTCATGTCCTCTGCTGATTTGTTGATCGAGTAGTTGATGTGTTATGACAACGATACAATAGATGGCGATATCAGTATTTTGTCTTACCCCAACTGGTAGCTTTACAAATATAAAGGCAAAGAACCTATTTCCCCTAAAATCCCCTTTTTTAAAATGTGTACTATGGTGGTAAGTTAACATTTTTTTAGGTTTTCAAAAGTTCACACAATGCTGAAAGATGAAAGTACAGTATAAATTAGTAGTACTGTCTGTTTTGCAGCGTCTTTGCTCACCTCCAGTCGCCTGCAGCGTCTCCCTGACTGACTCCTACTCCACCCCTTACTCTCCCTCTCCCTTTATGTCTCTCTCTCTCTCGCTCTCTCCCTCTCTGGCCAGGCCATTAGCCATGAATTATGGTACTGCTACCATCGCAGCCAATTGTCTGGATGAGAAGCAGGCTGTGCCTCACTTTGCGTTGTCGTGTCTTCGCCTCTGGCCAAGTAGTGGGCTCGTCGTCGAGCAGCTGCTAATCATCTCTGCAGTGTCGATGCGAGCAGGTAAGCAAAAAAAATAAAAAAATAAATGTCATTCTGGACATTTATCACGGCAATTCATACATTGGATGAAGGATGGTCGCATATCGTGAGAAGGGTCTGAAACTTTGATGTATGGCATGCCAGTTTTTTTTTTAATGTCTGTTTTATACTGTTTTGGTCAAGTTACAGTGGGGAAAAGGTGCTTTGAAAGCAGAGACAGTGCTATAAAGTCCTACACTTGTATCTTTGGGAAAGCCATAAGGAGATAAGTGGCAGGATGCAGTGTTTGGACACAGCCACCGCATATTGTCATATTCAGCACTGAACAGCACAGTGGGTATCCCTGGATTATTTATTGTACGTATGTATTTATTGTCGTATTGTTTTGCACTTTTGTTTTTTTTTAAATCAGGTTTTATCTACTGTTCTAGAGCAGGGATGTTGAAATTTATTTATATACCACACCACACTGTATATACAGTGAACCCTCGTTTTCCGCGGTTAATGGGGACCAGAACCCCCCGCGAAAGGTGAAAAACCGCGAAGTAGGATTTGGCCCCCCCCCAGGAATTTTCGTTTATGTGGGTACCAGAATGTTTAAAATATGTAAAAAGTATTAGTACTTTATATATTTGAGACAAAGATTACAACAGTACACATATTTACTTAAATATTTAATTATAAAACCTTATACAGTCATTAACATTCATCAACATTTCCTTCTGAGCGAGGCGAAAGACGCTTGCGTTGGTGGCGGAGGAGAGGCTCTCACTTGACTCGTAGAGGCTTTAGGTTCACTCGGAGACTCTTCTGCCGGAGGCGCTGATGGTGTAGCTGGGGTTTTGCCTTGGAGAAAAACATGGTGATGGGTAGTTGTTGTCTTTGTTTTTTCCTTTTGCTTCAAAATTCCCCTGTACAAGGACATAACTCCGTCTCTTATTACGCGGAGTTACCAGACGTTTCGCATCCTAAATGAACCAGTTTTGCAGATGTTTGCCTCCTCTTTCTTGATGTACCGCACTGTAGATTCATTCACGACACAATGGCGTGCCACAGATGCATAACTTCTGCCATCTTTGATCATATCTAAAAGTTTCACTTTTTCGCTGATGGTCATCATCTTCTTCTTCCTCTTGGGCGCCCCGGAGGAAGGTTTCGGAGGGGCACAGCGCTTAGGCGGCATTGTAAGGCCTTAACTAATCCCAAAAAGTTATCACGAACACAACACTAAGATACAGTATGTGAGACACTCAACAGCGTGGAAGAGACTGGCGAGACACAACAAGGGAAGATGCTGGGTGAGGCTGCGATGATGCGCAGCCAATCAGCTCACGCGATAAATCCACTCGTGCTCTCATTGGTCGATGTCGCGCCGGGAACCAATCGCGCGCCTTGTATGAGTGCCCGTGACATGTACAGTACAGTACAGTACAGGCATGTACAAAGCCTCTGAGTCAACTCATCTCTTTGTTTGGCATCTCTCTCTCTCGTGCATCAACATGAAACAACCGCAATATGGCTGCTGATATGGCTGTATTTTTTCTTTTTTTCTTTTTTTTTGAGGAATGTTTTGGGAAAACCCGCAAACCACTGGAGCCGCAAAATGTGAAGCGCGAAGTGGCGAGGGAATACTGTACTGTATATGCTCAGTGATTCTCAAGTTGTGGTACAGGTACCACTAGTAGTACGTGGGCTCCCTTTTGTGTTATGTGTAATAATCACTTCCTAAGTACAGTTCAGTTGTATTTAACTTTAAGTTAAATACATTAAAACTGTGTTTTTAAATTTTCATATATTAAGCGTTGTCTTTAAAGTTCAAACTGTGCATAATGTTACACTGGGTTACAATAATATTGCATAAATACGTTACTTCCTGAGTTTTCATGTTCTTCCCGTGCCTGCATAGGTTTTCTCCGGGTACTCCGGTTTCCTCCCACATTCCAAAAATTTGCATGGTAGGTTAATTGAAGACCCTAAATTGCCCGTATCTGTTAATGCAATGGCGGTTTCTGATATGGACAGCCGCCCGGGGCGGCATTCTGTGACTGCCAATTATTGTTTGTTTCTATGTGCCCTGCATTGGCTGGCGACCAGTTCAGGGTGTACCCCGCGTCTCGCCCAGAGTCAGCTGAGATAAGCACCAGCACACACCCGCGAGACTAGTGAAAATAAGCAGTTCACAGAATGGATGGATGAATGAAGTTTTTCATAAACATTTAGGCCATCTGTGCCATTATATTTTAGTTTTTTTAGTATTGTCATGATGCTGGTTCTAAATATTTTTTATGTGGTACTTGGTGTAAAAGGCTTAGAACCACTGCGCTTGTTGGATGTAATTTGCATTTCGTTGCCTTGTACTGGTGACACCTGTAATGACTAAGGTTGAATCTTATCTAACGTACGCAATTGCCCTTGCAATTGAGCATTATATACTGTGTATATTGTTCACAAATTGAATTTAAAATTACAAGTCATTAAAAATTGTGGCTTACAAATACAGCGACACGGTGGACGACTGGTTAGCACATCTGCCTCACAGTTCTGAGGACTGGGGTTCAAATCCCAGCCCCGCCTGCGTGGAGTTTGCATGTTCTCCCCGTGCCTGCGTGGGTTTTCTCCGGCTTCTCCGGTTTCCTCCCACATTCCAAAAACGTGCATGGTCGGTTGATGAAGACTCTAAATTGCCCGTAGGTATGAATGTGAGTGGCAATGGTTGTTTGTTTATATGTGCCCTGCGATTGGCTGGCGACCAGTTCAGGGTGTACCCCGCCTCTCCCCCGAAGATAGCTGGGATACGCCCGCGACCTTCGAGAGGATAAGCGGTACAGAAAATGGATGGATGGCATGCAAATACAGTATTTGAGTATACAACCACAGTGGTGAGTTTTGAGATGATAGCTTTTGTTCGGACAATTTTTTTCGTTTGACTTCTCAAAAAATTGACCTAGCAAAGCTGTATGGTGGCAATGAACTCAACTCAACTCACTTCACAGCAAGCAGCAGTTTGAAAGATAGTGAGCAATTCTTCAAAAAAGAGGCTGCAAGCTGTTTATTGCCACTCCCAGTTGAAGTTTACTGTCAAATAATGTCAAACTTTACTGTCAAACTAAACATAAAAAAGTTACATACATATTCCATATTAGTTACATTAGTTACATATGAAAAAGTTAAAATTAAACAATACCCACAGACATATGTTCTTTATCCTCTGCAAAAAAAATAAAAGTACTAATAGCTTACTGAGTCAATTCCAGCAACTGAATCACTCGTGTTTGTCTCCATGACTGTATTATACTGCCACCCGGGGGCCAAGTCACACATACAAGAAGGAGCCACAATGAATTAATCGTGATGTGCAAACTGTAATTCTAGACAATATATTTGTTATTACTATATGTTTTATGGAGTACAATATTAAAGAGGGCTATTTCACTTATTAAAAACATTACAATTACACATTTTGTGTGTGTGTGTGGGGGGGGGGGGGCGGGCGCTTGATCCTATTAATGGAATTTCCGTTCCTTTCAATGGGGGGGAAGTGTTTTGAGCATGGTCACATGTTACATTTTTGTTTAGGGATTTTGTGGACAAAAATGCATGTAATATGTGTTATAAGTGAAGATAAATTGAAATTTCGGGACAGATTTTCTGCCAAAATAAAAAGAACAATCCCATTTAGCCAAAGACAGGGAGTAGACGCACTTTATTTGTGATGCAGTGGGATGGATGTGGCCCCCGAGCCTTGAGTTTGACAGTAGTCTTGTAGAACCGCATGCAAATTTGTACACAAGAAACCAGATTTCACTTTTTAAGACAGACAGATGTCGTATGGTTGCAGTTTTCCAGTGTTTGTGTTTCAGTTTGCCTTGTTTTAACAAAACCGGCATTTATTTGCCTGTTACGAAGTGAGAGAACAGTAGCCAGATGGAGGCTGTTGATCTTGTTCGAAAGGTCGATGTGAAAAGGCCATTACTTGGACCACGGCAAACACACACTCATAGCCCATTGTGTACACACACATTCACTTAAATTTGTGAAGTCGGGGCTGATGTACTAAAAGTCAGTTGGAATTATTACACGCACTTTTAGGTTGTATGTTGACATGCTTCTGTCGTCATCTTCATGTAAGGTGTGAGTGCCTCTGTGGCAGTGGATGCGTATACAGGTTACCCACCGTTATATGCGAGACATGATACATAGATTCATGAGTGTTGACCTGCGGTGTTAATGATTGACAGAGCCTCTCACACAAAACCACTGATTGCTAAGCGCCTGAGGAAAAGCAGTTGCATGTCTAAGAGCTGCTCTGTACATATAAAAACATGTTTTACATGCATATTGACTTCCAATGTCACAACTATTGGCGCAAAAAAAAAATGTCTGCAAAAAGACATTGTTTGCTTTATTTTTAGCAAGGCATGGTTAATTGATAATGCACACGGAATGAAAAAAGAGGCACATAACATGCGCATATTAGCTCAAACACTGATTTGTGCTTTCCGAGCTGTTGGTGCCCTGAGCTGAGAAGATGGTGGGACTGAGGAACCGTGCCACATGGGATCCACTACTGCTCAAGTCGTCTTGCATCAAATCTTGTGCTGTCGGCTGCTCCTTGGGCATCACTGCGCACCTTACCTATGCTAATGCAGATAAAGAGCCCATTGAAGGTGAGTGATGGGGGCAAGTCAGTTACGTATTGTATTTGCATAAACCAATAGAAATCTTACTTGAGAGGCCCATGAGTCTGTGCTCATAACCACCTTTAAAATACTTGAAATATTGTCAAGTATTGTGGGATTCTCTCGTCTTTTTTTTCTTTTTTTTTTTTTTGGTTAACTGGTAACAAAAACGACATGGCGAAAAAAAATAAGCCTTGCATTGAAGTTACAGAGATTGTTAGGTGTCAATGTGGAAATTTTTTATTATCCTGTGACATTATTTATGTTTATCCAAGGGGATTGATTTAACAAAATGACAATGCAAATAATTTGTAACATGTAGAAGATTAAAAGCAATGAGCTTCACTAAATCCAGCATTTGCCTTTCCTTTTTCATTTGTATATACAGTGGTGCTTTGCCAGATAAGATAACAATACTCACAGACATGTACTCTGTATCCTCTGTGAAGAACAGCTATCACGGATTTGTTGACGTCTCCTCTGTCTCCACGTATATCCGTATATCTGTTTTATACTGGGCACGATGGCCAACTGGTGAACATGTCTGCCTCACAGTTCTGAGAACCCGGGTTCAAATCCGGCCTCACCTGTGTGGAGTTTGCATGTTCTCCCCGTGCCTGTGTGGGTTTTCTCCTGGTACTCCGGTTTCCTTCCACATTCCAAAAACATGTATGGTCGGTTAATTGAAGATTCTAAATTGCCCATAAGTGTTTGTTTATATGTGCCCTGCGATTGGCTGGCAACCAGCTCAGGGTGTACCGCCGCCGACCCTAGTGAGGTGAAGCGGCTCAGAAAATGGATGGATGGATGGCTGTTTTGTAATGGAATGGTGTACGACTGGTTAGGACGTCTGCCTCACAGTTCTGAGGACCGGGGTTCAAATCCCGGCCCCGCCTGTGTGGAGTTTGCATGTTCTCCCCGTGTCTGTGTGGGTTTTCTCCGGACACTCCGGTTTCCTCCCACATCCCAAAAACATGCATGGTAGTTCAATTGAAGACTCTAAATTGCCCTTAGGTGTGAATGTGTGCCCGAATGGTTGTTTGTTTATACAGTGGGTACGGAAAGTTTTCAGACCCTCTTAAATGTTTCACTCTTTGTTATATTGCAGCCATTTGTTAAAATAATTTAAGTTCATTTTTTCCTCATCAATGTACACACAGCACCCCATATTGACAGAAAAAAAACATAATTGTTGACATTTTTCATAATTTATTAAAAAAGAAAAACTGAAATATCACACAGCCATAAGTATTCAGACGCTTTGCTGTGACACTCATATATTTAACTCGGGTGTTGTCTATTTCTTTTGATCATCCATAAAATGGTTCTACACCTTCATTGGAGTCCAGCTATGTTTGATTATACTGATTGGACTTGATTAGGAAAGCCACACCCCTGTCTATAGAAGACCTTACAGCTCACAGTGCATGTCAGAGCAAATGAGAATCATGAGGTCAAAGGAACTTCCTGAAGAGCTCAGACACAGAATTGTGGCAAGGCACAGATATGGCCAAGGTTACAAAAAAAAATATGCTGCACTTAAGGTTCTGAAGAGCGCAGTGGCCTCCATAATCCTGAAATGGAAGACGTTTGGGACGATCAGAACCCTTCCTAGAGCTGGCCGTCCCGCCAAACTGAGTATTTGGGGGAGAAGAGCCTTGGTGAGAGAGGTAAATAAGAACCCAAAGATCACTGTGGCCGAGCTCCATAGATGCAGTCGGGAGATGGGAGAAAGTTCTAGAAAGTCAATCATCACTTCAGCCATCCACCAGTCGGGGCTTTATGGCGGAGTGACCCGACGGAAGCCTCTCCTCAGTGCAAGACACATGAAAGCCCGCATGGAGTTTGCTAAAAAAAACACCTGAAGGACTCCAAGATGGTGCGAAATAAGATTCTCTAGTCTGATGAGACCAAGATAGAAATTGTTGGCCTTAATTCTAAGTGGGATGTGTGGAGAAAACCAAGCATTGCTCATCACCTGTCCAATACAGTCCCAACAGTGAAGCATGGTGGTGGCAGCATCATGCTGTGGGGGTGTTTTTCAGCTGCAGGGACAGGGAGACTGGTTGCAATCGAAGAAAAGATGAATGCGGCTAAGTACAGAGATATCCTGGACAAAACCCTTCTCCAAAGTGCTCAGGAACTCAGACTGGGCCGAAGGTTCACCTTCCAACAAGACAATGACCCTAAGCACACAGCTAAAAGACCAAAGGAGTGGCTTCAGAACAACTCCGGGATTGTTTTTGAATGGCCCAGCCAGAGCCCTGACTTATACCCAATTGAGCATCTTGGAAATACCTGAAAATGGCTGCCCACCAACCTTCACCACCCAACCTGACAGAACTGGAGAGGATCTGCAAGGAGGAATGGCAGATGATCCCCAAATCCAGGTGTGAAAAACTTGTTGCATCATTCCCAAAAGACTCATAGCTGTATTACCTCAAAAGGGTGCTTCTACTAAATACTGAGCAAAGGCTGTGTGATATTTCAGTTTTTCTTTCTTAATAAATCTACAAAAATTTCAACAATTACGTTTTTTTTCTGTCAATATATGGGGTGCCATGTATACATTCATGTGGAAAGAATTAACTTAAATGATTTTAGCAAATGGCTGCAGTATAAAAAAGAGTGAAAATTTTAAGGGGGTCTGACTACTTTCCGTACCCACTGTA